>NC_134690.1:96737597-97050409 GCF_050947455.1 Rhinoderma darwinii
CATAATGTACATGTCTGTAAAGTAAAGTATGAAAACGTATACTGTGACGTTCCTATAGGTTTTTATGGGACAAAGGTATTGACATGTCCATGGCCGCGGGCCGTCACGTTCACTCACCTCCTGATGCCAGAGCTCACTTCCGCTTACCTTGGCCGGGTCCCGTAGGATGCGTGCGCATGCTCGTGCCCGCTCTTATAGGGCCAGCGTGCGCACCGGAGTTTAATGTCTAAATTAGCCCATAAGTACCCTGGACTTTAAGAAGAGCCCAGCCCCTTCCTTCCATGCCTGAGCATTGTTGTCGTACCCTAAGTTTGTCTAGCAAATGGTCTCCTAGTGTTTCCTAGTTCCCAGTGTTTCCTGTACCTGTATCCTGTATCCCGTGCTACCTGGTCAAGTGCCGTGCTGAGCTGTAGTCGTGCTGTGCTGTATTCCACGCCTGTCCTGCTACACCACACCTGATGTCTGCCTGCTGCCTAAGTCCCAGCCGAGCCTGTCATTGCTACTGTCCGAGCTGCCACAGGTACCCTATACGAACTATAGACTGTGACCTGCGTCCTGTCGGCCAGCTGCCATACCGTCAAGGCGGTACTGCCCAGTTGGTCCACGCACCCAACGTGACCGGTATTACCAAAAGAATGGGAGTTAATGGCATTTTCTGAGATCTTTAAAATATACATGCCCTTCCTTATTTAGAATGCTGGGTATTCATGTGATGTCCATGCTGACATAACGTAAATCGTTGTGTGGCCCTGTAGAAGATACATCACAGTAGTTTGCCATGATTGGCTGCCATGGTTATGTGGCCTGACTGTACAATGAATATCACATCAATACCTGGTGTGGGAAGCCCCGAGTTATATTTGAAAGATTTTGCTATGAAGGGCACAGTAAAGGGGTTCCCAAAACTGACCCCAATCTCAGAAAACTTTAACCCCTACCCACACAACTCAGTAACTATACGTCGTCGCATGAGGTTACTTCCTGCACGAGGACGTATAGTTACTGAGTCATTCCCAGTGCACACTGTCGGCGACAGTGTGCACCTGGAACCGGGAGGTCAGCCATCACCGACAGCTGACACTCCACTCTTACTGGCCAGCGGTGCTTTGCCGCTGATTTTGGCAATTAACCCCTTAAATGCTGCGATCAGTTGTGATTGCCGCATTTTAGGAGTTTCTAGCACATCGGCAGACCCCACGATGAAATCGCGGGGTTTGCCAATGGCTGGCATGGCTACCTGAGTCCAACAATGGCCTCCGTGTCTGCCATGGATGGAAGCCTATCAGGACTAGCCTCCGGCTGGTCGTGATAGGCTTCCTGTCAGAGTAACAGGAAGTCACTGAGTCGTTCCTGATGCACACTGTCGGTGACAGTGTGCATTGGGAACCGGGATATCAGCTCTCCCTGACAGCTGACCCTCCACTGTTGCCGATCAGTAGCTCATCGCTGCTGATTTAGTCAATTAACCCCTTAAATGCGGCGATCGATTGCGCTCACTGCATTTAGGGGGTTTGTAGCACATCGACAGCCCCCATGCAGTTGTGGGGGTTGCCGATGGTTGTGATAGCATCCGGAGGCCAGACAACGGCCTCCTGGTCTGCCATGTATGGAAGCCTATGAGGACCAGCCAGAGGCTGTCCTCATAGGCTTACTCTCAGAGTGACTGTGACGTCACACTGACAGTTGGAATACATTACTCTACCAGGTAGTGTAATGTATTCTAGCAGCGATCAGAGCTGCAGGTAAAAAAAAAAAAAGTTCATAAAAATGTTTTCGAAAAATGTAAAAATAAAAGTTATAAGTTACTAAAAACAAACTGCCTTTTTTCCCTATAATAAGACTTATTATAGGAAAAAAATTAAACCATTAAAAAAAAAGTATACATATTTGGTATCACTGTGTTCGTAACGACCCAAACTATAAAACTATAATGTTAGTTTTCCCGCACGGTGAACACCGCAAAAAAACAACACGAAAAACAATGCCAGAATCTCTATTTTTTGGTCACCACCCCTCCCAAGATATAGAATAAAAAGTGACCAAAAAGCCGCATTTAGCACAAAATAGTACCAATAAAAACTACAACCCGTCCCACAAAAAACAAGCCCATGCACAGCTTTTTTGTCTGAAAAATAAAAAAAGTCATGGCTCTCAGAATATAGCAACACAAAAAAGAAATTATTTTATAAAAATTTGATTTTATTGTGTAAACGCTGCAAAACATAAATAAAACTATATACATCTGGTATCACCGTAATCGTACCGACTTGCAGAATAAAGTAAGACTTAATTTATTGTGCACGGTGAACGCCATAAGAAATAAACAATTTAAAACCCCAAAATCGCAGTTCTTTTGGTCACCTTAGCTCTAAAGAAAAATGTAATAAAAAGTGATCAAGAAGTTGTATGTACCATAAAATGGTACCAATAAAAGCTACAGCTCGTCCAGCCAAAAATAAGCCCTCACACCGCTAAATCGACCTAAAAATAAAAAAGTTATGGCTCCCAGAATGTTTGGAAACAAAACAATAATTTTTTTTTAACAAATAGTCTTTTCTTTGTAAAAGTAGTAAAATATAAAAAAAACTATATAAATTTGGTATCACCATAATCGTATTGAGAGGCAGAATAAAGTTAAGTTCTCGTTTTTACTACATGGTGAAAGACATAAGATCAAAACCTAAAAAACAATGGAGGAATCAGTTTTTTCCAAGTTCAGCCCGCAAAAATTTTTGGGGTCAGTTTCCCAGTACATTATATGGTACTATAAATAATGTCAATAGAACCTACAACTTCTCCCGTAAAGAATAAGCCCTCACACCACTCTATTGACAGAAAAATAAAAAAGTTATGGCTCTTGGAAGGCGGGGAGTGAAAAACAAAAAGGAAAAAGCAAAAAAGGATCAGTCCTGAAAGGGTTAATTCATTTCTAATACAAAAACATTTATGACCACATGTGGGGTATTGTCGTACTTGGGAGAAATTTCTTTACAAATGTTGAGGTGCTTTTTCTCCTTTATCCCTTGTGAAAATTTAAAAATGCAACATTTTAATGGACAAAAATGTTGATATTAATTTTCACGACCTAATTCCACTAAATTCTACAAAAAACCGGTGGAATCAAAATGGTAACTATACCCCTACAAAAATTCATTGACGGGTGTAGTTTCCAAAATGGGGTCACTTTTGGGGGGTTTCCACTGTTTTGCAAACCCGACATGGCACCGAAAACTATTCCAAAATCTTCGCTCCAGAATCCAAAAGGCGCTCCTTCCCTTCTGAGCCCTGCTGTAGGTCCAAACATCAACTTATGACCATATATGGGGTATTGCCGTAATCGGGAGAAATTGCTTTACAAATGTTGAGGTATTTTTTCTCCTTTATTCCTTGTAAAAATGAAAAAAAATAATGTTTTAACAGGAAAAAAAGTACGTTTTCATCTTCACAGACTAATTCGATTAAATTCTGCAAAAAAAAACTGTGGGGTCAAAATGCTAACTATACCACTAGTAAAACTCCTTGAGGGGTGTAGTTTCCAAAATGGGGACACTTTTGGGGGTTTTGACTGTTTAGGCACCACAAGACTTCTTCAAACCTGACGTGGTGCCTTAACTATAATCCTAAAAAAAAAGAGGCCCCAAAATCCTCTAGGTGCTCCTTTGCTTCTGAGGCCAGTGTTTTGGCCCATTAGCACACCAGGGCCACATGTGGGATATTTCTAAAAACTGCAGAATCTGGGCAATAAATATTGAGTTGTGTTTCTCTGGTAAAACCTT
This sequence comes from Rhinoderma darwinii, assembly GCF_050947455.1. Classification (NCBI taxonomy): domain Eukaryota; kingdom Metazoa; phylum Chordata; class Amphibia; order Anura; family Rhinodermatidae; genus Rhinoderma; species Rhinoderma darwinii. Next base: position 96,741,374 of record NC_134690.1, read on the forward strand.
CTCTGTTACAGAATTTTTTTTATTACAAATGAATTTCAGCAATAAAAATTTAATTTGTCAATTTCACCTCTACTTTGCTTTAATTTCTGTGAAACGCCTAAAGGCTTAAAATACTTTCTGAATTCTGTTTTGAATACTTTGAGGGGTGCAGTTTTCAGAATGGGGTGATTTATGGGGACTTCCTAACATATAAGGCCCTCAAAGTTACTTCATAATTTAACTGGTCCCTGTAAAAATAGCGTTTTGAAATTTTCTTCAAAATGTGAGAAATTGTTGCTAAAGTTCTAAGCCTTCTAACGTCCTAGAAAAATAAAAGGATGTGAAAAAAACAATGCCAACATAAAGTAGACATATCGGAAATGGTAGCTAGTAACTATTTTGTGTATTATTACTGTCTGTTTTACAAGTAGATACATATAAATTTAGAAAAATGCTAATTTTTGCAAATTTTCTCTACATTTTGGTGTTTTTCACAAATAAATATTCAATTTATCGACCAAAGTTTTTCACTAACATAAAGTACAATATGTCATGAGAAAACAATCTCAGAATTGCTTGGATAGGTAAAAGCATTCCAATGTTATTACCACATAAAGTGACACATGTCAGAATTGAAAAAATCATCTGTGTCCACAAGGCCAAAACAGGCTGTGTCCTAAAGGGGTAAAAGAAAAGACTGTAATGGAATACTTAGGAATGCACATGGTTGTAACTTCTTTTTTTCAATATACCTCAACCGTACAAGTAAAATGTGATTGTATATGTATATGTGGGCCTATGCAATGGAGTCCTGCTTCTAATTCTCATGTGTCTGATTTAACCCACTGTGTCCTAGGTAGTGGGTAGTGGTGTCACTACCGCCCTAGAAGTCATAGCAGCTGCTATAGGGTCCAGGGTCTCAGGATGCAGATACAGTTGAATACAATGGTGGAGCAGGGAGCTGTCAGCTGTGATGCACTCTGACTCGTGATGCAGCGACGTGATCACTTGTCGGCGCCCAGCCGCGGACTGCAGGGGACTGCACATGCCAGAAGAGGCCTGCTCTGTTTAACTTGGAAACAGGGCTAGGAGAGTATTACTTTTAATACTTTAAGGGGCACTATTTATTTGGGGAGGCACTAAGGAGGCATCATACTGTGGGATCATTAAGGGGCATCACTACTGTGGGGGGACTAATGGGACATCATTACTGTGTTTGTAGAGCACTTAGGAAGCATTTTAACTGTGAAGGACCTCTTTGTGGGCATCATTACTGTGGGGGAGGCACTAAGGGGGCATCATTACTGTGAGTGAGGCACTAAGGGGGCATCATTACTGTGTGGAAGCACTAAGGGGCATTATTAATTTGAGTGGGGAACAGAGGGGCATCCTTACTGTGTGAGGGACACTAAGAAGGCATTATTACAGTGAGGGGGCACTAAAGGGGCATCATCACTGAGTGTCAGGCAAAGTGGGCACTATGAAAGTGTGTGGGATACAGATGGGTAGTATTAGGGCATGCCCCCACGTGGCGGATTTCCTCCGCAACTGTCCGCATCAATGCCGCACAGAATCCGCATTGCGGATTACGGTGCGTTTTTTGCCAAAGTGCTGCGGATTGCGTTGCGGATTGCGTTGCGGATTTAGTTGCGGATTTTCAAAACAAGTCTTCCCAATTAGGCACTGACCTCATTTGTGGGGTCATTTCCGTTGAGCACGTGCTGGACACACCCATGGCATGTATAAGTGTGGCCCGAAGGAGAAGTGAATCTGCCTGGCGAAGTCTACTAGTCCGAAGTGTTGGACAATGGCTTAACTTTAGGAGCGACCAGTTCAATGACGGCTGCAAAATTTGAATAGGGGGCTGCGCACCATAGTGAGCATTGTCCTTCGTTCGCAATGGCAACGTGTAAGTAATATTTTTGCACCTTCACACGTCCAACGCCAAAGTATATGTTTTTGTCTGCTAATGAGATAGTAACATGTTTCTGGAATTTCCCTCTCCTTTTGTTCACGCAGGCTCAATAAAGAGGCCATGTCCGACTGTGGGTTGACCCTTTGGTTGCTGTAAGAGCAACCCAAGGTCATTGTGCCTTTTTTTTCCGCGAACTAAGAAGGTATATATTTTGGAGAGAATCTTTCATTGTCACTGCCCCTGAGGTTCTGTTGGGTAGGCCAGTCGTGGTGTACCAGTTCGAGATATGTTCTTGTATTATTTCGTGACTTCTGAAGGGGCCGTGCCTTTGCAATACTCCTGGGTTGCTGGTGTGCAGCCTACCCAGCAGTAATCCGTCTCATGTCCAAACAGTAGGCTATTCTGTCAATGATACTCCTATGGATTGCAAAATTTTCTGTTGGATGTGCTTCCCAAGGCCAAAAAAACACGTTTATTCTGATTGGCCCTAAATGTGTGTATAAGCGAAAACACATGTCTGAAAAGTGAGTCGGATGTTCCCTTGATGCCCTTCCCCATTTTGGCGCCCGCACATAAAAAAAGACAAACACACAAGGCAGAGTCATAAATTTAAATTAACTTTTATGGCACGTCTACACATCTCAACTAGACGCCCTGAGAACATTCAGTGAAGAACTTGGACCATAAATGCGCTCACTGGTAGAATCGCGAACAAGGAAAAACAAAAACCTAATGCAAGGTCTGGTAGCGCGGGGGGCTAAATTGGGGATACGAGGAGGGGGCTGAGGAGGAGGTCGAGGTAGAAGGCATGTATGCTGCAGAGGTGGGAGGATGAATCTGCAGAGGTGGGAGAGCGGAAGAGTATGGGGTGGGCAAAGGGTTTGGGACATTGGGGTAGGGACGGTAGGAGGAACCCGGGTTTTGTCCATGTGACCATGGTGAAAAATAAGGTTCGGCCTGCATTGAGGGTGCAGAGGCAGGAGGTGGGGCGTGCGGCACAGCGGCAGAGGGGTCAGCCCTACAGCCAGTTAATGTGCGCAGATGGAAAATAATATCTGCCACATCGGGGAGGGGCTGGGGGGCCTCAAAAATATCTGCCAGCGCAAACACACAAGTCATATATGCTGCCCGGCGAGTGGATTCCATCCCGCGACAGCGGCCACCAACAGAATACCCGAAATTATGGTATTCATCCTCCGCCTCCACCCTCCGAATCATGTTGAGCGCTTGGTTCCTCTGGGGCCACACGCTTTCGGCCACACACTCGTTGCCGACGACGGGACGTTTCTGCCGGTGGGGCTGGAGAGGTGTTGCCAGGAGGAACAGCTGGGGCCGGGGTTGGCTCGTGGGGGACATCATCCTCCGTCATGTTGGCAGACGAGGCTGCCACGGGCTGCTCCTGCACCTGGGCACGGGCACTCACTCGCGGCGTCCGTGGTGGAATATTGCCGTGAGTTCTGCAAGGAAAAAAAAAGTCACTGAGTTTGGTGATTGAGAAGACATTTCGAGGACTGTTTGTCAGTCGCTAATCTTGTAAACATAGCCTTGTGCCATTCTACACACACACGAACTGACACCAAGTTTGGGGGGGGGAAACTAAAGAGGCTTTCTCTTCATGAAGAGAATGAGTTACATAAGCAACGCAGAGTGATAGGTGATAATGTGTAAGGTTAAGGGACATTTTCGTGACGACACTGGCCAAAGCAAAGCAAACATGTCCACTGTAAGCGTCAAAGAAGGGAAATTGAAATCCGTTCAATTGGAATCACGTGGTTCATGCGCTCCCTTTTAACCCAGGTGTGTGTGCGAATAGAGACTCACCTTCGTAGCTCCCTGCACGGAATCAGGAAAGCCAGTTCGTCGTAGTGGGCGATCGCTGCGCACCGTGACGGAGAGGAGCCACTTGCTGGTGTTTTGGACACCTGCTTCCGGAATCTGTCGCGGGCTGTCCGCCACCTATTGCGCACATCATTTTCTGTAAAAGGAAGGATTTTTTTTAATTAGGGCATAGGGGATGAAGTCAGGTGTATTCAGATCAATCGCGTCTTATGGCCTGTCCTGAGGAGATATCATCAATGCAACCACATCATTGGGTCCGAACTTTACTATCCAGTGGTTATGGCTACGGCTGGGTTCCCACGACCTGTTGCCATGGCAAAAGTAGGCATTTAAGGCCTATAACGCCGCATGCCGATACGCCTCAAATACGCTGGCAAAAATCTGCCCATTCATTTGAATGTGCATATGGTTGTCAACGCTTTCAAAACTTACTTCCTGCCGTTAAATGGTGTGTCAAACGCACGATTTCGGAACGTCAAGAGGCCAGGTGCACATACCCTTACAGTCGCAAGAAAGTGGTCAACAACTTCGCACGTGCCATATTGACATGACAGAAGTTGGGCTATTGTTTAGCTAGGCAGGAAAGGCAAAATTAGTGCCTAGTATTTACAGCATGCTAATGATGCAAAACAACGTTAGCAACCAGTGTTTTAAACTATCTGCATTACAAACTATATGCAAACTTACCAATCACTCCCTGCTCCCTCTCCAGCATCCCATCCCACTCGGGGTACAGACCGCGGCACACGTAGGTCCATCCCTCCTCACGTGCATTCCGGTCGCTATATGCTGCTATAGAGGTGTCCCAGATTTCTGGCCTACTATGCACCTACAAAATAAATACACAGTGCATATTGCAGTTTGCTTGGTACTCAGGATTCACGGTGGAGATGTTACATGGTGATCTGCCTTAGAATATGTAAATACTGCAGGTGCTGCTAGTGTTAAACCATACATACTACACCACTTGAAACAACATGACATAAACTTATACATGTACTTACCAGATTTATCAGGGACGAAACCTCCATGTCCATCCGTCTATATCTGGACATTGCAGCCTGGCTTCAGAGTTTTCTCTCTTCTTTTCAAAAATCCTGTCAGGCTGCAAGCCGAAAATGGCGGCTTCCTTTCCTCTACAGAATGATGATGTCATATCCTGCTCCGGCTGGAAATCCGCACCGCAACACACCCGATATCCGCACCACACATAACATCTGCGGACTTCATTGCGGAATTTAGATTCTCCATTGAAGTCAATGGAGAAATTCCGCCATGAGTCCGCAACCAGTCCGCCACTGCTCCGCAACAGACAGAGCATGCTGCGGACACCAAATTCCGCTCCGCAGCCTATGCTCCGCAGCGGAATTTTACTCAACGTCTAAACGAACACTTCTGAATTAAAGTGGAAGTCAATGGAGAAACGGCTCCGCTGCGGATTAACGCTGCGGAGAGTCCGCAGCGGAATTCAAGTGCAATTCCGCCACGTGTGCACCCAGCCTTACTGTGCCGTGCCAAAATGGTGCTACTACTACAGTGTGGGGCACTAAAGGGGCACTAGCTGTTTTCCACACTTATTTTTATGGTACTATCAGCGTGGCACTATTTGTGGGAGCAATATCTGCGTGGCACCTTCTTTGCAGCCGTAGGACACTTTAAAGGCGATAGAAGGGTGGGATGTTTCTGTACAGGGTGAGGATGTGCTGGTAAAGCGAAGAGCCAAAGACATCTGGGCAGCAAACTCTGCAGAGACGAGTCATGGCTGGGAGTAGCAGTCTGGGAGGATGGTGAGAAAAAGAGACGTAAACGGCTCCCATCAAAGAAGATATCACCAGTGAGTCACTGGATATAATTGCACTGTATTCACAGTGTGATTATACACTGCAGAGCGCCAGTGTAGAACTAGTTAAATTGGTCTTTCAGGAAGTTATATGTGGTCATGTTGTGGAGATATTATTTGGTCCTTGTATAGTGGTATTAATGAGTGATAAAATAGATCTAACATATCAGTTCTTAACTGTTTGTTACGTTATTTCTATAAATGTAAAGGTAAAGGCACACTTAACAGCCTGTATTTTTTTAAATTCAACTTGGCGGAAAAGTGTGTCCTTGCCTTAATTTCACATGGATCTGGTAAATGTTCATTCTCGAGGGGGGCCCACTAAAAATTTTGTTATGGGGCGCAACTATTTTAGTTTCGTTTTATTTTTATTTTTTTAGTTTATTTTTAGGTAGCGAGCTCTCTTGATTTACAATGGCTTATGAAAAACGTAAAAAAAAAAAAAGACAAACTTTCTGTATGTCCATGCTGCAATACACAAGGCAACGTTATCAAGTACTTTCAGCTGTATATGCAGGAACAGAAAGAGTGCAGGTCATATAATGATCACACACACAATAGACCATGCTGACCACTTACATAATGTATAGTGAATATTACTGTTATGCAAGATTGTCACATGGATCAATGCTACAACTGCTAGAAGTAAACCCTATGACTTCAGTCACATGGCTCTATGTGTTCTGCTTATTTCTTCCATATTTGTAAGGTAATATTAGTCAAGACCAAAATTCATAGTAATTTTTTACGTTTAATATGCGTCCATATTTTCTCCTTATGCTGGTGCATCCTTTGATCCATATTTATGTTTGTATTTTATGCATATTTGTGGGTAGAACTTAAGAAAAAATGCTGCTGAAAAAACATTCAGGCTGGGTTCACACGACCTATTTTCAGGCGTAAACGAGGCGTATTATGCCTCGTTTTACGCCTGAAAATAGGGCTACAATATGTCGGCAAACATTTGCCCATTCATTTGAATGGGTTTGCCGACGTATTGTGCAGAAGACCTGTAATTTACGCGTCGTCGTTTGACAGCTGTCAAACGACGACGCGTAAATTGACTGCCTCGGCAAAGAAGTGCAGGACACTTCTTTGCCACGTAATTTGAGCCGTTCTTCATTGAACTCAATGAAGAGCAGCTCAAGATATACGAGCGTCACAGACGCCTCGTATATTACGAGGAGGAGCATTTACGGCTGAAACGACGCAGCTGTTTTCTTCTGAAAACAGGCTGTCATTTCAGCCGTAAATGACAGCTAGCGTGTGAACATACCCTTACACAAGTTGGTTTTCTCGTTTTGTAATATTATGGCATATCACTAGGATATACTATAACATAATGAGTGGGGAGTCCAACCTCTGGGATCATAAGAAGGAAGGGACTGAGGTGCTCTTGGTGAAGGAGCATTAGTGCTTAACTAGCGATGCTGCCCATTTATTCTGATCAGTAAGTTATGGCATATCCTAGCGATATACCATCTCTTGCCATAATTGGAAAACAGTTACGAAATAGAGTAGGAGTGAGTATGGTTGAAAGTTTTTTTTTTATTATACTCAAGGAGTTAAAGCCCCATTTCATATATGCTTGCCACTCACGTCATGATTTCCTCTGTGGTAGCAAAAAAACACTATACGGAAACGGATGAGAAAACTGATCTAATAGTTTCCTAAGGGAACAGTTTTGTGTTCAGTGGCATCAGTTGTGACGCCAGACGTCTCCATGAGCTGGACATTAAAACATTTTTTGGTACAGCTATAGATGCCGGACTGGTGCACGAGGCGTACAACTTTGTCTATAGTTGTGTCTGGCTCAGGTATAAAACAACTGGCCAGATACAACAGATATATGTAAACCCAGCCTTAAGGCCCTTTTACACGGGCCAATTATCGGGCAAACGATCGTTCATAGAATGCTCGTTGCCGATAAATGCCCTGTGTAAACAGGGCAGCGATCAGCAGATGAGCGAGCAAACATTTTTTCATCTGCTGATCATATCGCTTTAAAAAAGTTAAATATTATCGTTGTCGGCAGCACATCTCCCTAACGTGCTGCCAACATGATAATAATGAATGGGCCCGTACTAATGAATGGCCCATACTAGCTCCTTGTGACCGGAGCAAACGAGTGCCAATCAACGAACTGTCTACACGGCCCAGGACAGGCCGTGTAAGAGGACCTTTAGATAAGACAGTAGAATTACATGCAGTTCTATGGAATACCACAGGTAACAACGTATCCTGTCAGATACAACTCTGCTACATCTGCATGATCTAATCTTATCTATTTTTATCAGTTTTATAATCTACAATGAAATAAGAGTGGTGCGGATTTCACCAAAAGTCGGCTATAAAAATTGTCGTTGGATCCCACTGATTTCAATAGGACCCAACAACAATCTAATATGTAGGGAAGGTGAAGTTGTCAATAAACTAGTTATCGTGATCCTCCTATTGAAATGATGTGCACGTTCCACGTCAGGGAACTTAGCTGAATAAGCATTTGACCAACACCTGTAATATGTGTATGGTCAGCATTACTGTCCTAGTTACAGTATATTTATATAGTGTCAGCTACTGTATATCTATATAGAGTCAGGCTAAGTTTACACTAGGGTTAGTATACGTTTACCTCTCATCCGTCAGAGGAAGAGAGGATTGAAAGATTAAACACAAAAGATTAAATGGAAAGCAACGGTTCCATTAGAATTACCATTGATTTCAATTGTAATTATTTTGCTTCAGTTGCTTTCCGTTTGTCTCCGTTCACTAGGTTTCTGTTTTTTTTTTACAGAAGCAAAAGTGCAGTCTGCAGCTCTTTTGTTTCCGTTAGAAAAAAAGGAAAGCTAGCGAACGGAGATAAACGGAAAGCAACTGAAACAAAAAGTTACCTTTGAAATCAATGATAATTCTAACAGAACCGTTGCTTTCCGTTTAATCTTTCGATCCTCTCTTCTTCTGATGGAAGAGAGGTAAATGTATACTAACCCTAGTGTGAACTTAGCCTCACATGATGTTACTAACCTCCAGATAATCGACTATCCTTTCCAGTTCTTACTGCTTAAAAAAGTTTTTAATGGGCAACAGAATGGACAACTGATGCAAAAGCAGCTTTAATGTGAACTCATATACACAGACTGAAGATGTATATTTAGGGGGAGAGACTTGATGCTCCACTATTTTTGTTAGATTTATGTGAGAACCGCAGTGTACATGAGGCCAGGTAAAGAATACAAACAGTATAATGTGTGAAGTGGGCATTACATCTTCAAAGAGCATGTGTGCCTGGCAGAGCTGAGTGGATGTGCCTATTAATGTAATATCCATCATGCAGATACACATCTTCAGCTTTAAAGTGATATTGTGGGAATCAATTAGGTATGCAGATTACATTTCACAAATGTCCAAATGTTAAACTTCTGGCTGCTGTGCAGCTCCCAGTATTATGTTTCTCTATGGTGGGGTCAGGCTTTACAATATAATTAATGTGAGTTGTAGACCACTCTGAGCAGATAGAGCAGAGGACCCTGAAGAGGGGAAGTCCTGTCTGCAAGATAAGACCCCGAGCATCTCCTGAGCACATGACAAACTTCAGGTAATATGTGGGCTTTAGTTTCCATGACCATCCCTGCTCCTGCCTTGTGTGTCAGTGTCCACTGGGCAGTAATGTATCAACATATAGGGGCGCCAGGGAGAAGGAGCCCTGTTGTGCCGCACATGTATTCTATATATATATTGTAAGGTTTCACTGTGGTATATTTCTATAGATTTTATCACTATGGGTGTATGTGTATGTATATATATATATATATATATATATATATATATATATATATATATATTACTATACTATATTATACAGTGCATTACTAGAGGTATATTCATACTATTTTATAATGATTTTGCTGTGGGTATATTGGAAATATATCCTTATCTTCTATCTATCATCTATCTATCTATCTATCTATCTATCTATCTATCTATCTATCTATCTATCTATCTATCTATCTATCTATCTATCTATCTATCTATCTATCTATCTTCATATATAATCTATCTATCTATCTATCTATCTATCTATCTATCTATCTATCTATCTATCTATCTATCTATCTATCTATCTATCTATCTATCTATCTATCTATCTATCTATCTATCTATCTATCTATCTATCTATCTATCTATCTATCTACATATATAATCTATCTACCTATCTATCTATCTATCTATCTATCTATCTATCTATCTATCTATCTATCTATCTATCTATCTATCTATCTATCTATCTATCTATCTATCTATCTATCTATCTATCTATCTATGTCTTTCTATGTTATCTATCTCTATCTATAAAACAATTTTATGTCAGATATGTGAAACATTGCAATTACAATCCCTAATAAATGTTAATATAAAATAGATTATATAACTTTCAATTTATTTGTTATTTAAAAGAATATCTATTTTATTATTGTTATTATTATTATTATTATTAGTATTATTATTAGTATTAGTAGTAGTGTAGTAGTACCACAAGTATATTTTATTATTACACGTATATTGTTACATGTATATTCTATTATTAAATTGTTATTATTATTATTATTTTTAAAACATGTATATTTTATCATTAATATTACATGTATATTTTTATTATTATCTTTGTTTTTAATATTATTAGAACTACTATATGTATAACATTATGAATATAGTTATTACATGTATATTTGTATTATTCAAATTAATGCAATACCATGTATAAGATGAATATTATTACATTTATATTTTATTATTTACAATATTTAATAGTTATTATTATAACAGGTATATTATTAGGATTTATTATTATTACTACATGTTTATTTTTACAATCATGAACATTAAGTTTGGTGTTATGATAACAAACAAATATGTTTATAACAACAACCACTGTCAATATTACGGTCTTACGATTTACATTTTTTTTATGGTTATTTATAATGGTAACTAATAATGAATGATGATAATAACAAAATAATGGATATGTTAAATAGAGTAATAAATTGTAACAATAAAAAAGACAGTTCACAAGACATTAGAAGTATTGGATAAGCATGATGAACAATCGGTTGTATGTATATATGTGGTAGCCACTGATGGTAATGGTATATGATGTTGGTATTGTTCATCTCCAGCTCTGTAGATGAAGATGATACACAATATAACGTGGACAGGTAATGAGGGGAAATCAGCCTCTGCCATCTAATAATCAGGAATTATCTGGAACGGTGCTGTGTATTTCCTCTAATTGAAGATGTGAGTGTGATGTGTTATCTAAACACACAAGTGTCTGATCAGTAAACGTTGTACATTGTTGTACATGGACAGGGTGGGGGTGACTTGTGTAGCTGATGCTCAGAGATAGTGGAAGTGGCTGCTAATTCCCCATCTCCACTTCATAAAGTTATCTTATCTCTGTGTTGATAACACAACAAGGTTCACTAACTCAATTTGTGTATTTTATAGGTGTATTGCAGTTATTTTTCATCATATTGTTTCTATATGTGTTTATTGTTTATCACATATTTAACTATTAAATTAGATCATTTGCATTTTAAATGATTACATTGACTACGTAATTCGATTTAATTTAAGATGAATAAATTCACTAGAAGTTTGGAAATATATTTTATAGTCTTAGAATCTACAAATCCATGTATTCTGCTAGAAGCAATAATAAAACCAATTTTAGGATACACATACAGTCATAATCTGTTGTAGTGTTGTTATTATAACTACAACAGATTAAGACTGTATGTGTATCCTAAAATTGGTTTTATTATTATTTATAATAACAACAATTCTAATTATTATTAGTAGTAAAATTATTATTATTTTATTATTGTGAAATATTATTTATAATATTATAATTATCTGTCCATTATTTTATTATTTATATTACATGTATTTATTTAATAATAAATACTATTATTATTTTACTTATATTTATTCTTATTATTATCATCATTTTATTATCATCACTTTTACTTATTTTAACATTATTATTTTATTTTAAATAAATTATATTATTACATCTTTATTTAGTAAATTATAGTTGTATTACTATTATCATTATTCTTACTTTTAATATTGTGTAGTTATTGTTACATATGTATATAATAATGACAAATATATTTATCTAACAATATCACAAATTGCATCAGCCCCATTTGTCTGAAGTCATAAATGCTCTATATATTCGTTTTTTCCCCTCTGTAAAATGGGCCGCAACACTCTATAGAAACTGTATGGAGGTATCTTCCCTGCAGGTAAGTGTAATGGGTAAATAATGTGTTTGATAGCCCCAGGTACTCAGGTCATTTACTAACTAATGACCAACATGAAAGTCAGACTTATTACTATGTGACATTAACATAAGCCAAGTGGCCATTCCCAGAGAGAGAGAGAGAGAGAAAAAAAGAGAGAGAGAGCTTTGCACTAAACCCATAACCTGGTGCTGATCATAATAGACTCACACCTCATTACAGAGCTCAGCAGGAGAGAGGACCTCTGTCGCTGGGGATAGCTCTGCTACCTGGAGTGTCTCTTGGTTTTGGTGGAAGAAAGCAAAATATCTGAAGTAAAGGGACAAAAGAGAAAGGTGCAGAGATAAATACATCAAACGCCTGTATCTACCCAAACGACAGGTACAGGGCATAGCATATTAACAGCCGCCCTGTGTCCATATTACAGTAAAAATTAGATGGTTAATTTCTCCACTCACTAGACAGTTTCATATGCACATTATATAACCTTACTACTTCTATGCACAGTACAAATATTTTGATGTATCATCTATCTATCTATCTATCTATCTATCTATCTATCTATCTATCTATCTATCTATCTATCTATCTATCTATCTATCTATCTATCTATCATCTATCTATCTATCTATCTATCTATCTATCTATCTATCTATCTATCTATCTATCTATCTATCTATCTATCTATCTATCTATCTATCTATCTATCATCTATCCATCCATCCATCCATCCATCCATCCATCTATCCATCCATCTATCCATCTATCTAGTAAATAAAGAAGTTGCAACACTTCATGGATTATAATAGAAAATTTAATTTATTCACTCATGCTCAGAGTATTGCTACCTGTTTAATCCTGAGGTTTTAATCATAGGTTATTTACACACACACACACACACACACACACACACACACACACACACACACACACACACACACACACGCGCGCGCGTGTTTATATATATATTTCTCTCTCTATATATATATATATATATATATATATATATATATATATATATGTCTGTGTGTGAAGATATATATATATATATATATATATAAAAAATACATATGTCTATCCAAATATATATCCCACATCTGTATGTCTGTTTCTATCTCATATCATCTATCTATCTATCTATCTATCTATCTATCTATCTATCTATCTATCTATCTATCTATCTATCTATCTATCTATCTATCTATCTCTCTCTCTCTCTCTCTCTCTCTCTATCTATCTATCTATCTATCATCTATCTTTTTTACATACCACTATATATAGCACAAATAAATGAAATATCTGAAAGATAAATAATGATTACAGATGATTTAGATGACTGCATTCATAAGAGTTGAAGACGAGAAAATAGTCATTTTATCATTAGAAGAAAAATCCCTGTGTTGATCTTGATGAAGATGATGATGAGACTGTGACATTACTACTAATCCCATTTAAGGTGCACCTGGCCCCAGTACTCTGTAATTATCACTATATGTGGCTATATGGAGAGCGTGAAATCTCGCCCCCCCCCCCCTTCTACAAGAGGATCAATTCTGTGGAATGTAATTGTCCTGTTCTCATATGTCTGACTGCGGAAGAAAATGAGTAGATAACATCGATCTATCTATCTATCTATCTATCTATCTATCTATCTATCTATCTATCTATCTATCTATCTATCTATCTATCTATGTCATATCTATCTATCTATCTATGTCATATCTATCTATCTATGTCATATCTATCTATCTATCTATCTATCTATCTATCTATCTATCTATCTATCTATCTATCTATCTATCTATCTATCTATCTATCTATCTATCTATCTATCTATCTCATATCTATCTATCTATCTATCTATCTATCTATCTATCTATCTATCTATCTATCTATCTATCTATCTATCTATCTCATATCTATCTATCTATCTATCTATCTATCTATCTATCTATCTATCTATCTATCTATCTATCTATCTATCTATCTATCTATCTATCTCATATGTATCTATCTCATATGTATCTATCTCATATCTAGAATTAACAGATAAGCTACCTCTTTTTTGGCTACTTAGCGCTGCCTGTATAAAAATGGAACTAATCGAGAGCAATGAAATGATCAGGATGTCAGAGATATCTGAGTAGCGAAAGGGACGTCATATGACTCCAACCGTGGTACTTTCAATTGAAAGTTTTCTTACCCCTCAGATGATTTTCAGTTTCATTCCATGATTTATTTTGTGCCATCGGTGAAGGGACTTCTGAACCTCCACGAAAGGCACATAATAAATTATGGAATGGAGGTTGTTCTTAACCTTTAGGAAAGATCCATGTACACAATCTTATAAAAGGCGGTTTGTGTTCATCCTATAGAGATTAAAGGTATCTATCTATCTATCTATCTATCTATCTATCTATCTATCTATCTATCTATCTATCTATCTATCTATCTATCTATCTATCTGTCTGTCTGTCTGTCTGTCTGTCTGTCTGTCTGTCTGTCTGTCTGTCTGTCTGTCTGTCTATCTATCTATCTATCTATCTATCTATCTATCTATCTATCTATCTATCTATCTATCTATCTACCATCAGGATGGGTCAGATTAACTATTTAAAATGTCCCGGAATTCTGACTCAAATTCAGCGAGAATTCTGGCGTACATGCTGCTTACTGTTTTAGACCCTTTTTTCGACATACTTGACAAGATGGCGTGTCTTAGCTGGAAAGAGGGTGTGGTCTAGTGTAAAGGGGATGTGGTTTAAAATACGCCAAAATTTGAGCGTAAAAAACTGCCATGAACTAAGACAAATAGTAAGTGGTAAAAGGAAGATAAAAGTGTCTAGTAGCATGTCTAGCAAGATGCACCAAATTTATCATACAGCATGCACTATCCTAATAGTTTGGGCGCATTTTCTGATTGCCTTGTGTAAGTTTATGTTGTCTAAAACTTAGTATTAGTAAATCCACCCAAATATGTTTCAGAACAACTAAAGACAACGCTAATGTACACCTAATGATTTTATTTTTATGCATAATTTGGACTTTCCACATAAGTGTAAAGCGATGGAGGCAAATAAATAATACAGTAGAGTAATATCAATACTATTCCTCTGCTTTTACTTACATTAATAACAACCTAAAAATGTACCCAAACCACACTAATAACCTTATAAAATCTAGTAGCAATTAAACTTATTTAAAAAATGTTTATTAGTGATTGGTCAGATAAACATTATTGTAAAATATTTTATTTCAGTGCTTGTTCAGCCATAAATCCCAATTGCCCATATGCATATGTGTTTTACCATAGGACAGTATAAGGCCACACAGTCAATATACCAGCTACAGGAAAGTTTTGACATCCATCAGAGGAGGTAGCTACATGTAGACTGGGGGCTATGTCAAGCTCTTTTTTTCCATACAGACACAAGAACTCACGTGTGGGTGTTTTAACCAAAAATAGAAAGAGGGGAAGATAATAGAAATCAAATTCTTAGATCAATGCAGTATATGATCTATGGTGCATAGTACATAATGATGACCAAGGTGCCTGATGCCAAGGAGTGTGGCCAGCTGCTTTGCCCAGTTTCATGTGTTGGGGAACAGCAGGAGTTATCCAAAATGGAATTCATTTTAAATTAACCAAATCCAAGTCATTAATTTTGATGTAATTGGAGCAGAGCTAAGAATCTGCAGGCTGAACAAGCTCTATAATGTGATAAGAGTTTAATAAGCTGATCTGAGCACAGCACACCACACACACACATACAGAGGAAGGGGCTTCTCTAAATAATAAAGGGGCATAGGGTCTGCACCATGTGGTCACACTGTGAGGTCATGGACACTTCCCAAATTTGTCTGTATCCCTATTACTTCCTCAATTTATTCCCTTACAGGAAAACATGGACCACCCTATTCATATTAGATAGATAGATAGATAGATAGATAGATAGATAGATAGATAGATAGATAGATAGATAGATAGATAGATAGATAGATAGATAGATACATAGATAGATAGATACATAGATAGATACATAGATAGATAGATGATAGATAGATAGATAGATAGATAGATAGATAGATAGATAGATAGATAGATAGATAGATAGATAGATAGATAGATAGATAGATAGATAGATAGATATATGCATGATGGATAGATAGATAGATAGATAGATAGATAGATAGATAGATAGATAGATAGATAGATAGATAGATAGATAGATAGATAGATAGACTTTTTTTTTCCATGATCATAAATGAAGCAGCTTTAAAAATATGCTATTATCAGTAATATATCAGCGATTAATGATATTTATTATATGTTATGTTAATAATTTATTTTAATTAAATTGAATACACATATGTATCAGTCTATATATAAACAAACAGCTTAGAATATTGTTTGAGTATTAAATATGACACTGGAGAGAGATAAAATGATTAGAGGGTGCAAGATAAGAAGGTTCTTCAGCAAGTTGTCGCAGTGCTATCCCCAGATGAATTAATTCCTTATGTATTATAACACAATACCCCAAATACTGTAAACTCAGAACATTGTAACATCTATATTGATGTTCTTTAATATAAACATGTAGCAGAGCTATTTATGTTTATATTTTTCATTATTATTATTATTATTATATTTTTTTTGTGCACTTCGACTGATGAAAAAGTCTAATGAAAAAAAATCATGCTTTATTGCAGATACATTAAACATTATCAATACAAGAATCATTAGAATTTGTTAGAATTCCACTTGACAAAATGTTAATGATTTCTTTACATTATTAGAGAAATATTTAAAGACGCCATTGGCTGTATAAGTATGTGTTCCCTGCACAACTGTTGAGCAGATCTCAGCATGTTGCATGTGTAATATCTATATAGAAATAAAAAGGGAGAGGGTATTAACCCTGCTGATGCCACTCTAGCAGCAAAGAGGTTAATGATGGAAGCCATTGTGTCTTTTATTTCAAAGGCAGAGAACCTGAATGTTTTTTCCCATCCTTTTGATTGATGAAGGCGGTGAATGACTCCAGTACTGGGACTGACAGTCACTTGAATAGACTTTTACAAATAAAGGAGGCTGTAGAGAGCGCAGTATAAAGTGGAGCTGGCACTTACCATGTTATAAATAAATGGCCACTCACAATGGCACCTTCTATCCAGAGAGACAGCCTTTACAACCTCCCTGGCGTCATCTCCTGCTGGGGATCCTCCATCCACTGCTTCTATTTAGCCTCAATGCTACTATAAATTCCTTTCAACAAATGCTATGTGAAAAAACACCCACTCCTATATATATGAAGGGGAAACGCTCAAACTATGGCCCCCATATACCTTCCTTACTACAATACCCAACTGAGCAGCCACGAGAAAGTGAAAAGTGGATAAATAAACAATTAATAACAAAAAGTAATACAAAGGCAAAAAAAAAGTTCTACAAATTGTGTATATATAAACATATTTAAATATATATATGTGTATATATATATATATATATATATATACATATATATATATATATATATATATATATATATATATATATATATATATATATATATATATTTGTATGCGTGCATCTCCTTTGGCGTATGACGCAGCAGAGAAAGGGTTAATGTTTGGTAAATAGAGCTGATCCCCCCCATTAGGAATCAATGTGGCGTGTGATGTGCGGCACTGATAGCAGGGCAGATAGTGATCAGTACTGTGCAGGCCTTTAGGATGGGAAGAGAAAGTAAAGGAGCATGGACCAATCAGAGCAGGCCTCTGCAGACAGGACACGCCCCTTGCTGGCCAATAGCAAGCACAGGCTCCTGATGCAGCCCTGCTTGAAAGAACTAATAAATACTCCAGAGGAGGTTTCCTTCCACTCTGAACCATCCACAACAAGGAGCTGTCTGAGTGCTGTGTCCACAGGAGGAGCACATCCACACTGAGAGCACACTCACTGGAGCTGCCCTCACTCACACTACATTGTACAGTACTACTGGAGGCTGGGGGCACTGGCAAATAACTTTGGGACACTAACCCCAAAATGACAAGCCTGGTTGGAGCTGTGCCAAGAATGATGAGACCAGCTCCGGGACAGAACTACCCCAGGAGTGGATTCCCCCTAGAAGGTACAACACAAATGATACCACTATCTTACACTACATTATACTACATTATATTATACTGCCCTGTATTACTTACGTTCTGTATTTCGAGGAAGACTTTAACTTGTGTAAAGCCAAAAAAACACTAATGAAGGCTTTGCTATAGGTTTGATAATGAAAAGTGCATTAAGTATTATGTATAGAATTTATGTCCTAAATCATTACAGGCTACAGATATTTATTAGTGCAAAATAAAATGTTTTTGAAATTTTAGAAGCAATCATAAAAATATCTGTAACACCTAAATATATAGAGCTAAATTACTAATCTAATCTAATTATTTTATCTACATCTATTTGTCGCATATATTTCTAATCTTTTATATCTTATAAATCGAATAATTTATTTAGTGAAATATATCTCTATTTATCTACTATAAATTAAAGTATACACTTAGCTAATTATCTATTTATTTATTTATATATCTATCTATTATAAATCTAAATATCTATTTAGTAAATTATCTATTATAAATGTAATTATCTAATTAAATTTGGTATTTATCTATCTATCTACCTAATCATCAACATATTAGCAAATTATTTAATTCTTTTATTTGTCTATGTATTATTCAGTTAATTAATTATCTATTTATTTATGGATCTAATTATCAACACATTTTGAATCCAATTATTTAGATAAGTTGCAAATCTAAAGATTTGAAAATATTTTATTTATATCTATTATATATATAAATATCTAATTAATCATCTATCTTTCTATTATAAATCTAATTATTGTATTTAGTTCATTATCTTTCTATTATGAATCAAATTATTAATTTTGTTAATTATCTATCTATTATAAATCGAATTATCTTTTTATTTTATTATTTATCTATTTTTCTAATTATTTTATCTATATCTAATTTCCAATATATTTTAAATAAAATTCATTAATTATCTATCTACCTAATTCTGTTTTTAAATCAAAGATTTTTATTTGGTAAGCAAGTCATGAAAGAGTACAAAACAAAGCATTGAAATAGTTCTCAGTATAGAAAACAGTTTACATATTATTTAGTAGTGAGTATAATGTATACCTATGCATGCACGCTAAAAAGAAACGAAAAAAGAACTATCTACCTAATTATGAACATAGTATCAAAATATATCTATCTATCTATCTATCTATCTATCTATCTATCTATCTATCTATCTATCTATCTATCTATCTATCTATCTATCTATCTATCTATCTATCTATCTCATATCTATCTATCTATCTATCTATCTATCTATCTATCTATCTATCTATCTATCTATCTATCTATCTATCTATCTATCTATCTATCTATCTATCTATCTATCTATCTATCTATCACCTATACATACATATACACAAACACACACATAGATACATACATATATTTATACACATATCTATATACATATATATTTATATTTCTAGATATGTCAGTTATTTATCTAATTATCTATGTATTTATCAGTATAATTATCTTTATGAGTACATGAGTGTAGTGGACTACTGCACAATGGGGCCATTTCTCAGTCCCCGGGGTGTCCCATTTCTGTACATTGTGGATTAGGGTTATGATTATTTTATGAAAGTGCAGAACTCTGTCTACAGTCTCATCCTGGACACCAGCACTTCTGCCTGTCACTCATTTTCCTCACAACTACTCTCCAGATGATGACTCAATGATCTATATATCAACATATTAACAAATAATCACTCCAGCAGGATGTTATTTATTACACAAGATTCTGCACAGCACCGCTTTATATATCTTATATATGTATAGATGCAGCATAGCTGAATGTCATTGAACTCTTTCTATATAACTGAGTAGATCCCTTTCTGCAGTTCTATGTGAAATTACAAATAATCATTATTATTATAATTAATTGTAGCTAATGAACTCAGTTCTGCTACATCTATAGCCATATATTTTATTTATATATGTTGTGTGTGTATAGATAGATAGATATATTATATATGATAGATAGATAGATAGATAGATAGATAGATAGATAGATAGATAGATAGATAGATAGATAGATAGATGATAGATAGATAGATAGATAGATAGATAGATAGATAGATAGATAGATAGATAGATAGATAGATAGATAGATAGATAGATAGACAGACAGACAGATAGATAGATAGATAGATAGATAGATAGATAGATAGATAGATAGATAGATAGATAGATAGATTATTTGTCTATGTGTGTTATAACTAAGATGAATGTTAAGGATATAAGTGTCAGATGTCAATTTATAACAATTAATTAACTCTCTATTTGGTGTCTTTTAACATGCAGTGTCCACTCCTCTAGGCCAAGGCAGAGTGAACCAACTGGGTGGAGTGTTCATCAATGGCAGGCCCCTGCCCAACCACATCAGGCATAAGATAGTGGAGATGGCGCATCATGGCATCCGCCCATGTGTTATCTCCCGCCAGCTCCGGGTGTCCCATGGCTGTGTGTCCAAGATCCTGTGTAGATACCAGGAGACCGGTTCCATCAGACCAGGGGCCATCGGGGGCAGCAAACCCAAGGTGAGGACCCAGCTCTGAACGCTCAGAACTGTGAAAATTAGCTATTGATACTCATTATAGCTATAATAATGGAAAAATAATGTAATAAGAGAAAGTATGTCTACATTCATTTATTTATAATATCCAGGACTATTTATAGAATAACAGTGGCCATTATTTAAACTATATTTTTAGATAAATAGATTGATAGATCAATTGCTAGATATTATATATAGATAATAGATATATTATTCTTATGGATAGATTTTTTTGTCATTTATTTAAGTGTTAACAAGTAATTTTACATCTTTACTCTTATGCATTTTTTTTAAATTGGAGAATTTATTTTGGGTGGGGACAATATAATTGATTGACTGCAAAGTTTAACTATAATCAGTATTGCTAAGACATTTGGAATGAGAGTGAGGTATCATATGCACATGACATATGCTGACCATCTGATCAATATACACAGTTGACCCGGAGTCAAACTACTGGGGAATTCTTCCAGGCTTTTTTGTAGGACTAGAATACCTATCTATCTATCTATCTATCTATCTATCTATCTATCTATCTATCTATCTATCTATCTATCTATCTATCTATCTATCTATCTATCTATCTGTCTGTCTGTCTGTCTGTCTGTCTATCTATCTATCTATCTATCTAATTATTAATTTTTTCATGTTCTATATTTGGGTGGGGGCTGGTATCCTGCATTCACATGTACTTGTGGAATATCAGAATTCTGGAGCATTAAATTCTGTGAATAATGGAAAGAAATAGAAAGTAACATTTACATTTTTACTTTTATTTGTGTATTTACCTACTGGATGTATAGAATATGTATATATATAGTTCTGGTGATTATTAGTCGGCCGCCTGGTTTACTTGGTTTCTTGTGTTGCCATTAAAGCAGGTGACCACTCCGGACATAGAGAAGAAGATCGAGGAATACAAGAGGGACAACCCGGGTATGTTCAGCTGGGAGATCCGGGATAAGCTGCTGAAGGACGGGGTGTGTGATCGTAACAGCGTCCCGTCAGGTAGAGCCGCCATACACAATCCATCCACAGCTCATCATCCATCTCTATTAGAGCGGCAGCATCACTTATAGGCAATTACACATATTGATCGCTGCACCAGTGGAGCCATCCCAGGCATGAAATATTAACAAGCGCTGTCTCTGCTCTATCCCCTGCCGCCTTGCTGCCTGCAGGTTAATACACCCCCTTAATGTGCTCATCCAGAGCGGCCACCGCACTAGTGCTGTCCAGCAATCACACAATCATCCCAGTTATTATTATTATTATTATTATATAATAATACAAATAGTACAATTATTGATACAATAATACATGTCATTATAAATCAAAATATTTGTTAATAACAATCCAATTAATAAAACACAATAATTATCAAGAGCAATAATAATATTTATAATAATAATACTAATAATAATAGTTATAATAATAGTAGAAACAATAA
This sequence comes from Rhinoderma darwinii, assembly GCF_050947455.1. Taxonomy (NCBI): domain Eukaryota; kingdom Metazoa; phylum Chordata; class Amphibia; order Anura; family Rhinodermatidae; genus Rhinoderma; species Rhinoderma darwinii. The sequence goes on from NC_134690.1 coordinate 96,763,415, forward strand.
TAATAATAATAACAACAACAATAATAGTAATAATAATAGTAGAAACAATTATATTCGTAATAATAATAGTAATAATAATAGTAATAATAATAGTAATAATAATAATAATAACAACAACAATAATAGTAATAATAATAGTAGAAACAATTATATTCGTAATAATAATAGTAATAATAATAGTAATAATAATAGTAATAATAATAATAATAACAACAACAATAATAATAATTATTATTATTAACTGTATTTATAAATTAAAATAATTTTTGCTGGATGATGGTGATGATGATGGTGATGATAATAATAATAATAATAATAATAATAATAATAATAATAATAGTAATATTAAGTATTTCCACTCCCAGAAAATGTTAAGTAAAAACAACAACTTAAAATGTACTCTTATTCGTAACTATTAAACATGTAGGATGTATTTATTTATTTATTTACCTATGTAACTATTCTCTAAATATTGTTATAATTATTATAATAATTTTTTTCTAATAAGTTTCATTTTGTAGGTTGAGTAGAAACAGATATAAGGTGAATCCTTCTGCAGGAAATATAGAGATCACATTATTAAATGAACTATTTATATCTGTGTTTATATTCTTATATTGTTATTATTATTAGTAGTAATTGCTGTTTTATTGTATCATGAATTGTCGTTATTAGTAATCGTAGTATTACTTTAAATTTTTAATTATTACCGTCCTCATTTTACAGTTGCTACAGATCTATCAAGTATCTCTCTTTCTCTCATCCATCTATCTATCTATCTATCTATCTATCTATCTATCTATCTATCTATCTATCTATCTATCTATCTGTCTGTCTGTCTGTCTGTCTGTCTGTCTGTCTGTCTGTCTGTCTGTCTGTCTGTCTATCTATCTATCTATCTATCTATCTATCATCTATCTATCTCTTGATAATTTATAGACAATATATGTAATTAGAGTAAATAATACATCGCATTGATGGCGACTACAACCTTCTCCCCCTTTAGTCAGTTCCATTAGCCGCATTTTGAGGAGTAAATTTGGAAAAGGGGAAGAGGATGATGTGGATCTAGAGAGAAAGGAGCAGGAGGAGCAAGAGAAGAGGACAAAACACAGTATAGACGGGATCCTGAGAGAGAGAGGTACAGTGAACCCTAAACGCTGCTTGTATTGTACTCATTGATTATTGGGTCATTAGAAGTGGCAGACTATGTCAGCATATCATGACGTCATAATAATGCTCATGTCTATGTAATATTGCTCTGCGTAGGATTATTCACTCCACGTCCTACTCTTGATTTGGTTGCAGGGTTATGAAGTTTAGTTTCTGTGGTGCCTTTTTATTGCTGGAGGGTCTATGTCTTTCCATTGTATATGTGATCATGGAGAGTTTTCCTGTTGTGTTTTGTGAGTGTACACTGGACATTGTAAAGTACTGATTTGTGTTGTGTTTATAGCTTTAATCAGGGGTAATGTGTAACCAAGGTGTCCGGGCAATTGCTTCTTTTACACCTATTAGAACAGATCAAAGGCCTCCATTTCCCAGTCTACCTCAAGGGGACCTGGGTATTGTCATAGGATAGCAGGGGAAGATGGTCATATGGGGGATGGGAGGGGTTAATAATGGGAAAGAAACTTTACAGAGCCTTGCAGCTTAGTTTTAGACATCAATAGGAAACCACAGGAGTTCCAAATTCAGTTCTGTGAAGAGCTGGAGTTGAGGGGGTAGGGGAAGGGGGGGGGGCACCCACAACCTTTCTGTTTTCTACAGAAGTTATATTAAGAGTATCTGTAACTGTCATCTGACCCAACTTAGTCCATTCTTCTATTTCTCCATTCATTAAAAGGTCCACTGGCCCAGATTGTGCCCTCACCTTAACCCCTTCAGTGCCTGTGAGCCCTTAAACAGTAAATATTGAAATCATATACTTCCTTCACAATACACAAACTTATTTCAGCTGTTTAGGGGCTTTGATAATAATTCAATTCTAAAAGAAACATTTGTCCTAAAATAAATTGGAAACAGGAATCGTGTAATTCCTATGTGCTATGTAGGAGTAATGTTTAGGTATATAATGTAATACACACACACACACACACACACACACACACACACACACACTCACATATATATATATATATATATATATATATATATATATATATATATATATACAAATATATATGCATACAAATTTTTGTAGTTCATATTATATTATATTTCATATATATATATATATATATATATATATATATATATATATATATATATACATATATATATATATATATATATATATATATTTTATGATTATTATACAGATTTATCCTGTGTAATTAATATGTTTTTAAGCATAAAGTTATTAATCTAAAAAAGTGAATCAGGTGGATTCAACATTCAACTTACTCTTGTAGCTTCAATTTGAACAGGCACTAGTTTGCTTTTCATAGGTAGATTATTTTGGGACAGGTAGACTCATTTTGGGATAGTTAGACCTAGCTCAAGACAGGTATATTCCGCTTTGGGCAGGTAGACTCAGCTTGGATAGGTAAAACTTGCTTGGGACAGATAGATCTAAACTTAGAACAGATAGACTCATCTTCGGACTGCTAGACTCAGTTCAGGACTGGTAGACTCAGCTTAGGACCTCTTTTGTATTGTAGGTCTTGACAGCAGTAAGTGCAGCCTGTCCCTTCCTCGGTGTAATGAGGCAGTTTAAGCTTGGCTGTATTAATGTGAGCAGTATCTGCATATAGGCACTAGAGGGGACAAAAAGTACCAAATGAGCTGGTCAAACATTTGTACAACTTTTCCATGGATGACAAAGGAGCCTCTCCATACACGATCTACACTTGGAGATGAACTTGGGGGACAAAGGGAGGAGAGTCCATTGAAACTCACACTTTAGCTCTTCTCAGACAAAGCTCCAGCTAGAAGCAGCTTGGCATGGACAAAGAAGGGCCTGCCTTTCTTATAATTCAAGGAGAAAAGAGTGAGAAAGCTGCCTCACAAAAGCCTCAGAAAAGACATTATGGGCTTGCAATGAGGGATGAATAATTCAATAGCCACTGCTACTGAGAGTTTTATGGACTCTTTACTGGGGAAGAAAAAAGGACACTTTTACCTACAAAATGTCTCTGGCTGTCATAGGGTGTATAGGACTAGTGAAAAGAGAGTTACTGAACCATTAACCCTTGTGTACTGCATGCATGACTGCTTCATAAGGAGCGGTACGCGGATGGATAGATAGATAAACAAATAGTTCATAGATAGATAGATAGATAGATAGATAGATAGATAGATAGATAGATAGATAGATAGATAGATAGATAGAAGATTCTGATTTTCACTACTAAATATAAGTGTGTGTTATTCTTATAAAGCTGCAGCCTTGGATAGCACACAAGACTTCGCCATACTGTGTATCACATGTTGCTGGTCCATGCGTTCGCAACAAATGGAGATCATTAGCAAAAATCTACTTAAAAAGAAAAAAAAATTGTCTCTGCTTTCGATTTCAGTTGAAAAAGTAGAGAAATCTCCAAAGCCTAAAAAAATAAATGCCACCAGCTTTGTAAGAAGTAATGTTCATATTTCTCAGCACAATACATTAACTCTTCATAGTACTCTCTGGCGGTTATTGGATATGATTGTGTCATTAGGGTTAGGTCACATTCACACTAGCGTCTGAACCTGTATGGTTTTATTTGCAGAATAAATGCATTATTTGCAACAGTTGTCCAATCTATATACCATTGATTAAAAATGGTAAAAAAAAGATTGTAAAAACAAAAACAACAATGTAGTATGGAGCATACAACTAATGCAAAAAAAAAAAAAAAATAATACAAATTTTCCTATCCCTCTTGAACATAAAACCTACAGGTTCACATAAGAGCTCTAGTGTGATAGCTATATCAGCCACTTATTGAAGGTCAATGCGTGGCCTGTAAGGTAAATGCAGGCTGACACTTTAAGGCAATCTATTCATTCCTATTGATATTATAGGTGTAAAGAACCCCTGGTTCTCCTACTACAGCTTTCTTACCTATGTAAATGTTTATTGGCTTTTTGAGTTGCTCAGTTGGTGAACTGTGGGTTTTCTAGAAGCATTATCTGTGCATATTGAACAATACATTGCTTAGTCTTTGTTGTATGGTTTACTACTGTTGTGTTTTACTTCTAAAGGGAATTTTGCACAATGTGTGGATTGTTTCTGGCAAAGCTAAGTAGAAATCCATCCGAATAATGTATTGTAATTCCTCATTACAGGTTTTATTAACCTCATTAAACAACATTTACAGAATGTGTCCACCAATTTATAGAAAAAATTGGGAGCCTTGTAGAAAAATGACACACATGCACCATTACACTGTTATCAAATTTGCCAATAAAATGATATATTTTATATATTCCACCTGTTGCTTCTTTTTAATAGAAAGTCTACATAATTTCTATTAAGTACAATCTATTCTTCCCTCTTATAAGCCATTTTAGGCAGCGGAGGGGCTGAAACATTTACATACATATTTGTATTTTTTTATGCTACAGACATTCGGTCCTTTAAATATTGTTCAGATATGTACTATATATAAGATATTGGCTTTGGTAATAATTGTTGTGACGTTCCTGAGAATGGTGATACTATTTAGGAGTAGTATATTAGAGTAATGCCGGCCTCCCGGTGAGAAGTTGAGTGTTGGCCACTGATTTGCAATAAAGGAAGATAACCTGACTCTTGGTTCTCAGTGTCCCCATCATCTACTTTGTCTTCATTGGGTCCTGTAAATATTTCTGTAGCTGCTCAGTGTGACATTTACAGCTCTGCTGAGTGTATTTCAGGCCTGGCAGTTGAATGGGCCCCTCTGTTCCCCCATGCAGAGTGGATCTGGCCCCCAGGCGGCGTCACAATGCATTTGTCCCTGGTCAGGCGCTCAGCCCCAATAGACTCTCTGCTAACTCTTCCCTATGTGAGAGCTCTGTAGGCAGATTAAATTGACTCCTTTCTTCCTCTCTCACTTTCATCTCGCACCATCCCCGCCCTCTGTAGCCCCGGGCGAACATTCGTGAAATTTCTGCAGCCTCCCCTTATTTCTTTTATTTAACCCCTTTTTCTCCACTACATACGCCATATCTGCAGAATGGGGCAACATTTAGTGTTGTCCAAGGAGTCAGACACTAGAGGGGGATGCAGGGGGCAGAGTAATATGACTAATAGAGTAGAGGTTTGGATGCATTCTTGAAACAACATAATATAAAGAGTTACTTGCATTATTAAAGATACTTATTTGAACTTTGGTCTAGTCTCATTACCGCTAGGGGTCAGATGGAACTTTCCCTTGTTAAGGTGAATTGCACTATGCTTTATAAGGGTATTTACCTTGCTCTGGGTTAACCAGGGTTAACTTTTTCTGGTTTAATTTGATAGACAATCTACCTAGCTGTATGTCAGTGTTTATCGCATGTGATGATCGTGTTTGTGACCCTACTGGCGAGTTCATAATGATGAGACATCAGGAACTGGCAGCAACGGGCACAGATATGTTGTATGGTGGATGCTCTCCAGGGAGAGACATTTCATTCTGGTTGTGGTCACAAGAGGTGGACAACAGAGCAGTGTTGTATATGACACACGACGGCCATTGCAGAGCTTAAATATTTACATGTAACCTGACAATAAGGGACTTGTTCCCCAGCCTTCAACTTGTTGCTTATTAGTGTGGAGGCAAGATGGTCATCTTGATACTGCCCATCATCCGCGCACAATGCACTGACTAGCCTCCATTATTGATCTTGTAGAGGCTGGCACCTAATATAGTGTCCTCATCACATATATTCCCATATTACATTATATTTAGTGTCCTGGAATATTATATGTACTGTACTATGTGCTGTATCCTTCAGTAGTTTTCTTTCCTAACAGTGCAATGGCACTAGGACACACACTGGTACTCCGACTAGTGGGAGTACCCCTCTCTAGCGGCTCTATACAGTGGATTGTCCCTTCTGTAGTAATGTATCTTATTATATTGTGTCATTAATTACAAGTGCTTAGTCCTGATTTTCCACCTTCAGAAAAAATGACTTGTTTTCCTCTATAAACATGTGCTAATGTTTAGTCCTGCACGGCAGCACAGACTAGTTCTGGGGATAATTTCCAGCGTCTACTTGTTGATTTAATGTGTATTTGTCTATCCATATATTATGCTGATTTATATGCATGGCAACCTGAGCTCCACCAGTTACTGTAGAACTAGCACCCCCAGCAAGTGCAGGCTACTTGTAAAATTTGTCTTTAAGCACGTCATAATTGATTTATGTCTATGTTGATTTTAGCCGTTAGATTTTCATTAGCTTTCTATTGATTGCTGAAGAAAATTGTATTTGACAACCTTGATGCTTATGTAAAACAACAACTGTCTAATGATCTAATACTGCTGCAACCGGATTTACATGCTGGAGGCAATTTATTTAGCGTGGGACATAATGTATTCCTATGCCAACTATATAATGCATAGAAATGCAGCCGGAAAACACTTTAGATAGGCGCAGAGCAGTTGCAGCTTTGGCCTGTGGCGTTCCACGCTCTGACACTGGCAGCTCTATGCTTCATTTCGCACTAAATTAAATGTACCATAAAACAAATATTACCAGCATGTCTATAACTGTCTGTCTGTTTTATTAGTGGTGTTGTTTTTGTAATTGGACATTGCCAGCCTTATATTTGTAAGGGTATGTTCACACGCAAACGCAAAATACGTCTGAAATTACAGAACGGTTTTCAGGCGAAAACAGCTCCTGAATTTCAGACGTTTTTGTATTTACTCGCGTTTTTCGCGGCGTCTTTTACGGACGTAATCGGAGCTGTTCTTCATTGGAGTCAATGAAAAACGGCTCCAAAAACGTCCCAAGAAGTGTCCTGCACTTCTTTGACGCAGGCGTAATTTAACGCGCCGTCTTTTGACAACGACACGTAAAATGACACCTTGTCTGAACAGAACATCGTAAGACCCATTGCAAGCAATAGGCAGATGTTTGGAGACGTATTGGAGCCGTCTTTTCAGGCGTAATTAGAGGCGTAAAACGCCTGAATTACGTCTGAAAATAGGTCGTGTGCACATACCCTAATGGCAAAAATGTTGGCTTTAAAATGTAATATAATATTATCTATAGAGCTTGGGTACACCAGGATTACACGCCATGTCTCTGGGGAGTACGTGCACTGTCTTCATGCTGTGCTTTTCATAGGTAGAGGTGCAGCACATTGTATGATCATAGCCTTGGGGGTATGTCATTTATTTGGATAGGGGGTACTTAGTTTTGGAACGTTTAAAAACACTGCTCTGGAATGACCATAGATGACCAGTATTATGTTATTTGCATTATATTTCCCCCCTTTATATCTAAGGTCGGATTATATGTGATAATTGTATGAAGAGGTATCTTGTGGTCTGATTATAATAATGACTAAGAATAATTGTAGTTAGACGTAGATGATTGTTTGATAGCATATGAATTATTATTGATAATATTGATTGCAGTGTGGACAGTCATTCCTATGCTGTTTACATGCGGCAAATATTTTTAATACGTTGGATTCATTGATGACGTCAATGATTAAAGACAGTGGGAAACTATAGCTTTCAATCAGTTACACGTAGTGATTATCGCTAGATTCAGTCTGAATGAATCACAGGGTGTAAACTGTCCCTTATGTAATATACTGCCCATGATTCATGAAATGGGTCATGCTAGTGTAAAGCTGCAGCCTGCCAGCATGCGGCAAACATATGGTTAATCCTGAGTGTATATACAGCAAAGAGGACAGTAAAAGGTAATTAAGTTGTTTTAATACCTCATCTTAGGGGCTGCTTTACAGCTGTTTTACAAGCAGACATTATAATGTGAAAGGGATGTTTTTAAGTAGCCTCTCTGGGCAAATATTGATTAAGTAGTTGTTTGTTGATACTTTTGTCACCTCTGAAAGAGTCAGGGGCTTTGCTTCTTGTGTTTTATCTGCCATTGTTATTGGTATCTAATGAGATCAAAGGGGGATCATTTCAATGTATCTGACTTGGAAAATCCTATTTGACCACTAAGCCCCTTTGTGGATTTTTGGCTGATCAGTGGTGTCTATATAAATGGAGTCAGATTAATTATACTTCAAACACTCCACAAGACTTTCTCATTTAATACTTCAGTATAAAATTATTAATAAATAGTAAACAATTTATAGAAATTAGTTATCTTGTGTGAGATCATTTTTTGCTTTAAATTTAGCTTTAAAATTGTATTATGTACTTAAAAATGACATTAAAAAAATTGACTTTAGTTTAAGTTTTAGTTTCTGGAACGGCTAAAGTGTGACTATTTTAAGCAGCTACAGTCTTGTTCAATATGTTTAAAAATACAATTAAAGAATTAATATTATAAGTAAATATATATATATATATATATATATATATATATATATATATATATATATATATATATATATATATATATATATGCACACACACACACACGCACGCACGCACACACACACACACACACACACACACACATACACACACACACATAGATATATACACACACACACACACACACACACACACACACACACACACACACACACACATATATGTATAGTAAATATATATTTTACATCAGTTTGCTAAAATCATCTAACAAAAATAAAACCTAAAAATGGAATAAAATTAGCTAATATAAAAATAAAAATAGAAGTTCGTTATAACAATATCAAATTTGTATATTGCTATGCAATATCCAAATATCTCATGCTCTATTTTAACTAAAAAGAAATAATTGTAAAGTTTAGGTGAAATACATTTTTACGATGTTTTTACCATATATTTCTAGCCAATGGGCCTCTTTATTAGTTACTGTTTTACTACGATTTACCACTTCGATATACCATTTGTGTTGTGTTCTTACACAGTATTAATTTGTAAACGAGAGTCATGGATTATTTCATAAATATATCCCATATTTTACCTATAATGAGCTTAATTTATTGATAATGACACTTTGCTGTTGATTCACATGTGGCTGCTAGAGATGCACAGTAGTAAAAAAGTTGTTGATCCATAGCCAAATAAAATGCATCAGAGCCTTGAAAATATATATAGTGTATATTCAGGTTGTGATAAAATATATTTTCCTATTTTATTGACTATGACAAAAAATATGGACCAGATACTATGTTGCTGGTTTTCAAATAATATAAATATATAAATAAATAAATGCATATATAATAAATATATGTCATAGATTATATATTTGATATAGACATATATTTATTCTATATATATACATACATATATACATATATATATGTATGTATATATATATATATATATATGTAGCATAAATATATGTCTATATCAAATATATATATATATATATACATACATATATATATATATATATATATATATATATATATAGCACATTTAGAGTGATAGAAATGCATCTAACATATTTATTTTTCTATAGCCTTACCATTTGTGGAATGGTGTGTTTGATTAGATGAAAATGTGCGGCAGTACACATAAGAATATTTGCAACACATTTTCACATATCACTCCCATTATTTCACATATCCCTCCATGTATGTTCCTCAACAAGGGTACTGATGGTAAAAATTGGTTGTATTGTACCTTACCATCGATAAACTGCTTTATATATGTCGATTGTTAAGTGGATAATACTATATGTCTCTTGTGTTAATTTTAGAATGCAACAAGTGAGAAGCACAAAGGGGTTTACTGCCTGGAATCTATAGGTACTATTAGGGCACATTCAGACGTGGTGGAATTACTGTTGAAGTCCGCAGTGGAATTCTGCAGCAGCCGTTTTTTTCATTTCTTTCTATATATTTTTAGGAAACTTAGTTCAGACGTTGCAGAAAATAACTGTGCGGGAATCAGGCTGCGGTGCAGATTTTTCCCTCCGCAGCATGCTCATTACATTGCGGAGAAGAAGCGGAATTTCACTGCGGATTTCAACCTTTCCAATGCAAAAACTAAATCTGCGTCAAGTCCGCTGTGATATCTGCAACGTCTGAATTACCTGTCAAATATGCAAATGTTGCTGCAGATTCGTTGCGTAATTCCCCCGAATCTGCACCAACATTTACAGTGGAAAAAGTCTGCTACGTCTGAACATGGCCTTAGGCTGGGTTCCCACAGTGCAGATTTGCTGCAGATTTTGCATGCGTTTTTTAAGTCAAAATCAGGAACGGAATCCAAAATATAGTTCCGCTCTATTGGATCAAATTCTGGTTTTGGCTTGCAAAGTGCAGGCACAATCTGCAGCAAATCTGCACTGTGGGAACCCAGCCTTAGATTTCTAGACTCTTCTGTTCTCCATTGTACTGTGTTGCTTATAGACGGTAATTGGTTATAGATGTTAATTGTTTATAATCAGTAGAGCGCTTATTAATAATTAGTGCTGTTTACTGTCCTACTATTGTTTATAATCAGTAGAGCGCTTATTAATAATTAGTTCTGTTTACTGTCCTACTATTGTTTATAATCAATAGAGCGCTTATTAATAATTAGTGCTGTTTACTGTCCTACTATTATTGGTTATAATCAGTAGATCACTTATTAATAATTAGTGCTGTTTACTGTCCTACTATTGTTTATAATCAGTAGAGCGCTTATTAATAATTAGTTCTGTTTACTGTTCTACTATTGTTTATAATCAATAGAGCACTTATTAATAATTAGTGCTGTTTACTGTCCTACTATTATTGGTTATAATCAGTAGAGCGCTTATTAATAATTAGTGCTGTTTACTGTCCTACTATTATTGTTTATAATCAGTAGAGCGCCTGTTAATAATTAGTGCTGTTTACTGTCCTACTATTATTGGTTATAATCAGTAGATCACTTATTAATAATTAGTGCTGTTTACTGTCCTACTATTGTTTATAATCAGTAGAGCGCTTATTAATAATTAGTTCTGTTTACTGTTCTACTATTGTTTATAATCAATAGAGCACTTATTAATAATTAGTGCTGTTTACTGTCCTACTATTATTGGTTATAATCAGTAGAGCGCTTATTAATAATTAGTGCTGTTTACTGTCCTACTATTGTTGTTTATAATCAGTAGAGCGCCTGTTAATAATTAGTGCTGTTTACTGTCATACTATTGTTGTTTATAATCAGTAGAGCGCTTATTAATAATTAGTGCTGTTTACTGTCCTACTATTATTGTTTATAATCAGTAGAGCGCCTGTTAATAATTAGTGCTGTTTACTGTCATACTATTGTTGTTTATAATCAGTAGAGCGCTTATTAATAATTAGTGCTGTTTACTGTCCTACTATTATTGGTTATAATCAGTAGAGCGCCTGTTAATAATTAGTGCTGTTTACTGTCATACTATTGTTGTTTATAATCAGTAGAGCGCTTATTAATAATTAGTGCTGTTTATTGTCCTATTATTGTTGTTTATAATCAGTAGATAGCTTATTAATAATTAGTGCTGTTTACTGTCCTACTATTATTGTTTATAATCAGTAGATAGCTTATTAATAATTAGTGCTGTTTACTGTCCTACTATTATTATTATTATTACTATGACATCGTGCATGGTTAGAGGTAAGAAACACATGGGTAAAACTTCTCTAAATTACCTTCCAGTCACTGATTTACAAAGTAAACTGTGGTAATTAGACGGATAGTTCTGATGATCTCTGAGGAGTATTGATGTCATTCTGAATTAGAGATAATGAGCCGTTATTGGCGGACCTCTGGCTGCACTAATATGAGCCTAGAAGCATGTCAAAAGTGGAATGAAATAGTTTTAGTCTATGGCAAGGTGACATCTGCATGTGATGCACTAACTGAGCGACAATAAATAGTAACAATGCCAGAGTTACAGTAGAATTTATGTATCAGGGTGACGCGCCACCATTCATTTGTCCATTAGCGCACAGTGTTATGTCCCAAATACCAATAAAGTCAACGGGTATTTTTTGCCTTTTTTTCCCTCCTCATTGAAAATAATGGCAAGTCATTATAATATTTCCTAAGGGGGTGATCTGAGGCTAAAACAGCTGACTACCACCATGAGTTGCAGCAAGTCCCGTCACAGTTAAATTGGTTCACACACGTGAAGCTTACGGGTGTGATGTAATGCGCTTGAATAGGCTACTACATTATGTGACGTTGCACTGACAGCTGTTTCCACCATAAAAAAACAAGGTTTTAGATTTTTGTTGCCTTTTCACTTTCATTTTTCAGATGTAGCAAAGCTGAGGTTGTCATTTGACTGATTATTTCTTTCATCTTGATAAGTCACTCTCTTGAATATTGAAATATATACCAGTAAATACCTGCAGTTGTGCAAAATGACAAATTCAGCTCTGCTACATCTGCACTTAAATATGGGGTAAAGGGTCAGACGTGTTTATTTTATGTGGGAACATAGGGGAGGATTGGGTAACCTAGGTCCATAGGGGGGAATTTAATAAGACTGTCGTTTCTTACGCCAGTCTTATATGAAGAAAGTTGGAGTAAAAGGTGCCTAATGTATTAAGAGGCGTACTCCTCTAAATAAATTATGCGCATCTCTGACCGTCTTTGCACCAGAAAGTGAAATCTACGCCAGCCATGAGGTGGTGTAGATTTGTGTCACAATTTATGGCAGGTTCTGGCGGGAATTCTGGTAAATTTGTCAGGCCATTGATCACCACGCCCCTTCATTTAAGCTCCACCCACTTTATCGACAAGTGTCATGAGTGGTGTAAATGGCACAAAAGTCAAAATTATTGCTACAAATGTATGACTTTTGTACCGTCTGCAACTTTCTACACCAGAAAACTGGTGTAGAAAAGTTAATAAATTCCCACCATTGTTTTTATTTAGTGATTGGCACAAATGTTTCAGCTAGTGAAAGTGATGCCCAATATCCACAAAACCCAGTCTATTCCTACTATGGTAAGTAACGTCTGTCACTGCACATAAAATTCATTAGGCCTCCTTCACGCACAGAATTTTTCTGGCTCTTTGAACTGCTTTAAAAAATGCTTTTAAAAATGCTAGCATTATAAAATGTAACGTGTTTTTTAAGGCCTATTTTTCTGACGATTTTGAAGTCCTATAGTAAAGCCTATGGGAAAATGTCTGAAAAACGCGAGACCCAGAACATGCTGCGTTTTGACCACAAAATTTCCTCAAAAACACCACAAACTAAAACGCAGTTGTGTGTAGTGCATTTGATATTTTACAATAGACTTTAATGTAACATCTGGCAACACTAAAAAATGCATTACAAAAATGTCGCAAAAACCACCATGAACACGCACGAAAATGCAGAAAAAACTTGTGTGTAAATCCGGCCTTCGGTCCCTCCTGGTCTGATGGTTTCTCCAAGAAAAAAATAAACTCTGCACTTTGAATGGTAGAATATACCAAAAGGAAGATGTAAGACTAAATGAAAGAAAAGCACCCCCAAAAATAACAAGAATCGTCACAAGTCGTTGCGATCTTCTGTTTTGTCAGTCTTTTAAAAATTCTGCTCAGCAGTTTCTCAGTTCAAATCTGTTTCTGGGAAAGCTGGGTGACAACCATGATAGCTACCATCCGCACAGTAGTTGTCCTTCAGTTACCCAGACATAAATGGCAAATAAGCCAGCAATATGGAAGCAAGGTAATCATTGCTTAATAATCCTTCAGTGGTGGAATTGCTGTGGAATTCCGCTGAGGACAGTCCGCAGTGGAATTCTGCAGCAGACGTTTTTTACATTTGTTTCTATACATTTTTAGGAAACTTAGTTCAGACGTTGCAGAAAATAACTGTGCGGAAATCAGGCTGCGGTGCAGAATTTCCCCTCCGCAGCATGCTCATTACATTGCAGAGAAGAAGTGGAATTCCACTGCAGATTCCAGCCTTTACAATGCAAAAACTGAAATCTGTGCCAAGTCCGCTGTGATATCTGCAACGTCTGAATTACCTGTCAAATATGCAAATGTTAGTGCAGATTCGTTGGGTAATTGCCCCAAATCTGCAACAACATTTGCAGTGGAAAAATTACGCGTAAAAAAACGGCCACGAAAAAGAAGTGCAGGACACTTCTTGGGACGTTTTTGGAGCCGTTTTCCATAGACTCTATTGAAAAAAGCTCCAAAAACGGCCGTAAAAAACGCAGCGAAAAACGCGAGTGGCACAAAAAAAGTCTTAAAATCAGGAGCTGTTTTCTTTTGAGACGTTTTTGACTCTGCGTGTGAACATACCCTCATAGCGGCCATATTGGTTGACACCCACCTTTCTTAGAAGAATTAGGCAAAATAAATTATTTAACATCTTGACAGATGACAGCTCAGGCTTATGTACTGCCTATTTTAGGGTGAAGTCACACGCGGCAGATTTTGTTGCAGAACTTTCTATCACTCAGGGTACATTCAGACGTGGCAGAATTGCTGTTGAATTCCGCTGAGGACAGTCCGCAGTGGAATTCTGCAGCAGCCGTTTTTGACATTTGTTTCTATACATTTTTAGGAAAGTTAGTTCAGACGTTGCAGAAAATAACTGTGGAAATCAGGCTGCGGTGTGGAATTTTCCCTCCGCAGCATGCACTGTCTGTTGCAGAGAAGAAGCGGAATTTCACTGCGTATTTCAGCCTTTACAATGCAAAAACTGAAAACTGTGGCAAGTCCGTTGTGATATCTGCAACGTCTGAATTACCTGTCAAATATGCAAATGTTGCTGCAGTTTCGTTGCGTAATTGCCCCAAATCTGCACCAACATTTGCAGTGGAAAAATTCCGCCACGTCTGAACATGGCCTTACGTTCCATACATCGGCATGGAGTTGTTCTGCAGCAGGTGCATGGATTTCTGTAAGTCACTTTCAGAGGAATGGGACTGATTTTCAGTCACAGATACTTCTGCAACGACATCTGCCGCGTGTGACTGCTCCCTTATCATAGAGGGAAGTGCTCTACTACTACTAATACTGATTATAAAATCGATAATATGTCAGCATGACCCCGGGAAGCCTCGTTCTTCTATTCACATAGCAGCGCTTCCCTCAGCTATTTCCAAGGACAGTTGCCAGCCGGGTTATTTTATAAGTACAAAGGATAAAAAATTAAGTACAGAAAAAAAATAAACACAAAGAAAAACACATGTCTGGGTTACAAATATGCAAACGCTGCTGTTATTTCATGCATTTTCCATTCTTAAAGGGAAAGAATAATGACAGCACTACTTGGCATGTGGAGCTGCATACTGTAGAGGTTCCTCAGCTTAATTTCTCCCAGTCCAGAGCAGCACTGAAGTGGTTACACAAGGAAATATTTGCTGCATGCAAACATACCATCTCTACAATTAAATCCCTACACCCTGATTAAAAGAAAGACGTCGCTATTAACTTGTGTTTTTGGGAGGCTTTATGGGAATGTAGGAAAATCAGCTCTGACATAAACCATTCATGGAGGCTCAGGAGGAAAAAGAGACATATAATTGGTTATTATGATGTACATTGAAATAAGTTCCTCTAAGAACAGGCTCTGTTGTGAGATGAGACGGAGATTAGACTCCGCTTACAGAGCTGAAATATATACACGAAACCTAAAACTCAAAGGCTGGGTTGTACAAGTACAGAAAATGTAAAGTCCACAGCACATAGGCCTCAGACTCAGCGCTCAGACTTCTGCATGCAAGAGCCTATGAAATAATAATCAGGAGTAATATTTATTTCTATTATTTATATAGCGGCAACAAATTCTGCTGCGCTGTATGCAGATTGTATTCCCTTATTCCACTGGGGCTCACAATCTAATTTCCCTATCTCAATCACACCGGGGTCAATTTCATAGGAAACCAATTGACCTATCAGTTAGTTTTTGGAATGTGGGAGGAAACCCACGCAAACACGGGGAGAGCATACAAACTCCATTCAGATGTTGCCCCACGTGGCTAGAACTGTTCTATGTTGTGAATGATATGAAGTTAGATTACTGGTTATAAGAGATATTGCAACCAATCATTATATCACTTTTTATGTTTAATATTTTTATATACACACATTTTTTTTTGCTCACTCTTTATGTTGGTTATATGAACTGAATTATATGTGAATTATCTGTAGGTGTTACCACCTGTACATTGATTATTCTGCAAAATTGTAGTAAATTAATAAACTGAAGAATAAAAAGACACTGGGCCTCATTTACAGTAAGGGCACGTTCAGACATGGCGGAATTCCACTGCGGACAGTGGAAATCTGCGGCAGCCTTATTGTCCTTCGGTTTCTATAGCTTTCTAGGCAACTTAGTTTAGACATTGCGGAAAATAACAGTGCGGAATTTAGGCTGCTGTGCAGAATTTCCCCTCCGCAGCATGCATATTATGTTGCGGAGAAGCAGAGAATTTTCACTGCGGACTTCAGACTTTGCAATGCAAAGGCTGAATTCTGCGGCAAGTCCTCTGTGATATCCGCCACATCTGTATTAAGGCTGAGTTCACACGTTGCGGATTTGTCACAGATTTTGTTCTGCGGTTTTGACGCAGATTTCACCCTTTTGCATTGCAAAGTGTAAAATCTGCGCTGAAAATCTGCCTCAAATCCGCAACGTGTGAACTCAGCCTAACTGCCAAGTATGCAAATTTTGCGGCAGATTCGTTACGTAATTGCCGCGAATTTGTGGCAAAATCTGCAGCGTAAGAGTTCTGCTACTTCTGAACATGCCTTAAAACTGTCCCTGTTGCTCACTCAAAGCTCATCTTTTATATTCCCAAATTAATTTGACAAATTAAATTGATTGGTTGCAAGGGGCCATAAGGTTAGTTTAAGGGCAAAGCCCCACGTGGCGGAATTGCTCTGGAATTCCGCTGCGGACACTCTGCAGCGTTAATCCGCAGCGGACCCGTTCGTCCATTAACTTCCACTTCTTTTTAGTAGGGTTCGCTTAGACGATGCGGAAAATTCCGCTGCGGAGCATAGGCTGCGGTGCGGAATTTGGTGTCCGCAGCATACAATGGATGTTGCGGACCTGTGGCGGACTGGTTGCGGACTCATTGCGGAAGTTCTCCATTGACTTCAATGGAGATTCAAAATTCTGCAATGAAGTGCGCAGATGTCATGTACATGGTTATGTGTGCTGCGGAGCGTATTGGTTTTTTAACATGACATTTCTTCATTCTGGCTGGACCTATGTATTTCTAGGTCTACAGTCAGACTGAGGAAGTCAATGGGTCTCCCGTAATTACGGGTGACTACGTGTGTGCACCCATAATTACGGGTGACTACGTGTGTGCACCCATAATTACGGGTGACTACGTGTGTGCACCCGTAATTATGGGAGCGTTGCTAGGCGACGTCAGTAATAGTCACTGTCCAGGGTGCTGAAAGAGTTAAACGATCGGCAGTAACTGTTTCAGCACCCTGGACAGTGACTTCCGATCACAATATACATCAACCTGTAAAAAAAATAGAAGTTCATACTTACCGAGAACTCCCTGCTTCTTCCTCCAGTCCGGCTTCCCAGGATGACGTTTCAGTCTAAGTGACGGCTGCAGCCAATCACAGGCTGCAGCGGTCACATGGACTGCCGCGTCATCCTGGGAGGTCGGGCTGGATGTTGAAAGAGGGACGAGTCACCAAGACAACGGCCGGTAAGTATGAAATTAGTTTACTTTCACTAGGGAAAGGGCTGTCCCTTCTCTCTATCCTGCACTGATAGAGAGAAGGGAAGTACTTTCACCTCAATACGCAACGGCCAGTCCGCATCAATTTAATGCCCATTTTGGGCAGATCCGCCACAGAATCTGCAACACAGATTATGTGCGGCATTGATGCGGACAGTTGCGGAAGAAATACGCCACGTGGGGCCATGCCCTAAGGCTGAGTTCACACGTCACGGATTTGACGCAGATTTTCAGCGCAGATTTTACACTTTGCAATTCAAAAGGGTGAGATCTGCGTCAAAACCGCAACAAAATCTGCAACAAATCCGCAATGTGTGAACTCAGCCTTAGGATATGTGCACACGACAACGCCAAATACGTCTGAAATTACGGAGCTGTTTTCAGGAGAAAACAGCTCCAGAATTTCAGACGTTTTTACAAGTGCACGCGTTTTTCGCTGCGTTTATTACGGACGTAATTGGAGCTGTTTTTCATTGGAGTCTATGAAAAACGGCTCCAATTACGTCCCAAGAAGTGTCCTGCACTTCTTTGAGGCGGCCGTAATTTTACACGCCGTCTTTTGACAGCGACGCGTAAAATGACAGCTCGTTATGGCCAGATGTTTGCAGACGTATTGGAGCCGTCTTTTCAGGCGTAATTCGAGGCGTAAAACGCCTCCATTACGTCTGAAAAGAGGTCGTGTGCACATACCCTTATTGTGTCTTAATAAATGAGGGCCAGTTTTCTTACCACATGATAGTTATATGATTATTGACCTATGTAGATAATTAACTAATATTAACCTCTTAATCAACAAGAGCCAGAACTTTTTTTATTTTTCCGTCGATGTAGCTATATGAGGGCTTTTTTTTTTTTACAGAACAATTATTTTTTAGTGGCGCCATTTATGGGTGGGGGGGGGGGGTCACAATTTTTGGGAGGAATGCAAAAAGAACAGATAAACATAAAAATAATAAGTATAGTTTTTTTTTCATTTTTTACTTTTTAGTACTTTTGCACAATAAAAACATGTTTTATCGAAATGTCATTCTTTGTTTCACCGAATTACAAGAGCCTTAAATGTTTAATTTTTCATCAATGTAAGGCCTTATTCACACGAACGTGTCCGTTTTGCGTGTGTAAAAAACGCAGCGTTTTTCCTGCGTTGCAGTTCCGTGTACGGTGCGTGTCTGATTTTTTTACGCGCGTATGTCATGCGTATGTTACGCGTTTATTACGTCAGCAAAATAAACTGAAGCAGGTGCTTTTCTCATCATTTCTTTAGCAACTGTTTCGTGAAAAACAAATGGCACACGGATGTGTGTCCGTGTGCTGTCCGTGATTTTCACTCACCCATTGACTTCAATGGGTGCGTGGTGCGCAAAAAACGCACAACTATAGGACATGCAGTGAGTTTCACACAACGGACACGCTGCGTGGAAAACACTGAATGTCTGAATGGCCCCATTGAATTGCATAGGTCCGTGTGTCATCCGTTGTTTTAACGCGCGTAACACAGACGTGAAATACGCTCGTGTGAATAAGGCCTAACTGTATGAGGGCTCGTTTATTGCAAGATGGGTTGAAGCTTTTATTGGTACTATTTTGAAGTACATGTAACGTATTGATTAATTCTTAAAAGTTCTGCTTTTGGGAGGAATGCAAAAAAACCTGTAATTTCGCCATTGTTTCCATGCTAGAAAAATATCAAGTTCTCTATATTCAGTGGGCTGTTATAAATGTAAATATGTATTTTTTTATTTTTTTTTGTAAACTATTAAAAGAAATGAAGTCGAAAAATAATGTAAATTTTTTTTTTGGGGGGGGAGAAATTTTTTAACTCTATGTTTTTTTCTTTGTTTCCCTAGGGGGGAATCATTGATGCTGCAATCATTGATGGTTTATATAATGCTTTGCAATATATATTATTTTAAAGTATAATTGCCTATCAATTGAACACTCTGGTGTGGACTAACAGGCAGATGCTTATCGTAGACCTGGGGGCCTTTGTTCAGTCCCCGGCTGCCATGGTAGCCTAGAGGCCCCATCCCTCTGTCAAACTCCTTAGATGCTGTGGTTGCTACTGACTGCTGCATCTTCGGGGGTTAAACTGCTGGGATTGGAGTTATCAGCCATGCTCCTGCCTCTGATCTCGTGGGTACAGTGAGCGTACCCACGAGATCATTGTGACGTATATACAGGGTGGGCCATTTATATGGATACACCTAAATAAAATGGGAATGGTTGGTGATATTAACTTCCTGTTTATGGCACATTAGTATATGGGAGGGGGGAAACTTTTCAAGCTGGGTGTTGACCATGGCGGCCATTTTGAAGTCGGCCATTTTGTATCCAACTTTAGTTTTTTCAATGGAAAGAGGGTCATGTGACTCATCAAACTTATCGAGAATTTCACAAGAAAAACAATGGTGTGCTTGGTTTTAACGTTACTTTATTCTTTCATGAGTTATTTACAAGTTTCTGACCACTTATAAAATGTGTTCAAAGTGCTGCTCATTGTGTTGGATTGTCAATGCAAACCTCTTCTCCCACTCTTCACACACTGATAGCAACACCGCAGAAGAAATGCCTCCCGATCTGATCCCCTTAGACTTTTATCTTTGGGGTCATCTGAAGGCAATTGTCTATGCTGTGAAGATACGAGATGTGCAGCAACTGAAACTACGGATACTGGAAGCCTATGCTAGCATTTCTTCTGCGGTGTTGCTATCAGTGTGTGAAGAGTGGGAGAAGAGGGTTGCATTGACAATCCAACACAATGGGCAGCACTTTGAACACATTTTATAAGTGGTCAGAAACTTGTAAATAACTAATGAAAGAATAAAGTAACGTTAAAACCAAGCACACCATTGTTTTTCTTGTGAAATTCTCGATAAGTTTGATGTGTCACATGACCCTCTTTCCATTGAAAAAACTAAAGTTGGATACAAAATGGCCGACTTCAAAATGGCCGCCATGGTCAACACCCAGCTTGAAAAGTTTCCCCCCTCCCATATATTAATGTGCCACAAACAGGAAGTTAATATCACCAACCATTCCCATTTTATTTAGGTGTATCCATATAAATGGCCCACCCTGTATATCCATCACACATTGTTAAGTAGTGCTTGCCTGACGGATACAAAGTCGAGTCACATTATTATGACCATCTCCTACTTTCGACGTCGGCAGCGCGTAGCTCATGTAGGAAGCGCTGTGTCGTGGGCTGGCTTTGTGGGTATATAAGGTGTGCAATAGGCTGTCTGAACACATATCACTCGTTGCCATGGGTATAAGGGGCGATTTATTAGAGTTGCAAAAAGGGATGATTATTGGCTTTTGGGCCAAGGGTGGCAGAATTTCTCAAACAGCGCAGTTTGTGAACAGTTCGCGTGCTGCTGTGGTGAAAGTGTATTGTGAGTGGACAAATGGCACCATTGGGAATAACTGGCTTGGAAACTGCGGCGCACCACATGCCATTGATGTGAGAAGTGAACGTCGGCTACGAAGGTGTGCGGGGCCAAACGACACGCTACAGTGGAGCAGCTCACTGTGAAAATCAACCAGGGGCTACCAGACGTGTATCTAAAACAACAGTTCAGTGAACACTACTGCGTATGGGGCTCCGAAGCAGACGAATGGTCACTGCTCCTATGCAAACAAAGGTGCATCGGAAAAAAAAGCACGGATGATTGGCAAAGGGTTGCCTTCTCCGATGAGTCATGATTTCTGCTTCATCTGATGGACGTTGGCGTGTCAGGTGAGAAACATCAGAGAACAATCATCCACCATTACGGGAAGAACACAAGTTGGTGGTTGCAGCGTTATGGTCTGGGGATTTTTTTCATGGCATTCTCTGGCCCCACTCATCCATGTGGAAGGCACTCTGAACCGATTTGGGTATGAATTCATTGTATGAATCCCATGCACCCTCCAGCAAATGTGGGATGCACTGCAGTCAGCAAGGCTCCAGATACCTGAGACAACCGACCCGCACCTTATTGAGCCCGTCTAGATGCTGTCCGTGCTGCACATGGTGGTTACTCAGGATTTTAGCTGGTGGTCATAATAATGTGACTCGCCTGTGTATATACGTCACTAGTCGTTAAGATATATGCAGAAGTCCAATTCTTGTGATCTTATTTAACTTTAGTAAAAGAATAGTGACATGACCTCTAGTCTTTCTTTAAACATGACCGCCATTGTGTAATTGTATACAGTATGTTCATGAGATTTTTGTGTCTGGGCCGGATAAAGCAGGAACAGCGGTTGTTTGGCAAACAATTTGTTTTCTTAAATTTAGAAAATGAGCAATCATTACATTTCCCTCCAGCGGGGAAATATATAATATCCTTCTCTGTGAGCAGACATTCAAAGGACTAATTTTTGGTCTCTGGGAAAATTCTATCTGAAGCTACAGACAACTAAACAGAATAGGTGACCATCTTCCCCAAATCAGGAACAGCAATGGGGCCTCAGTAAGAGCAAGCACATGCTGCTAACCGCACCCAGATACAGGAGATCTAATCCAATTTACTATCAATTGTTTGGTTTCCATCACTGTCTTAGTGGAGGTTCATTAGTGAATTGTACTTACAAGAAATTCTCAACTGTACAAGGTATATAAGTGAGAGTTCTTATATTTTCATGCATTATTATTGTCAAGAATTTCAATCAAAATGCGTGAGAACCAATAAGATTATTTAAAAGTACCTTTTCAGCTTTTGTTCTATAGATTTCGAGAAGGTCATTATTATTACTGCTGGAAAGTATAGCTGCAAAATTATGACCAGCAAGTTCAATCTACTTGCTAATGTAAAATTAAAATTTGGATATATTCAGTTTTGGTTGCTTATATAGTGCCAACATTTCCACAGCACTGTACAGAGATTGTTATCAGTCACATCACATGCCCATACTAACAGGCTGAAATTTAATTTGAGGGTATTTTGTCCTCTTTGGCCAGTCAAGATGATCATGATCGACCAGAAGACTCTTCTTCTAATGTTGCATTGATCTGCTAGTTGTTTTTCAGATTAATGTTCTTGTAATCGTGATTTTTATAAGGAGCTGTAATTTTGCAGGCATTACTGGTAGCCAATCACAGCTAATGTTGGGACTGGTAAAGGTCCATTGGTTGTGTTACTTCTTGATACCCGGTTAGGACATCTCATTGGGTTAATGAAACCTGATGGTTTCCAAGGACCCTTTATTAAATATGCTAATTATTGCATAATAAATTTGGAGTACTGCTGATCATACACATCTGTAGAATCATATGCTTTAGCATAAATTTGTAAGAAACCAGATTATTAAACTGTGCCGGCCAGGCTTATCCAACATTCCTGTCTGCCTGTACATGACCTTCCAAAGCCAAAAGACAGTCTGGGGCGTCTAACGTTCCTGGTCATTTTGATGCAGAATTGACAGAATTGAAAATAATGGAAAGCATGATAAAATAATAAAGAGACATATGGGACTCTTGCAGAAGTAAATAGTGAGTGGGTGCAGTAATAGAAAAGAATATTTCTATAGAAATAATGAGGAGCGGGCACAATGGTGATGGCGAGGTGAGCATATGCACACTGATTTGTACTTATTACATAACAAAAGTCTGTTTCTTTATCATCTTATCATTCAGTTAATAAAAATTAGCTACAATAACAGCTTCAGTTTAAAAACCTCTCAAACTCTGAAGGATTTGCTTTCACAATGGACATGAATACTGTTCAGAAATACAAACAGTCAAAGGATAACTTTAGATCTGAAAGGGAAACCTGGAGTGGCTAATTGAATAAGCCTTGGTCCCCTTAATATGTCATGGTGAGTGCAGTCAACGTATCATAATTAGGCTTACAGAGACCCATTCCAACATTCTGCTTCCATTCTCCTGAGCCATTGTCCACAGCTCAGCAAATAGCCAGAGGACAAAGGGAATTCAAGTGCTGACAAAACATGAAAGAGGAAAAAGATTTAGCTGCTTTTATCAAAGAAACTGAGAAGGACTTTGTTTGTGTAAATAACGTAGAATAACTGGACGGCCTTGCATTTAAGCAATGCTGTTTCCATTACAATTAATTCTTGACATGCTGGAAGAGGTCCAAAAGGATGGAGTTCTACCACAACTTTCATTTGCAAATTAAAAACAGTTGGTCAAATGAAAACCTGTATTAAGAGACTTAACCCGTTCTTTAGTGGGTTGCAGAACTCTGAAGTACAGCACTGCAGATGATGAGATGTTGACCAGGCCTACGTTATGATATAAGGAAATGATAAGCTTTTTTGAAGCATCGAGTTGTCCTTTAGTAGCTTTAAATTCACGCTCTACATAGATGTAGACCAGTAAGATGAATTTCCTCTTCATGTGCATGATCTAGTAGCTGGGACAACCCTACTGATGTCAATGATGTCATCGGTGACATCACTAACTTGGAATGTTGGACTATGCATTTCACAGCAACTGGAGGGCATAAAATGAGCAGCACATCACATCCAGCACTGCAAGCTGCTCGTGACCCTTTATATTAAAACTAGAATATTTACACATCGTTTTGTAATGAACATATTAAAATGCCCATCTGTATTATCATTTCATTGATACCACATCACCCGTATCAGCCCTATGGCAGCAGTGAGCACTTGTCAGATATTGCACTCTGTTCTAGCTGATCTTCAAACCATGAACCTTCTGTCTCACATTACAGGCTTAAACTAGCCATGCGTATGGCCGAGTTGTGGAGGTCATACCAAATTATGATGATCCAGTTGCTTGGTCAATAAGTCATACGTCCTTTGTGGTCCCAATATGCCACTAATTTCTTGTAATTACCTATTGCTCTGTCTCTTACACTGTGTAGGGCATTATAAAGCTATGGGTATGAAGAATGCATGTACCGTACAAGGAAGAGTACAATGGGAAACGTTAATGGAAAAGTTTAAATTATATATAGAATTCATTAGCTTAGGCAAAACAGTACCAACCAAGCGTTACGTGACGAATTCAGCTCTGCTAAATCTGTATAATATACTTGCTTTCTGAAAGTTTTCTCTTACATTTAACCAGTCCCATAGAGCTTCTGGGATCAAACAGAACATTTGTACATTGTACAAAATAATGGGTGTATATCTGCAAAGTGGAAGGTCAGTACTGCTATTTAAAGGCACATTGTAGGCTTGGGATAAGGATATATATATATATATATATATATATATATATATATATATATATATATATATATATATATATATATATATACCGTATATATATATATATATATATATATATAGAGAGAGAGAGAGAGAGATATAGAGATATATATAGATGTATATGTGTACCTATATGTGTATACATCTATATATATCTCTATATCTCTCTCTCTCTATATATATATATATTTTATATATATATATATATATATATATATGTATTTATATTTATTAATATTTATTCACCATATTTATATTTAGTTACAGGTATTTCTATGTTTGAATATCTTATCATACAAATCTAGAATATTCAGGTCAAATATGTGCATTCTAAATTGTGAGTGGTGCTTTACAATTAACCCAAAACTTTCTGATGACAAAGGAAAAACTTCCAGGCTGAATGGCCTTTCACTACATTCCTAACAGGCCATTGAAAATAGGACGCTGTCCATTTTTATGACTGTTTAATGTAGTCCCTAAGTCAAATAAGCATTATTGTGCTGAATAAAACATGTCTGTGTTTTTATAGCTGCTGCTGGGTGGACTTCAGATTAGTATTATGCAGCTCCCTCCTTCAAAATAGGATCCACAAAGTCCAGTCCTTACTTTTTAAACTTTTTTGTTTGCAGCTCCAGCGCGCTGCAGTAAAACTGTCTGGCGATCTATGAATGGTGCGAAAAACATTTATTTACTAGACATTCAGGCCAGATCAAACAGAGACAAAGAGAAAGCACAACGTTTTAGACTCAATAGAGTCTTTTGCCTCCGATAAAAGCCTATTCAGCCACAAACCTTGTCCTTATTGTCCACTTGAGCTCTGAAGTTGAAGGAATTAATATTTTAGATAGGTGAGAACTTTGGACGCTTTATTTAAAATAAAATTTAGAATAGATGTCATCCCCATTCTGAATATATTAACATTTAAGATGCATATTTTGCGAGAATTAAATTTATATGCATTTCTCATTTCCAGTCAATGGTGGAAAAATTCTCATGACATATGACTCATGACAATATAATGCTTTTTTTTTTACCATTACTTTCTCCAATAGGACATAAAAATACAATTTTCCACCACAAATACAAACATACTGGTTTAATAAGCCAAGGTAGTTTACTGCCAAGTTTTTGAACCGGGGGAGAGGATCATAGCACCTGAAGGAAACTTATGTTAATGAAATCTGCAAAGAATTCAGACTGCTTTTGGCCCTCCTGTAATAGAAGGAATATATACATGCATAGTCTGTGTTGAAATTCTTGTCCGTGTTTATGTTGGATGACAAGCCTGTCAATCGTTTCCCCACCAGGACATACAGCTGTAGGTACATGTAATTCATCATATGGGTATACAGCCAGTATATGAGGGCTCACAATGAGGCTGGATTGCTCCATGCTGGCATCGTTAAATAAGAACCACGTGCCTCTATTCAGCATGCTGGCCCCTTTGCTGGAGAACTTTTCAACTCGACTTAAGTGGCAATTTTCCATACAAAGAAAAAAAATTACACACTCCCAAGGATCAAACTGAGCATATTTTAGCCAGTGTAAAAAAATAAATAAATATTGGCAAGTGGAGAACAGTCTTTTTTACTCAGGTACTTATTCAGTGCCCAGGATCTGGCACAGCCGAATATATAGACATTAAAAAGT
This sequence comes from Rhinoderma darwinii, assembly GCF_050947455.1. NCBI lineage: Eukaryota > Metazoa > Chordata > Amphibia > Anura > Rhinodermatidae > Rhinoderma > Rhinoderma darwinii. Next base: position 96,789,936 of record NC_134690.1, read on the forward strand.
TTACTAAAAACTAGTGTTTACGACTATTAAAACCAGCTAAATCCTCGTCTGAGAAACTTGTGTCATATAGCTCAGAATATTTTATAAAACAACTGCTAGTCACACTTGAGTGGATTCTAATGGTGGTAGAACTCTATGCTCAGATTGGTCGTTTGACTGTCTTAGAGGGATCCAATACATGAAGACATTTAACATCAATGTTACACAAGCTGTTGTATAATGAAATGATTGTATCAGTTGATAGAAAATACATCAATATAGGAAAGGGTTCTTTACAGTTACAGTAGTCAAAATATGGAATGCCCTACCCCAAGAGGTAGTGATGGCAAACACTATGTCAGCATTTAAAAAAAAAACTAGATGTCTGTTTAATGACAAATGGCATTGAGGGTTATAACTAGTCTAGTAATGACAAACGTGTAATTGATTGAGAAAGGTTGAACTTGATGGATTTTTTTCAAACTATGTAACTCTTGGCCTTTATGAGGTCATTTAGTTTAATTTAAATAATTGCTCTTTCTATGTATTATAACGTACTAGAAATGTGTCTTGGTGGTTATATATCATGTTTGTTAGGCTGTGTAAAAAGCATTAACCCTTATAAACACTATCCAAGAAAAAAATTGTACTTCAATTTACATTATCAATACTTTTTCAATCCCAAGAGTGCAGATTATTTAAAATCTTTATTAATGACCATTATCCAGCATGAGGGACTGTCATGGGTTAGGGTGTGGAAACCTATTTAAGACAATGGCTTTTCCCACATATGACTTTAATGCAATTCTTTGCTCCTGTAGTCATTACCATGTGCATATTAATTGAAGAATAAGTATGGTGACAAAATTTCGGCAATGTATATCAGATGATATTGGTTTCGGAGATTGTTAAGAGTACTTCGTTTTTCATAGGTTTTTGACTGGCAGACATTAGGGTAAATCCCCTTCACTGTATAAAACTTACATTGTATAATACGGTTGTTTAATGTGTTTTGAGGCAGAAAACGTTTACAATAATATCTTGAGTTGAATGAGTCAAGTTGCTTCTTTTATTTTCTCCTTCATTCCTTTTAGTTGAAAAAAAAAACAAAAAACGTAATTTTAATCATCTTCTCATATATGAAAGTGGAAGCAGAGACAAGTGGAGACATAAAGACTATTAAAGCAAAGAGCCAAAGAGATCTGTTTTCTGAAACCTGACCAAAAGAAGGTCCTTGATTTCTTCACAGACCACATAGTACTACTGATCTTTCTGAAGCCTATTAATGCCAATGTTCCTATGTAAAGTGAATCCTTGTATTTATAGAGAAAATAGCAGATACTTAGAGCTCACAGAGGCTTCCCGCTGTTGAGGAACATTTATTTGACTTATCCTGTGGTGTTTCTTTTTGCAAATTGCCTTGAAGAACTTGAAAAAGCCACATGAATTCATTAGAAATACATGGCAACAAAAATGGGCAATATACTGACTTTCAAGTACTTGTATAATTCTTAAAGCTACCGTGGCGTCTTGAGATGGAGAATTTAATGTGTCTATACAGATATACTAGTGTATGAAAATGTATTCCTTTAATTTAGTATGCCTATTGTTACTGAACACGTGACTTATTTTTAATTACAGAAATGACCTTTTCAAATGCCAACTTCATGTGAATTTCATGCCATAGAATACACTGCCACAGTGTTTGAACTCTTGCTGTGTATATTAGACACTATCTTAGACAGTCTATCAGACACCACATCCAATATTTCTCAGTCCATATCTTTGCATTGTCAAAATGGATTCAAGGACTGTTAAAGGATACAATACATACGGGGTCAGATATAAAAAGGCAATCTTCTGTCAATGCAGAACAATATCTGACAATTTATAAGTACTTGTACTTTAAAAATGTCACAAATTATTTTATGCACAATGGCTTGAAGGGAATGACGTTTTAGAATAAAATGTAAAATGTCCAAATCGGCACATCTAAGAATTTACATTTCTTTAAAAAAGAAAGTTTTGCAAAGCCTTAAGACCCTTTTACACGGACCAATTATTGGGCAAACGAGCATTCATAAGCACGCTTGTTCCCGATCATTGCCCTATGTAAACAGGGCAACGAACAGCTGATGAACAAGCAAACACTCGTTTATCGGCTTATTGTATTGTTTATACAGCCAAAAATTGTATTGATATCGGCCGCACATCTCCCAGCGTACACAGGGAGATGTGCTACCGACATGATGGAAATGTATGGGGACGAACGATCGTAGTAACGATCACTCGTCCCCATACATTACTGATCATAGCTCCTTGTGAAAGGAGCAAACGAGCACTGATCAACGAGTTGTCTCGTTGATCGGTGCTTGTTTACACGGCGCCACGTCGGGCCATGAAAGAAGACCCTTACGCTAGGCTCACACAACAGGATGGTAGCTCATTTGCCACATCTATTTTGTAGTTAAAGGACTGTCTAGGACTATAAAAAAAAGGTCTGCCTTTTTCTTAGAAACAGCACCACTCTTGTGGACGGGTGATGTCTAGTATTGCAGCTCATCCTCATTAAAATAAATAAGACTGAACTGAAAGAACAAACACAGCGCATGAACAAGGGTCACTGTTTCTGAGTAAAAACAAAGCACACACGTTTTTCTAAATCTAAACAACCCCTTTAAAACCCGGGGATTGGATCCAAGACAGAAAAGTTATATTAAAGAGGCTCTGTCACCACATTATAAGTGCCCGATGTCCTACATAAGGAGATCGGCGGTATAATGTAGGTGACAGCAGTGCTTTTTATTTAAAAAAACGATCTATTTTCTAGTAAGAACGCGATTCTGCTGTCTAAATGAATGGAGACGAGTGCATGATGCCGATTGGTCAGCGTCATACACTCCTCTGTACAACACCCACTTGGTCGAAAATAAAAATACGCCCACTTGGCCATTAAGAAACTTATTAGCATAAACCAAAATCGCTCCTAACGTTGTGAAAATAGATAGTTTTTTTAAATAAAAAGAAGTGCTGTCACCTACATTATAGCGCCGATCTCCTTATGTAGGAAATAGGGCACTTATAATGTGGTGACAGAGCCTCTTCAAGCTTTGCTTTATACTTTTTCTCTTTAGTCTAAAATATAAGTCCAAACTAAGTGTGACAAACTTGCCACAACCTCTCTGCATAAAATTGGCCGGATCTGAGAATTTGCACCACCCTCTGCTTGCCATTAATAAGTCAATTAAAATATTTAAACCACAGACCGGTCTCCCCCCCCCCCCACTCATTTCCTTTTTTATCTTCTTTGCCCTCCTTCCCTTTTTGCCTTTTTCCTTTTGTACTCAACTGCTATCTCAGATGGTCCCTTGAATAACAAAAGTACGTAAGCGGGTACGTTTTTCCCTCTACGTCCAGCTCTGGTTGTGTCGTGCCTTGATCCTGTCACTACTACCCCTTTCTTCCCCTCCCACCCCTTTCTTTTAGTTGTGCAAATGCTGAATAAACTTTGTACTGTTTTGATGTAGATCATCAATTCTATTAGTAAAATATTTGAGCTTTTGCTTTATTACTCCCCAAGACATCTTTTTGTACTGTTTCTACGGTTTATATGATACCAATATTCAGGCTTATGTTTTGGTCTGTTTTCTATTCTATTTTCTCTGATATACCCCTACGCTTCATTGAAAAACAAAAATGTAATAAAATTGTGAGTTTAAAAAATACAAATATACAGTCAATCAGATTATTGGGTTTGAGCACTTGATCACCAGGGTCATAATCATATATATACTAATTATATTCAATTTAGACTTTACTATAAAACAAATATAAAAAAGTATATTTAAAAAGAATATTATTCCATGAAACGCATACTGAATGTTTATTATTATACTTTATGCGTTACTTGTTCCCGATGGGAGGCTTCTATTCAACAAACAGCTATCCCGCATTACAAAATAGATTTTAAATCCTCTTCTTTTATGGTGAGAACAAGGATTAAACAATACAAAAGTGATTTCAGTGCACATATGTATTTTGTAGGTTAGTTAGTCAACTGAAACTGACTGAGTCTTAATCTGTATAATGACTTTAGAAGAAAAAAGCAGACAATCCTATCAAGAGCAAATTAAAACATCTACAGGGAGTTTTCTCTGCTGCCCCGTTGATGGGAAGTGGGGGAGAAAAATCATCATAAGTCGGGCGTGAAGACAAATTTAGACACAGAAAGTGTAAATATTTCAAGTCATTAGCTGAATGCGTTACTTCTGTCTATTTGGGTCCTTGGCTTGTTTGTAACGTTTGTGTTGCTTTGCTCTTGTGTTTCCTTGTTTACTCTTGTTTGTTTGAACTAATCATTTCATAAGGAAAAAAAGTTCTTTTTTTTTGGCCCTAGCTGCCTTCAAAAGGCCTAGCCTTCAATAAAGCCTTTAACAGTGGTGGTCGTTGAAGCATTAAAACGTGCTTATCTGCAAGTGAATGCAGTGGCTTTGTTTCAATAAGGCCTCTTTCTCTTTTGCCACTCGCATTGTGACCCTTTGGTATCAATTCAAAGGCCAATTAAAGAATGCACCCATCTTTGAAGTGGAGTATTGAGGGCGCGGGGAGGGATGAACCTGGCGCTCTGATGGACTGCGCTCATTCAACGTGCCTTTTCAAGGCAGTTTTAAGAGGCTCAAAGAGAATGAGCCAGGGGAAGGTCAAGTAGAAAAAAGGGCCAAAGAAACAGACCCTATTTGTTCGGAGTATTAGCCAAGCAAACTGCAAAAAGCAACAAAATGATACTGTTAATGGAGTAGCCAGACACAGACTTGTCAATCATGCAGTGTGAATGACATTAGACGCACCAAGCCTCGGCTCTGTAAACTTACCCAATTATCTTGGGAAAGCCACAAGCTGGAATTAATTGTATTATATGTCTCCCTGCTTAGAAGGCCGATACATACACATTTTAATTATGCCATAGCATATGAGCTGAGAGTGAACATTCATACTTGTTTTCCCATAGAGATTGAATTTACAATTTTTTACCTTGTATTTTAAAGAAACAATATTTTAAATGTTAATCTTACCTTAAATGACCTGTATATAGTATAGTATACATTCAATTCATATTATAACAATAGTAAATAATAATAACAATAAAAATAATAATATTTATTATTATTATTATTATTATTAACCCCTTAATGACCGCCAATATGCCTTTTCACGGCGGCTAATAAGGGTACATATGCCAGAGCGTGGCCTTTTCACGGTGCTGTGTCATAAGCCCGGCACGGGTGTCCTGTGCCGGCTAAAGTGGGTGTCGGGCGGTCTAAATACAGCCGGGCACCTGCTCTAACGGGCGGGATTGTTTTGAACATCGATCTCACCCGTTTAACCCCTTAGATGCGGTGCTCAATAGCGAGCGCCGCATCCAAGTGGTTTTGGAGGGAGAGAGCTCCCTCTCTCACCCCACCGGCACCCTGCAATTGCAGGGTGCCGATGGCTTCTATGGCAGCTGGGGCCCTAACAAAGGCCCCCAGGTCTGCCTGTAGTGGATGCCTGCTAGGCCATGCCTGAGTCATGACCTAGCAGGTGCCTGTCAGTTTTACACTGACAGAAATATTGCAGTGTATTATAAAAGCGATCAGAAGATCGCATAGTGAAGTCCCCTAGTGGGACTAAAAATAAAGTTTTCAAAAAGTTTAATAAAGTTTATAATAAATAAATACAAATCTCAAATATAAAAAATAAAAACCCATTTTTTCCCTTATAAAATACTTTAATATGAAAAAACTAAAAAAATATTACAACATTATGCATATTTGGTATCGCCACGTCCGTAACGACCCCACCTATAAAGCTAAAATGTTTTTTAACCCACACGGTGAACACTGTAAAAATAAAATAAAAAAACAATGCCAGAATTGCTGTTTTCTGTTCATCCTGCCTTCAAAACAATTTGATAAAAAGTGATCAAAAAGCCACATGTACCCCAAAATTATACCAATAAAAACTACAAATTGTTCTGCAAAAAACAAGCCCTTACACAGCAGCATCTGCGTAAAAATAAAACAATTGTGGCTCTTAAAACATGGCGACAAAAAAACTAATAATTTTGAAAAAAAAAGTGTTTTTACTGTGTAAAAGTAGTAAAACATATAAAATCTATATAAATTTGGTATCTACACAATCCTAATGACCCACTGAATAAAATTATTATGTTATTTATACCACACAGTAAACAGCGTAAATCTAAGATGCAAAAAACCATAGAGAACTTGATGATTTTTTTTCCATTACCTCCCCAAAAAAGTTAATAAAAGTTAATCAATAAATTATATGTACCCGGAAATGGTGCTATGAAAAAATACAACTTTTCTTTACTTAAAGAATAGCCTCGTCATTAACGTCTACAAGAGGTCGGCCATTAAAGGGTTAAAACAGAACAATAAATTCATATTTTATCTCTATTTAATGTTAGTGATTATATTTTACTAAAATTTATTACAAATTCTCTATTTTACAAGATGGAACGATGTAATAATATCCCTTCATGGCTGAGAAATTAAAATACCCTTGTACTGCCCCGCCAGGCCCCTACTTAATACCCCAATTTATGGCAGCTGGACACAGGTTGTTGTGAAGCGCTGGGGTTTCTTTTTTGTTTGTTTGCTTGATATTGTATGGATTCCAGTAGGGAATAACGGATTGTAATGTTTTTGCACGCTACAAATGTTATCGCTGATACTGCTCACAAATTGAGGTTTTGAAGTGCTGATGTTCATTGTCACATACTACAGGACGTATATTCTGTTGACAGAGTCTGCAGGGCAGTACCAGGTCATTTCAGTTGCCAACATGGTTATTATTGTATTGCGTCAGGACACGGGATTGGTAAAGTAGGCACCAGGGGGCACAGGGTGGCACAGTTTGTGGATTAAAATTATTAATAGGAATGTTACAGATTTCTGCTGAAGGAGTTGGACTAGACGGGCAGCTGCTTCTATCTTCTCCTCAGGGTCCCCGGGAGTCACTGACTGCCGGAGACCCGACATTCGCCGTAAATAGTCTATGGTTTTAAGGACCTCGACCGCCGGACGTATATACACAGTCGGTGGTTGGGAACCGGTTAATGATTGTCCATCCAACAAACAATTAAATATAATGTATAGAAATGCAAAGTCATTCCATTTCTTGGTTTAGTGAAGCTGCAGTTCACATTACTGAAATATAAGTCTTAGGTTGGGCCATAATACTCCGAGTGGCCTGAAACATTTTCCTTTGTGGTCAGCTTAAATATTTATTATTACTAAGACATGTATGTTATTGTTAAGCAGTAATTCCGAGTCCTTAGATTTCACTGACTGCAAGAATGGAAACATAACAGTGAGCAGATCAGATGTCATGCATCCAACAATAATATTACGGCATAGAAAGCAGGGCACGAGCCATAGCAACCAATCAGATTGTAGCTGTCATCTTGCCACCCCAGGTTTTAGAATGTAATCCTTTTGCTGATTGGTTTCTATGGACAACACTTCCTCTTTATTGTATAAATACATAGGGGTTGTACAAAATGTTAAAAAAAACATGACTGCTTGCATCACAAAATAGCGCTACACCTGTCCACAGGTTGTGTGAGGTATTGCAGCTCAGTCCCATTTACTTTATTTAAATCAAAGTAAAGAAAATTTAATTTTTTGGTAGAATATCTGAAAAGTTGTTTTTTAAATTTGAACTATTATGTGATGAATCTATTACCATAAATTGGAAAGGCACAGCGCTCACCTCAATCGGGGAAAAGTTGTGAGCTCAACCTATAGACCCTGTATGATAATATTGTCTGACAGAAGCAGTAGATTGGATAAGAAATAAGTGTAAAATGTATTGAGAATTTTAAAGCATTGCACCATCTACCCATCCATCCATCCATCTATCTATCTATCTATCTATCTATCTATCTATCTATCTATCTATCTATCTATCTATCTCATATCTATCTATCTATCTATCTATCTATCTATCGATCGATCGATCGATCGATCGATCGATCGATCGATCGATCTATCTATCTATCTATCTATCTATCTATCTATCTATCTATCTCATATCTATCTATCTATCTATCTATCTATCTATCTATCTATCTATCTATCTATCTATCTATCTATCTATCTATCTGTCTGTCTGTCTGTCTGTCTGTCTGTCTGTCTGTCTGTCTGTCTGTCTGTCTATCTATCTATCTATCTATCTATCTATCTATCTATCTATCTATCTATCTATCTATCTATCTATCTATCTATCTATCTATGTCATATCTATCTATCTATCTATCTATCTATCTATCTATCTATCTATCTATCTATCTATCTATCTATCTATCTATCTATCTATCTATCTATCTATCTATCTATCTATCTATCTATCTATCTCATATCTATCTCCCATGCTAGTTGTTTTTCATAGACTACATCAGATATTATCTAGTCAACGCTTTATAAAATACGTTGCATGCTCACTGAGAATAATTTTGATAACAGAAAATGTTCCCATCTTTACATTTATTGGTTAACCCTTAAGCTTTTCACATGCGCTTATAAATTGAATCTATGGTCGACATAATATAAATTTACTGATAGTTGTATTAAAAATGTACAGACAATATTTAAACGTTACTCTTCCTAAATGTTAGATGTTATTCTACTTGATGCCATCTGGGTTTGCCATGCGCAGGCATCAATAATGTATTGTATTCTTGGTCTGGACGAGCAGAATTGGTTAATGTGTTATTCAATGAGAGCAAAGGAATTCTGCTATAGAGAGGTCAGAGGTTCTTATAGCCAAGCCAAAGGCCATTGGGAGATGTATATTAAATGCATGTCAGCTTGTGGATTGTGAAAGTAAAGCGGTAGTCTATTAAAAGGGACAAGGCATTTTAAGATGCCTGATCACTGAGCTAAGGGTCAAAGTTTATCTTTGGGTCAGTAACACATTCCTAGTCCAATTGTTGTGCTTTTTTCGATGTCCTGAAATGGACTTTCACTGAATGATTTTCAAAACAAAATGCTTGGCTTGAGTTATAAAAGGGAAGAAAAAAGTTTTTATAAAGAGATACGACATTTAGGATTGGAAAAAAAATGTACAAAAAAAAAAAGCATTCACTTATAATTTGACAACGATTTACTAAAAATGATCTGGGTGCAATTTTTGAATCACCGGCTTCTTATACAATTAGAATTATTTTATGTCCAATATCAATAATTGTTATGAAGTAATGTGAATATATGTATATAATTATGTATTTATAAGTAGATATTTATATATAGGTATGTATTTTTTATGTATGTATATATTTATATGTATATAAATTCATATATTTTTATCCTAAAAATATTTATACAAAAGGAAGGAAGCTTCTCATCAAATCTTTCGGAACTCAACATAGGAAACAGTAGTGACATTCAGCTAGTGAATATAGCAAAGAGCAGTTCATGTCAGCCGAATTGCCACAGGCCCTGGGCATACACTACAGAAACGTGATGCATATGTCTCTCTCACGTGAATTTGTGACTTAATATGATGGCTTTACACAGTAAGGGCAAGTACTAAAAGGTTATTGTGACAGACATGTTTGGAGAACCCATGTGGCCACTTGTTAAGACCCTTTTTACACAGGCCAATGATGAGGCGAACGACGTCTCGTATGAATGCTCCTTCCCAATCATTGCCCTGTGAAAACAGCCGTGATCGGCTGATGCACGAGCTAACACTCATTCATAGGCTGATAATATCTTTTACGTGGCAAGAAAAATGGTCGCTTTTTAGGAGCACATCTCCTTGTGTAAACAGGCGATGTGCTGCCGACGAGATGCCAAATGTATAGGGACAAACAATCGTATTAATGATCGTTCGCCCTTATAATTGCGATCCTTGCTCCATGTAAATGGAGCAAATCCATTACAATCCATGTAAGTGCTGTGTTGTCGATTGGCGCTCGAGTAAAAGGAGCCTAAGAAAATTCTATTTGAATAGGTGATATCTTTATTTTTTTACTTTTATTTATTTTTACTGGACGTTGACATCACTCTAATAATAATATATCTTACATTCAAAAAGTTTCTCCCCTAAAATTCTAAATATTTTTGTAAATACAAAATAATTATATCCGCTTGAGAGGTCATTACCTATATGAACGCAGCTCATTATTACTTAAATGGGCTCAGTCAACCTGCAATACCTGCATTGAGCTGCACACCTGCTCTGCTTGGAAAAGCTTGGAGACATCGTTCTATGAACATTAATGGCAGCCATATTGGTTGTCACCCTTGCAGTATACAGATAAGAAATAACAGAGTAGAACTACTTACAACTTGAGAAAAGAGGACGACTCAAGAACCTACAAGTGACTTTTTTTTAAATATTTTTGGGAAAGTTATATCGAAATGTAGGTTATACTAGAGGATCAAACCAAAATGACTTCAGAGATTACCTTGCCAAAGGAGGGACATCATCGCCTATAAATGACCTGAAGTATGTCTGCAGATATATGGTTATATATTGTGTACCAAAAAGTTGCGTCCTAAAGACATTGTGTGACATGTTAGGTTGTGCCTGGCATTTATGTATCCTGTGCTAACCTCAGTATAGCAGGGGTTAAGCAGTATTGTCATGCAGTGCATTAAATAGTTTGTGGATGCCCTGGTACTTGTTAGACAGTGTTTGGGGGCAGCTGGACGTTTTGCCTTCTTAGTCAAGTAATTTCTTTTAACAAAATGTTAAGCACAGATGGGACTGTGGCTGTCACTTCCCCATTATTGTCTGTGCAGCTGTTCGGCCTCAATTCACTGTTTTATGTATTCAGACAGTTACTTAGTGGGGACTCTCTGAAAGCCTGGTCCAACCTCTAATCGCCAAATAAAATGGCCATTTGTCTCCTCTTCCTATTGTTTTGTTTTGGTAACACATGTCACAAGCTCAATTACCCAGTTCATTAACAGCTCCCACTGGACATGATGATGGGGGAGTCTTGATAAGGTAGCTGGTTGGGCTATATAGTGAATAATATACTCTTCCTACAACTGTAAACAAAAGTTTGGGGTGGACCTGAAATTTAATGAGCTAAAACTCTCACTTCATTATGTCCCCTCATCCATCCTGGTTGTCTGTACATTTTACAATGTCTCTAGCACACTAAAAAAACAAGCAGAAATCAAAAAAGCTGAATTAAAAAAAAAAAAAAAACAACTAAACAAACAGATAGAAATAAAAATATATATACCGCGATGAAAAAGTTATATGACAATGTGCATGGCAGTTTTCTTTTATGAATTATATAATTTAGCTGTGAGACAGGTTGTAGTATTAAACTGAGGTTGAGAAGTTGAAGTTCATGCGTTGAACTTTGGCACCTGCATGTTTTTATTTTTTGGAAATTTAAAGGAATTTTAGCAATTTGTTCTCTGTTCAGATTCTTTTGGGTTAGTGTTTAATTTAACTCCCTTCTTTTGACTTCCTAACTGGTGAAAAATATCAATAGCTCATTAAATTTATATATAACAATGCAGGATTTTCACAATTTCATGGTTTTTTGCAGTGAAATAATATTTTCACGCCTGAAGATTTCCATGAAATTTGTCGCCACCGTGAAAAATAGACAGAACTATGGTTATTTGTGTGGACAGGATCAATGGTGCTTTCCTCGACACCCTGAGCACTGTGCTCATTCACATAAAATTGAGCTTGGTATAGACACTCTCAGCACTGTTTCCTCAGTCTTGAGTAAGGTACACCAGAACTGGAGAGATATTAAGGCCTTGAAGATAATATATTAACACTAAAATGCATTCAAAGATTTACATTTGTCATAAAAAAAAGTAGACATTAATTATTCTACAAGAAATACATTAACTATAAAGGGTGATTACGATTTTTTTTTTTAATTATTTAATATTAATTATAAAAAAGAAATAATAATTCAGATTATTTACTGGTAGCTCCTGTAGAACATAGTACATATACTTTGAAGTATTTTGCTGTTTACCATAGGTATAAAACCACATCCTAATTAGTTTATTCTCGGTATGACAGGGATTTTTGAAGTATTTTTAAAATAATTCTATCATGTACATATCTAGAGTTTAAAAATCCTAATAAAATAGGAGATGCTCAGGAAACGATATTTAATGTATACTAACATTTTCCCATTGCCAAAGTAGGACACAATATTTTCACGGAAAAATATTTAAAACATAGGTTAGTTGTCACTTCTGCTATTATGACCTACTTATATTATATTATATTGTATATAACTTTTTTTTATATGATATAATTATGACCATAAAAAAATAAAAAAGCCTAAATATAAGAAAACAAATAATAGAAAATGTTTATATTTTTTTAAATTTTCATCACAATTAATTTGTGATTCCTAATTTCATTGAGAAATGGATCTATTTGATAAATTATTATATGATTAAGTAATGTGGTTATAATATTAATTATTAATTAAATAGGTTCTGTTGGAGGAAGTAATAATAATATTATAGTCATTATATATTTAAATATTAATTTAATTTTGAGGGTAGAATATTAACAGAAATCGACAAATTAAATAAAAAATTTTGATGATGCAACTATTTTCTTGTGGATAAAATTACATTTTGTATGGGGCTATGATTTCTATACATGTGTATAGTAGGGGGCTCATGATATATTTCGTTTTGTGGAGTACAGGGCGGGGTTACGACTCCAGGTGCTAAATGATCTAGAGTAGAGGGTCTTGGATTAACCCCTACTGTGAGCTCATTTCACACCCTCCTCTTCAGCCTCCCCACTCCACCCAAAAAAGAGAAACTTTCCATTCCTTCCCCCCTTTTTCGAGTCCCGTTTTCTTTGTGTATGCTACTCCCTGCCAGGCAGGTGTCAGAGGCCTGAATGCTGGTATAGACTCTGTTAATGGATACCACAGATGGAGCGTGGAAATTGGTAGAAAAGGCCCCAGCCACAGGCCATTTCTCGGGGGCCCCAACAAAGACAAACCAAGTAAGTCAACAAAAAAATCCTAAAAGATCACAAAAGCTGGGTGTCGTTTACTGAAGGCTGGCAAGAGGAGTTATGTCCTGTGTAACATAAGTTCTTGTATTCGGAATCTGACACTTCATCTCTAAACATGGCTACTGGTGTAACTCTTTTTGATTTATATAAATGGGGCGGCACCACTATACTGCTGCCTCAGTACTGTACAATTAAATTCTAAAAAGATCTATAAATCTGGGTCACTGTGAGAACCCACCTCCTCTTTACTTGACAGTAATGACATAAAAAATTTCATAAGTGTCTCTGAAACACAATTATACTGTATATTAGTAAAAGAGGGTAACATATTACACGATGATGGTTGATGGTAACTCAAGTTCACACTCTTGTAATATAGTAGGTCATCGCCTTATCAAGCAAGCAAAGTATATAAAAGACTTCTATGTTTAATGTTCTATAATGAAACCATAATGAGTATAATTAAGAATATTACTGTACTGTCAAGAGCAGATTCCTATTGGTCTTGCTGTATTTTTAAAGGACATTTTAAATGTGCATCATTTCAAGGTCCTTTATAATTCAATACAGTTCTGTCAATATCTATGTTTTTTTTTGTGGATTTATATACAGGTAATATTTTTTAGTTCTTTAAGCATATTGTTCATGATAATACCGGATTATCCTTTAGAACATAATTTTAGGGAAAAAATATTTTGGCCGCCTAGTTCATCGGAGAAGTCAGTAACCCTTCTGAATCCTTGTGGCAAGCAATGGGTAAAGTCGTGCTCTCAAGACTCTGGCTTAGAATAGGGATTTTGTTAACAATGAGATCAAGGGCAGAAAAGTTATCTAAAGCCGGCCTGGCCGGATTACAAAGTTCTGCCTTTTAAGAATAAGTGGCAGCATTGGCCTGGCTGTGAAGTTTAATTAAAAGAAGTTCCAGAATTAGAGACTGCTCCCATGTCCCATAACCCCTCGTGACCTAGTCTGTAGCCCCAGGAAATATTTGTGTGCACAGCACTGCAGCTCAGTGTCATAAGCCACTGGTCACATGAGTTTCTATAATTGAATGTATCCCAAGCAGGAAAAATGGATGGATTTTTGCTTTAAAACAAAACCAATTGAGAGAAGAGCTCAGTTTTCAATGAAAGGGACAATGGCTCTTAAAAACGACACTGTTTAGATGAATCTTTGCATCTATAAGAATTATAAAGGGTTTATGCACTTTTGAGCACAGCTTGGTATTATTGCTTAAAGATTACTTCAAGAATTCATAACTTACTCTACTAACATCCAAGACAGTTATATACATTTGAAGATGTATCTGTCATATATTATTACACTGTATTACATTGACTAAGATAACAAAGGTCCCTGCTTGGGACAAGCAATGATGTAGTACATACCATAAGGGTTTTGGTAAAATTGAATGATAAATAACAGCTTAATGGATAGAAGAATAACCTCTGGCCAAATTTGCTCCCTAGTGCCTGTTTTAAGCACAAAGCCAGATACTATGATGTTATATTTTCTCCGTTGGGCTTTACTACAAAGTTTCTGTTTGTTTTGTAAGGCTGTAACATAAGCATAGCCAAGTTTTAGTTAAAAAGTCACTGTTTTCTTTCCCATGGTCTGCAAGAGACAAACATGATAGATGCTGGTCTTCTTTCATACAACAGATTTCCACCAGAGAAGGCTATTGAGGTATTCAGTCAACTTTGATTAAGAAACTGTGTTTCTTGCCAATATAGTCAACCACTCAGTCACCATGCACATTATGTATCATTAAAGTATGGATTTTAGCCATGGTACATTTGATAATTTAGTACTGTCACCCTTTGCTAATTTTGTAATTCTTGTTCACCTTGACATGTGTAAGTACTTTAGGTGTTGACGTGTGTGATTTGTTCCTTTCAGCTCCTTCATCCCCCCACTCTGAAGAAGGTTCTGACATTGACTCTGAACCAGACCTACCCCTGAAGAGGAAACAGCGTAGAAGCAGGACCACATTCACAGCTGAACAGCTGGAGGAACTAGAGCGAGCATTTGAGAGGACTCACTATCCAGATATTTACACTCGAGAAGAGCTTGCTCAAAGAGCTAAGCTAACTGAGGCCCGAGTACAGGTAATAAACACACTTATGTCTATTCAGTAAAAAAAAAAACACAAAATGTACACAATAAATAAGGCTGTGTCCACAAAAACACAACACCGTTTTTAATGTAACAGATGTCATTCATGTTATTACTATTTCTAGACCAATATGACCCACTAAATCAAAATATATAGAACATACTGTATGTCATCGAGACTGCCTAAAGAGTCACTTCATATTGGCCTGATCCAGTAGTCATCAGTAATGAAGGTTCATTTTCTTCTACTATAAGATACAGTAAAAATTCTTTAAGTAATAGAAAACGGGTTCATTGGAAGGGGCACAAGATGTATGTACTTAATGTGGGGAAGATCCCTTTTTAGTCCTGTTCCACAACAACTCCAAATCCCATGCACATTGGTTCCCATGTTTTCACTTATAGATGGATGGTAAAACAATACAGGGCAAAATAGGGGATTAAAACTCATCATGTTAACACAAGTAATAAATGTTGTTGTGTTTCCAAGAGCATTTATTTTCATAAGTCGATGACCCTTACCAGGCAAATGCAGGAGGCTTTTTCCAGCTGTTATAATGTGTCTTTAACCCTCTGACTTCACAACATTCCTTATGGCTTCCTCGGATCCCTGGAGACTCATAACCTGTCACACTATTACCATGATCTACAGTCTAACAAATTCCCCTGAACATCTAACATATGGGTCTTGAAATGAGCACAGCATGAAGCGGCATATCACTGTCAGTCAGGACCTCTTTGCTGCTGGAGAGGTGCACAGTGCATCGTGTTACAGCAGCAGCAAAGGAGTTAATTTACCATAGAGGATTTCTGATTCCTTGTTGTTGCTTTTTATTAAAGGGACAATGCAGCCTCACGAGACCAGTCAAATTGGCTTTTTTTCTTTTACGAAGCTACAACACTGGTAGAACGCAGAACTGTTTCAATGAACTGTCTTGTATTTGCTCTTTGGCTATTATGTGTTTTGTATGTACGAAAATATTGTGCTCTTCAATCAAGTCAAAAAGTAAAAATAAATTATTTTAGATATGTGAAGAATGTAAATTTCTAATGTCATTGCCACATGGAATTTTGGATCTCAACAAATATATATCTAGATTTCCATAATGTAAATCTGCATAGATAATATAAAATATTGTGCAAAGTCCTAATCACACACATTAAAATAAAACAATTAACATAATTAGCTATAATATAATAAATTAGAAAGTATACATTGCATACAGTTAAGGTGGCAATCCATCATATGGAACTGTCAGGCCTGTCGCTGAACGCTTGAAATCCATCTTGCCCGATCATTCTTTCCCCCTACGTCTGCCACCGGGGGAAAGTAACCCCCATTGACATTGGGTGGTCGGCCAGTCCCACCTAAATCGGCGGGTTTAGCCGACGTTCTTCTAACGTGCATGAGCACCTTTGATCTGCTAAGAAGGTTGAACTTGTTATATACCTAACCAGTCCCTGCAGAAGGCTCTTATCTGCATACATTGTTACAGGGTTTAGTCATTACTGTTGAAGACGTCCCAGAAGACACTTGAAGACATTAGATAATGATGTAATCCCAGAGGTTTTCATTTGTCGATTACAAAGTTGTATAGCCTTGTTAAATGGAAGGACACATTACACTACTTCATGCCTTGCAAGGGAGTAATAAACAAATCAGACATAAAATATGCCTCTTTTCATTTGTATATTATGCCTTTTCCCAGACCATAAATCTTCATAAGGTGTCAACAATTATTGATGAATCTTCCATGGAGGATACTATGCATTATTTTGTTTCATCTCAGTATCAACATTTGGAATTTTTTGCCTCCTCTATGCTAAAGTGTGCCCATCCCCCACCCACTGAACATAGTCATCTCGATGTCCAGCTGATTTTGTTCGCTTTACATGAATTGATATACAGAGTGTTGGTTCCATCTGCCACCTCTGATTTAAGGAGACACATATTAATGTGACTGGGCATTTACTTATAGTGTCTATAACGTTTATAAATATTTCTCTTATAGGTGTGGTTTAGTAACCGCCGTGCCAGGTGGAGGAAGCAAGCAGGAGCAAATCAGCTAATGGCTTTTAATCACCTGATTCCAGGGGCTTTTCCACCTTCTGCCATGCCAGCTCTGCCAACCTACCAGTTATCAGAGACATCCTACCAACCTACATCCATACCACAAGGTAAATGACCACAGTCACAGTAATATAATCACAGGGCTTACAAAACGTTAAAAGTCCTCATGTTACAACATATTGAATATACAAATTTCTTTTTGTAACTTAAAATAAATATCCTCTCTTTCTATTTTGCAGCTGTGTCTGATCCAGGCAGCACGGTTCACAGACCCCAACCTCTCCCTCCGAGCAGTGTTCACCAAAGCCTTCCTTCCAATCCTGAGAACAGCTCGGCCTACTGCCTGCCCAGCGGCCGGCATGGATTTTCCAGTTACACAGACAGCTTTGTACCCCCATCTGGGCCTTCCAACTCCATGAACCCCACCATTGGCAATGGCCTTTCACCTCAGGTCAGTAGAGTGTTTTCATTCCTTTAACTGAGAGCCAGAACCGAACAGGCTGGGCACCTGAGGCAAAAAGGGAAGAAATTGCCAAATTCGAACCATAAAGCGTTCTTTATATGAGCCACATGATTCTGTTTTGCAAATTTCCTTCCCTTTTTTCCTCTTCCACCCCCGCACTGGCTACTTCAAAAGCTGTGGCTGGTAGGCTGTCTTTCAAGTGTTTTTCTTCCTCCAAAATAATATAGACCTTTCTAGAGTTAAAAATGACAGTGGCCACAAGGCAAAAGTGTTTGAGGGAACTGCACAACAAAGATCACAATGTCTTGCACGCAGCACACATCACGAGCAAAAGCAAAACGATGACTTATTTACTCGACCTTGTCAAAAAATGTTCCAGATCTTTTGTCCCTCTCAGTGCAATGTATTACAGTGAGTTGTATTTTACACCGCAAAATGATCAGTGAACACATCATGTGAAATATTTATGGGACAATGAGTGGTTATTATATAACACACCCAAAACTGTCTACAGCATTAATGCTGTTTAATTCATATTGGAGCAGTCCTAAGACCTGCTGAGAATATTATAAATATATAATTTTTATTATTTATTCTGTTATTAGTAGGACTATTATCATAGATAAAGGTGTTAATTGAGATCCAAGTCCAGAAAGAAAATGAAAAAACAATGTTCAAGTTTTAAGCTCTTTCCATGCATGGGAATTTTGATCTAATAATGATATATATTAATACTATTTGGATATAATGTTGATATTTTGGGCTTTAATCGTTTTCTCAAGGGGCATTTCTGGGTTTCTTGGCCCTTTAATAAATACCAGCATCAATAAATTGAAAGAATACTGGCACCTTGGGAATATATATGGTTCTCTAAGCAATAATTATACTGTTAATTTTCATTCAGAAGAGTTTTGGTGTTGTACTTGGGAATTCCAGTAAAATAAATTGACTTGGTAATTGAGTGTCAAAAGGTTGGTTGAATTTACTACGGTCCACAGCTGCCTGAGGTTGGCTTGACATTGTTAATGTGTGTCTAAACACAGGGATTTTTATTATATCAGAGGGACTAATATTCAGGTGTCTAATAGTTTCTCTGAACGGCATGCAATCTATAATTAAAATCAGGCCTCTTTGTCGGGCTAAGTGGGGGCAGTTTCACAGCTATGAATCCTCCCCAAGCACATCTTCCTCTCGGCAGTGAGAGGAAACAGAAGGATATTGAGAATGACATAAATGAAAAGTGAAAAGACAATTATACCCAATTACACACTCATCAGCCTGGCTCTAGCACTGAGAGGGCATCTTAATAGGCAGAAAATGAGATTTTAATGGCACAAAGGGGAGCAAAAATAACGACTTGCTTCTCTTCCCTCTCCTCTACGTGAGGTTAGAATCTTGAGACGGCTATAGCTACTCTCTGCTAGACAGTGATAAATCTGTGAAAATGTAAAGTTCAAAGACTTGAGAGTTAAAAAGGGTCCACAGTCAAATGTGATGGAATAAACATTACTGCCTACGGGCAAAAAACTCATAAAACCTCCTTTTTCTAACAGTAAGTGTAATTAACTTTCACTGCTTTCTTTCTACTGCGTATTAGCAGGAAGCCCAAACTTTCTGCCTTTTAACACACAGTAGGAACGAATGACTTTAAAATGGAATAATCATCTTTTTCTAATGTTATGGTATCACATATAAGAATTCGGCAGAGACCGGAATTTATTTTGTTAATTAATTGGACTGGACGGGCAGAAATGTCTTCTACACATATAGACAAGACTTTTCATCTAAGTATAACATATTTATTTACACTTTGAAGATTATAAGACAACAAAATAGACAAGGCTATGGAAATTACAACCAAATGTATGTATATTAGTCTGCGTAGAAGCTTTAGAACCGCCTTAAAACTATTCGGGCCCCTTTGGAAGTGGAATCCTCTAAGGAACCTCAAGTATCTCTGCTCCATAATTCAGATTTTTGTTATTTTTTGCATACTTTTGGAATTGTGAATGTTCACCCTGGGACTTGAATTTCTGGATAGGACTCTTAAACCGGGAATTAATGTTATTTAATGATTTTCAATCGTTTTAGAAGAGCAGAGATTGAGAAGGCTCATATTTTCATGATGAAATAAAACCACCTGCAGAGGTCATTAAAGTGATGTAGTTTTCCCTCCGGTTTACTCATCAGCATCTGGGACACAGAGTATACTGAGGATTCTGCTCCGATGACATGAGCATGTACTTCTAAATAGGATAAATAGATAGGGTGTCATTTATGATTGGGTTTATTTTCATGTCCAGTCCACATCTACATTCGGCTTCAATGAAACTAACATTATACCTTTAAATATTAATGGAAATGGGAAGGAAGTAGACAACTGTTTTTTGTTTTTTTTATTGCTATGTATTGAAACTGTTTGTCTTATACTTATTCACCATGATTATAGTATAAGAAAAAAATTATTGAAACCAGTTTCCCAATGTAATTATTCATTAGCTTTTCAGAAGCTGTAGTTAATATTCTCTGCTAGAACTAAGTTTCCTAAATGGCACCTTAAAAGTATCAGACAGCTGCCCAGAAACAAGACCCACCACCATAAGTGACAACACTGGATCTGTATGTTCTTGTGGGGACCAATATGGTACACTTCTACATTCCAGAAGTGGTACAAGCATTTGTTCAGATGTGCTCCCAGCACTTCTACATCTGTATTCTGCAAAAAAAAAAAAATATGTATATTGGTCTTCCGATCAAGTGCTGTGAACATTAGAGACATTTTTCTTAAAACGCAAAAGAGCAGATGATGTGTTCGGCAGGAAAGGCATTCTGCTAGAGTTTGTAATATAGTAGTAGAAATAGTCAGATAAACACACAAAATTCTTCTACCTACCTGAATCTTTCTATCCCTTCATTATTAGAAATAACAAAATAAATAAAATAATCCAGAATAAATTCATAAATAATCTGTCCAGCACCAATATGAAGCAACGCCCTGTACTTATAACAATAGGCTAGAATGCAAGAAAGATGTGTCATAATTGTCTATTGATATGTATTCATTTATTCTTTATTCCTATGTGGACCTTTATATAAAACGTGGTTATGTCATAAAAAATGTAATTTTTCCTGAACACTATACAAGAGAGCAATTTAGTAAATGATTATTGGCATAAGAGACATTCAGTTAATAAATTGCACTCATTTCTATTATATTGTCTCATAGTGCAGAGCAGGCAACCTACAACCTTTTCCTGGAATAGATCTTTCAAGGCATGTTCCTCCCGTCCTGTCACCATTTATGGTCCAATATTTGAAGCTAATGATTTGTTGTAGCCCATTGACACTTACTTCGGGTGATTTGCCCTGAAAATGTGGCCTCCACCTCTTAATATGTATGACATGAGTTATTCTATAAGAAGAACAAGTGTGTCACAAAGAACTCAATTCAGTTAAGAGGGAGCAAAATATTTGAGAGGTGCCGAAGCTTACAAGGCTTTCTGGATTCTAGTTATGTTATTGGATATGAGAAAAATGTTTGGATATGCAGAAGAATATTTTTTTTAATTGAATTTTTTTATTTTTTTTCAAACATTGTCCATAATGTCAAACAACTGGCTGTTTTAACTGATTTTATCATAAGATTTTTTTTATATTAAAAGAGGTTCCCAATGATACTAGAAGGTTTGTGGGGTAATCTCTTAATTAAAATCAGTTCTGGGATCTTTTTGATCTCCCCTCTTGGACCCCCACTGATATAATCTTAATGTCCACCCAGCATATCATTAAAGTCCATCATGGCAAAACCCAATAAAATTGCTAAAGTTGATTTTCATAAATGTATATTTAGCCAACGTTAGTCGCCCATATTAAATAGTATTGTCTATATAACTGTCTTAACAACTATTTAATGTTTAGCTTCATTCCCCTACAGATAAAGATTCTACATCTAGTGGTATGTTCCAGGGTTCCCCACACACATGCATTAGCTAGAGAGTTATTTTAGAATAAAGAGGATTAGCTGGTTAGCTGGCGAAATCCCATAGAGGTGTAGACCAGATTAAATACACATGATGGAGATGTCCTTATAAAAGTATGAAGGATAGAATCTGCCATCAGTTGATTCATGCCCGTGTGAACACGACTAAGGAATTCACAGCCATTCTGCGCAGCGGGAATAGCACAGAGCAGGTGGCACCATTTTTCTTAGAACCGGGCCTGCATCTGTTTCCCATCACAATAGAGCAGGGCTCTGGACATCTTCAGGACGTGTCCGGCTTCCTGTGGAGAAAGCTTCTGTAAATTACACGCTACACATGTGTGAGGGTCAAACATGGACAGAATGCATAAAGTTAGTGTTAACCCTTCTTATACTGGAATGTACACAAGCTAGAAAAGGTAATTAATGCAATGTACATGTATGTCAACAGATAAATTATAATTTACCCCCGTAGGCCACACACAGAAGGTTTAGCCTTGCTGGTGCTAAGCCAACATTCATAAAACTGATTGAAACCAGTATTTAGTAAACCAGTGGAATGGTTATGACATCAGGCCCCTAATGACATCATCACGTACTTTATAAAAATCTCTCCTTAGAGAAGGGTCTCAGTTTTCATTATAGTGGAATATTATTTGACTAACAACAGATTTTTTGATGGATTGTTAGGTTTTATATCTAATTTTATGTTTTATGGTAGAAATATATAATAGAAATGAATATTAAAGTTAATATTTAATTAACACTTTTAGAACATAATTACTGATTACGATAATGTTACCCTCGATGACTACATTTGTGGACCGTTACCATCAGATAGCATTGTTAATTGGCATGTTCTTCTGAACCGTTCCTCTAAAGTTAGTGATCTGGGAATAATGTTGAATTTATTAGGAATGGGCTCTTTGTGTAGATTTGAACTTTCCAGCATATTCTGTAGTGCAGCCCCTCAGTGTAGACTCACCATTAGATTTTTAACTGTTTAGTTTCCATATGGTTCTGCTTTAAGGGTACATTGTTGAGATGTGTTGGGCTATTATATGGTTTGCAATGGGATCCTTATTACATTAAACATGTCTTTAGGAAAATATATTCGCTATTAACTCAGTTACGGATGCTGGCAATTTTAAGCACTGTCGATAGCTTTTAAGTGTGGGAGAGATTTTTTACAGAGGTCTGCCTCTGCAAACACTGCTGCCTGATCTTTTACTATGGAAAGGAGAGCTTTTCTGGAACCGGAAACGAAACTAAGTAGATACTCACTAGTTTAGTAAAAGGATTAGACCGAGGTGACCGTGCCCTTCCCTTAGTTCTGTGTTCAGGTGAAAAGGTCAAGACAAAAAAAATACAGGGGTCCTCAAGCCCGGGGCTACTTCCCTTTTTTAGCTTTCAAACAGACATAAGCAGGAAAATCAAATTATTGGGTTGCTAATTCAGTACAGGTAGATTCATGGAACACTAGAGTTCATTGGAAGAATAATATGTTTTTTAGTGGATTCCTCTGGGTTCATTCTGTGTGCCTTTTCTTTTTTTTTTTTTTGCAAAACTTTCCTTACATATTAGGTATACTGGTCCTGCAACAGCTCAATTTAGTTTGAGTATTATATTATATATTTGGGTCTGTAGTGCATTTTGCATACCTCGGTTTTATATATTTTTCTATTGTATTCATTCGGATGTAAGAACCCAATAAACTATATATATATATCATCATGTGTAGAAATAAAGCATATTAAAAAGGCTATTGTTTCCCACAGGTAATGGGTCTCCTTACTAATCATGGTGGAGTGCCTCACCAACCTCAGACTGACTATGCCTTATCACCATTAACTGGAGGTCTTGAACCCAGCACTGCTGTGTCAGCAAGCTGCAGCCAGAGACTAGAACACATGAAAACGTTGGATAGTCTATCAACATCTCAGTCATACTGCCCACCAACCTATAGCACATCAGGATACAGCATGGAACCTGTAACGGGATATCAATACAGCCAGTATGGACAGAGTAAGTATACTCAAAAAGTCAGTAATGTGTGCCATATATTCAGGCCTCTACTCAATAAATACTCAGAAGCAGGAAGTCTTTAGCAATCTTCAACATCAAATTGGGAAGGTCACAGATTATCTCTTAAATTTGAAGTATAGTTTAACTGTTTCCATTTATGCAGGGGAATCAATCCCTTGCAAAGAGTTTACTTTTTTTTTAAATCTATCAGATAAAGCACAAAACAAGAAACATTGTGGCTTCCAACAGAAGGTTGATGACTCTCCCTTTCTCACTGAGTCTCTTTTGTCTCCGGTGCCCGTTGATTGTTCTCTGAAAAACATCTGTTGCATAATTATTTGCTTAAGTGATGTCAAGGACATCTTGAGGTGATTATGTGCCGAGACATGAGACCTGACCGCCATTAGGTAAAACAGAAGGTTTTGCCCGACATGCAGTAACCACGGGCATGCCCCGTATTAAAAACACATGTCTTTAATCAAGTCAGTTCAAGAGTCATTAAAGTATATGATCACAGATTCTGAAAAGTTTGTCAAACTTGTCCCGGGAATAAAAATATTAGCCCTATTCTTTGATATTCCAGTATTACTTGTGACAATGTCAACCTATGGTTCAGGCTGTCTCTTAAAGTGAATTGGTCTTAAGTCTTCTAAACATCTCTCTGTTTTCTACAGGTGCCTTTCATTATCTGAAGCCAGATATTGCATAGAGTGGCATAGAGTTTCTGATGGTGTTAGAACCGGAAGTTTGGACAGGATGGATATTCTCAATTAGCAGCACCAACTGGAGCTTGACTGCAACACAAATAAGTAGATGATAATGACTTTTATGGAAGTGAAGTGGATAATGAGAAATATTATAACGCCGCTGGTTGTGTAGGGAAAAATTGGACATCTTACCATTCAGTTGGAATGACTTATCTGCGTCGAAAGACTGAGCAACTGTTCCAAGCATGGATGCCGCAACTGCACCACTCAACACATCTCTACTTTGGAAGTCAAAGCTTTTTCCAGGTTCCCACAAGAGTCTGAATTCAAGCCAATTGAAAGAGCTGACAGAAAACATGAAAAGTGTTGAGGCGTTTATATGAAGAGATTTTTTATTTTATTTTATGCCCTGGTTAGTAGCAAAGTGATGAGACAGCTGTTAAAGAGAAGCCTTTCTATGTCGGACCTGGCTTCATAATTGGCACAGAGCAGGGAATACTCAGGATTTTGTGCCTTATGGGCTCGGCCATGTTGAAATGCTCTCACTTTGCAGCTAGATGTGACTGTATAGATAACATTCCAAGCTACAAATATCTTGACCATCCACTTTGATCATCCACTTGTTATTTAGGGTTGACATAAATAGACAAACAATGTCTAATGTTTATTAAGACTTTACTAGGATTAACACCCAGCATTTAAGAACTGGCATATACATTTGGCGTGAGAAAAAATAAATGAGAGGGGAACGCCCAGCGCCAAATTCTGACTAAAAGACATTGATTTCATGGCTGTCAATCAACGTGCAATAACATACCTCACTTCAACATCCCTTTCATGTCTTGCAAATACAATGGGATTGTATTTTTCTGCAAGTTTATTCATTTTCAAAGAAA
Organism: Rhinoderma darwinii; assembly: GCF_050947455.1. Classification (NCBI taxonomy): domain Eukaryota; kingdom Metazoa; phylum Chordata; class Amphibia; order Anura; family Rhinodermatidae; genus Rhinoderma; species Rhinoderma darwinii. Next base: position 96,815,212 of record NC_134690.1, read on the forward strand.
TTTCTGAACCTCGATTTGACATTTTCTAAAAGAAAGTTACACTTTCTATTTTATAATATACGTAAAAAGGCATTCCACTATTTTGTCTAGTGTATGTTTCTGTAATTCAGAGGCCGTCTGTGGATTTTTTTTCTCCAAATGTTTGATTTGAATACCCAGCATGTCTTCCCAGGGAACTTTAGGCAAGGCATGATGGGGCCTGTAGTTGAACATTTTTTAACAATCCACAGGGGGCTGAAGCCTGCTTTAAGTTATTTGACTGATTCAAGTTTAGGTTATAACGGTTGTTATATGTAATTATATAAAGTGGTAGCATCAGGCCTGTCCCTGTGCTAACTCTGAAGGCTGATTCATCTTCCCTCTAAGTTGAGCATTGATGGTTTACCCTGTGTTATGCCTAGGGCATGGCCTGAAGGGGTGGTGCTTGACACAGGAACTCAAAGAACACCAAAGTGAGAATCCCTGTCATGCTCCTCCCCCTAAGACACTGCGCTATGCATAACACATGTATTATTTTTGCCTGGAGTGTTCCTTTAAGGGTTGCATTTCAAATATGCAAGATTTTTCATAGAGAATTTTCTTTTCAACATAATTTCCATATTGTCCATCTAAAAGAGGATCTGATCTGATTCTAGACTATGCCGCATTTATCAGGAATTAGTCAAACAAATGAAGCATATGTATGTCACAGGTCTACTTTGAGAAAAAAAAAAAAAAGAAAAAGAAAACATGAAGTAGCCAATTAACTCGCTTTCATTGCTAGATGGGAATAGCAATAAATAGGGTTACATGATGTCTTATACTGAAAATGTAAAAAAATGAGGTTAGGTGGTTGAAAATTTTCAAATTAATTTATTTCTTCGTTTTCTTGACAAGTGAAGCGAAGTAGAGCACAAAATACATTCCTTCAAGAATGATGGGTAATTCATTAGGGGTCTAGATAGGATAAGATTAGTGATGAGATCACACTTTCGTCTTAGAGGTGATGGAAGACGTTTTATCTGTGTGTAGTCGGTATTTCCGGCAACAGATGCTGCAATATGTTTCATGTAATAAAGTGCAGTAAATATTTACTATTTATAATAAAAACATTATAAATACATGCGATGGAAGGTTGTTTTCTTAATGGCTGTCAAGATGTATGGATATATATGGCATAAAAATGAATCATGTTTTCTTGTAGGCCATGTTTGCTATAACTCCTGTATGACTATTCAATACCAGCTGCTTATTGCAAAATAGGGTTGTGACCAGGTTAGGGTTACCAGCTAAGAAACCTGGCATCTGCTGAAGAACAATAATAGCAGGTGTGGGGTCATCAAACACAACCAGCCTCCACGACCTTGAGAAGACTAGATATCTAGATCATTTGTAGGATCTGTAGGCATGTCAATGAATGTTGGAGCCCTTTTTGAAATCACTAATTTGAAGAAAACTCTCTTGACTGCTTTTTAGACCTAACTTGACCATGTATGAGTTCAACACGTCTAAATTTTACATCCCTGAATTCAGGGGCTTAGGGCAGAATATATTAAAACTGGTGTCTCAAATGCCAGTCTTAAACTAATTTACATTGGAGGAAAATGCAGCAAATATATGAGGAGTTGCACATCTCAATATTTGAAGCATCTTTGGTTATACGTGTGACAGAAATGCAAATGTATGCCTGCTCTGGGCAGGTGTAGATTTGTGACATAACTTACACCAGTTTCTGGCGCAAATTAGAATAAATCTATCATTCCAGTGGAAGCCCTGGCCCCTTTGGACAAACCATGCTTCCCTTCTTGCCACTTTGGCTAAAAAGTGGCAAGAAAAGTAAAAAGTTGCAAACTTTAGCGCAACTATGGCATGTGCCAAAATGTGCTTCTTTTTTATGCAAAACTAGCATAAACCTTTGGCCATATTCCCCGTATTGTTTCTTTAAATTGTCTCAAAGAGGAGATAAAAAAAGGTTTGCTCGTTCATCTGCTGATCGCGCCCTGTTTACACAGGGCAATGATCGGGAACGAGCTTTCTATGAAAGAGCGATTGCCCGATAATTGGCCCCTGTAAAAAGGCCTTAAAGAGGCTCTGTCACCACATTAAAAGTGCCCTATCTCCTATATAAGGAGATTGGCGCTATAATGTAGGTGACAGTAATGCTTTTTATTTCGAAAAACGATCTATTTTAAACCACTTTATGAGCGATTTTTAGCTTTATGCTAATGAGTTTCTTAATGCCCAAGTGGGTGTGTTTTAGTTGAGACCAAGTGGGCGTTGTACAGAGGAGTGTATGACGCTGACCAATCAGCGTCATACACTTCTCTCCATTCATTTACACTGCACTAGCGATATAGTTATATCGTTATGTTCAGCTACATACACACACTATAACATTACTACAGTGTCCTGATAATGAATGTACATCACTACCAGCCTGGACGTGATGTTTATTCAGAACCCTGACACTTCTGAATCTTTTCTGTGAAATTCCAGCAAGGCAAGCGTAATCTCATTTGAAATGACAGGTTGCATCGTAATCTCGCGAGATTACGCTTGCCTTGCTGGAATCTCACAGAGATGCTACAGACATGCCAGGATTCTGAATAAACATCACGTCCAGGCTGGAGGTAATGTATATTCATTATCAGGACACTAGTAATGTTAGTGTTTGTGTATGTGGCTGCACATAACGATTTAACTATATCGCTAGTGCAGTGTAAATGAATGGAGAGAAGTGCATGATGCTGATTGGTCAGCGTCATACACTCCTCTGTACAACGCCCACTTGGTCTAACGTAAAAACACACGCACTTGGGTATTAAGAAACTCATTAGCATAAAGCTAAAAATCGCTCATAAAGTGGTTTAAAATAGATCGTTATTCGAAATAAAAAGCATTACTGTCACCTACATTATAGCGCCGATCTCCTTATATAGGCGATAAGGCACTTATAATGTGGTGACAGAGCCTCTTTAAGGGCCCTTTTACACAAGCAGACATTCCTCCGGTAACGAGTGCAGATTGACTATATTAGCATGCTGATTAGAGCTCTTTTAGCTCCATTTACATGGAGCAATCATTATGAGTGTGGATTGTCAATATGATTGTTCGTCTCCATACAGTTTTCATTTTGTTGGCAGCACATCCCCTGTTTGCACAAGAAGATGTGCTGCCAACAAACAATAATTTTTTTGCCTTCATAAAAGATGCAAACAGCTGACAAACGACAGTTTGCTTATTTGTCAGCTGATTGCTGCCATGTTTACACAAGGCAAAGATTAGGAAAGGCTGCAGATTTTCTATTCTGGACTCCCGCAATGTTGGGCAAGGGTCCCACGACGTGGGCCGTGCAAACGAGCGTCAATGAGACAGCTCGTTGATCGGCACTCGTTTGCTCCTTTCACATGGAGCGATGCTCAGTAATGTATTGGGACAAGCGATTGTAACTACGATACAACGATGCAATCAGCCAATGGACGTTTGCTCGTTCAACGGCTGATCGTTGCCCGATAATTGGGCCTTACCATGTATCAGTAGCCAGATTAATTGGCACCCAGGTGTCCCAGAAACAGACAAAACTAAGAAACAGTTGAATACAGTTTTGAAAAACTTGATGGAAGAAGACTACTCAAGAATTTAAGGAATTACATTGTCAATTTCTTAGGGCCTGTTCACATCACGATTTTTTTCTGCGTCTAGCATGTATGCTGGAAAAGCTCCTGACATACACTCTAATTGTATCCATAGGCTTCCATTGCCAGACAAAGGCCAAAAGAGCGTCCTGTTAGCCTCCATCTGGCAAAAAGAGGTAAGGAATAATATAGTAGACTATGCTATTCTGTACAACGGTTTGCAGTAAAAAAAAGTATACATTTAACAGAGGCCATAATAGCCTATGGGTGATGAATGACACTGTTTAGCATCCATCACAGTCCTCCATTAAACTTATACGTCAGGAAGCTCCAGTGACATCACTGTCCATATACAGGCACTGAAGGATGCTGTATGCAAGAACTCTGACAGTCGCTGTTTTCTTATAATGTTTCCCCTCTGCATGCTGGGGTTCTGCGAAGCAGCACTCTGTACTCTTGCTAGTATTAGGGCTCGTCCACGCGCTGCGGAAATGCAGCGTTTTTTCTGTCCAGAATTGCGGTCGGAAAAAATGCGGCAGAATAAAGTAGCAGCTTAGTGGATGAGATTTAACAAATCTCCTCCGCATGCTGCATAAAAATTCCGAGCAGAAATTGACCTGCGGTGCGTATTCTTCAGACTGCATCATGTCAATTCCTGCTGCAGAAAGTGTCCAGAATTGCTGCGTTTTTCATAGGAGATGTCACCATTATCTAGCATTGAGAAAAACTCAGCAAAATACGCACCATTTTCTGCCGTAAAAACTGCAGAAAATGGTGCGTTTTTTCCGCAGCAGGAAAGTCTGCGACTTTCAATGGAATTGCTGCAGAAATTTTCTGCAGCAATTCCTTTGTGTGTGGACAAACCTTTAGGCAGATGACTGTCCTATGCTCGCCATGTTTGAGAGTTGAAGGAGGCCAAAGAAACCGCAGGCACTTGAGAGAGGAGTCGGGTCGGAGAATCTAGTGTCTGTGCTAGATAGTGGGGGACTTTATAGCGCTGCCGGTCTCTGAAGCACATGGACGGAGCATCGTGACTAAGGGAGGTTCCCCTCTGAATCCTTATGCTGTTTTCGGGGGAGTCTGGCGGCGTTTTATCGACTGGGTAAGCTCTAGTCATGTAATTGTGACAGTTACGTCGCTGGAGCTTTCCCGGGGCAGATAAAAAAACAACCAGTCTTGGACAGAGTATCAGGAAAAGAGGGGACCCTCTCTGAATCCTGATGCTCTGTTGGGATGTAGCTCTCCAAGATTTGCCCATATAAGTAGCTCAGCTCTCTACTCTCCTGATCTGTTTATACCTGAGGTCTGCAGTTGACTGTCCCCTCCATGATCCAGTCAGTTGAGTGTACACTACACAGCACATTGTGGAAGAACATACATAGTTTCTGCCTGTGATGATTAACCCTTTATTTTCAGCATTCAGCTGACGCTGCATCACAGTGTGAGGGTGGCTCATAGTCTGTATGGGTGATGTATCGCACTGTATACCTTTACAGTGGGAGATGTGGCAGCCTTCCGTATATCTATATCTCCAATGTAGGGTGACAAACATAATGTGAATAGAGCCTTACCTGTTCTTTTTCTTGCTGCTTCTAACATCAAATATCAGATTCACGACAGTGGGTTTGTTGCATAGAAACAGTCAGAATCAGGCTTCAGTGACAAACTTTCTCTACTTGAGTCAATGTGGATTAGTCTAGATTTACACGGGCGTTTCGCATCTCGGACGTGAAAAACTGATCTTTTTCACGTACGAGGTGCATCCGTGCTCTGTGCTGCGGGATGCGATATCACGCATCCCCATAGACTAGAGTCTATGGAGGGATGCGTGAAGTGTGAAAAGATGGGACATGTCCTATTTTCTCATGGACCCTTCACACGGTCCATTGAAACAAAAAACATGTGAATTGTTTCAACGGCCGTCACACGGACGTTTAACACATTCGTATGAATAATGCCTACATCTTTGTTACCCATACAGGCGCCAAAACTTCTTGCGTAATGGACTGTTGCTTTCCACCAGTTGCAAGTATCGTACTGATATAAATGTCTATTAGATCCTTGGCCACTCATCAGTGGTATGAAAAATCACGGTGTATAAACCCACCTTAAGATATTGTTTCTTCCTTGTGTGTTTTCCAGATGTGACAACAGGTAATGGAAGTAATAATACATCCTATAGGGGTTGTCAGTTATTTTTCTAGACTCCTGTATGACTTATCTGCCAAGAAATGCAGCGATAAAAGGGCCAGGCAAATTATCAATGAATAACTATGAAGTTTCACCTTCCAGAAGTCTGGAAAAAATCAACTCTATAATGACTTCCATTTCCAGTTGTCACTTTTAGAAAACACATATGAAAGAAACAGATATAAGTAAGGAATGTTTCAATTGAGTTTTTAAGAAACTTGAGGGAAAGGATAATAAAAATAATATGAGGCTTTATGAAGAAATGTTATCTTCTTATCGTGTTATACATGATAAGTAGGAAAAACAGATATATGTTCAAACTTAAAATGGATCTGTCCCTAAAAGGGGTTTTCCCATCTCCCCTTTTACTTCCATCGCATCACCACTGCTGCCTGCAACTTCCTGGTTCTCTTCTTGGTTTGGTGGGACGTCCTCCTCCTTTCGATTGAGAGTTCAGGCCAGCAGCGATGTGCTGATATCATCTCGCCGAAACGTGCGCACTCATGATGCTCGGTAGCTATGTGAGGTGCAGAGCACTTATAAACAGCTCCAGGGCTGCTACTGCACATGCCCTGAAGCCATCCATACACATCTATGGAACTGCAGAGCGTTGGCTAATGTGCATCTGCCAGTAGACGCCCTCCCGAGACCCATCCATCTACAATAGAGGATTTGGAGAAGACTTCGCAAGAGTGGCCCACTGCTGCAGGCAGCGGTGGCCATAACTCTAGACAACCAGCAGCACCCAAAGAGGGGGACCCAGGGTGGAGATAAATATCTGATGAAGATAGTTAGTAAACATCTTATTGTGGGTTAGCTTTCATATGAACCTGGATTAAGAAGATGGAAATACCCCTTTAAAATGTGCTTCTAGTTAAGGGCAGCTTATAATAAGTAAAGATCCGCTATGTGTCTGTTAAATTGGACAAATATATGCAGTCATTTGTTTAATATTAAACTCGGAACAGTATGGCAGACATGGTTAAAACTGTATTTATGAGGAGAGTTCTCCCTCCACCTTTCTGTGCCTCCTTCCACCCTCCTTAAGGCTGAGTGACGGCTGCATCTCAGTTATATAGGGGAAGTCAAACAAGAAAAATTCCACAGCACCGGACCACAAGTGGGTGCACGCCTCAATAGGACCAGGTCCATGGTCCTCAATACTGGGCAATTGAAAAATAGACAGGGAGGCAGCAGTTCCAAAAAACAGACAGCTTTAATCACCCGTGCAACGTTTCAGTACAACAGTACCTTTCTCAAGATTGAGAAAGGTACTGTTGTACTGAAACGTTGCACGGGTGATTAAAGCTGTCTGTTTTTTGGAAGTGCTGCCTCCCTGTCTATATAGAGGAAGTTGTCACTGAAGATTGAGGAGGGTAGGAGAAAGTGGAGGAAGTTGGAAGGAGAACTCTCCTCATAAATACAGAATAAGCAGGGCCTCATAAATACAGTCATAAGCAGGGCCGGCTCCAGGTTTATCTGGGCCCTTGTATGACACAGACTTAGTGGGCCCCTTTGTGGGTAAACTCACGGCAGCAGTAAAAAGAGAGTTTGTGCCCCTATATAGAAGTTAGGCCCCCAGTTTGTGCCCCCAAATATACAGTGCCCTGTAGATAATGCCACACACTGCCAATGTAGATAATGCCACAGTGCCCTCTGTAGATAGTGCCACACACCCCCTGTAGATAGTGCCACACACATCACTTGTAGATAGTGCCACCCCCTGTAGATAGCGTTACACCCCCTCCCTCTAGAAGTGGAATCCTCAGCCAGAGAGTTGCCGACACTCCAGCCGGAGATTCCTCTCCTGGGGGAGCCCCTGACGTCACTGTCCATATATGGATAGTGACATCAGTGTCTTCTCCAGGAGCGGAATCCCCGGCCAGAGCATTGGCAACGCTCTGGCCAAAGATTCCGGTCCCGGTGAAGCCCCTGATGTCCCTGTCCATATATGGTCAGGGACGTCAGGGGCTTCCTCTTGGAGCGGAATCTCCTGCCATAGCGTTGGCAATGCTCTTGTGGGATTCCGCTCCTAGACAGGGGCTCCCTCTAGAAGCGAAATCCATAGCAAGAGTGTCGGCAACGCTCTCGCCTGAGATTCCGCTCCTGGAGGAGCCATGATGGCAGCGTAAAGCACCCGGCGGCCGAGTGGGCCCCCCCAAGGGAAGTGGGCCCCGGAACTTGCCCGGGTTTGCCGGGTGCTGACGCCGGCCCTGATCATAAGCATGATTTTTCTCTATTACTTTTAGCTTGATATAAACCACTGCATATTTATGTGAAATTTGGTACAGACACATAGTAAACCGATACTTGTAAGATGTTTCTGTTAACTAGGGAAGCATATTATTAGGGAGAGATCTACGACATACCCGCATACCTTGCTCTTAGTAAATAGCAGTCTATTTTTTATATAGATATTTACATTATGTAACCCATGTGGATAGAGTTATCTTATAATGTCTTCTGCAGATGAATGGTATATTTCCTCGAACAGAGACAAGCACTGAGCCAAACAGCTACAGATATACAGCTTACTTACGAGCATCTGTTGACCATTTATGTTGGATTTCTAATTGTCATTAATGGAATTTTTGCTAAAAAAATCTGTGAGAAGTGAACAGTATATACTTCAGGAGCTTGCAGACAATTGTACAGCCTAACAAATACTCTAGGTGTTTCCTTTCCCTTTCTATGTTTATTATAACATAAAGGCTCGTTTACATGACGTATACTTTATCTGAGTTGTATGGATCCACAACCATATAAATCTTCTGATTTCTGTATGCATCTGACTTCATTAAGAGTCAGACATTGGCATTGTATTTGGTCATAGTTATATATGGAATGGATGAGAAAAAAAATTATGGCATGTTCCAAGGGATGCTGTATTATGAAGATATTCTCACCTAGATGCATTGCTCCTAGCGGAGAATTCAGTGCTGTGCAGAGGCACCAAATGGCGGCACATGGAGTTCTTACAGCTCTGTAGTATGGAACTGCAGGGACAGTGTAAGCCATTGTACATACAAGATTTGTGTTCATGGAGCCTAAGATAAGCACACTTTTTCGTGCTTGAATGAATCAATGAATCCATCAATTTTCTATTTATCCTTAGGCCAGAATCACACATGCAGTTTTCGTGCGTTTTTTGGCTCAGGTTTTTTAGCCAAAGCCAGAAGTGGATGCATAAGGAAGAAAATGTATGACGAAAAGTCTGTTGCTTATCCTTTCTTTTGTGGCCACTTCTGTGTTTGGCTAAAAAAACAAACAGCCAAAAACTGCATTAAAACTGTGTGTGTGATCATGGCCTTAAATTTATTAAAAATATGAATGGCAAATACAATTATTTTTGCCAAAACTGCTATTGAATCAATAAAAAGAAGTAAAAGTATTTTATTTATACTTCTCCCCACATTAGTATCCACTCCTACCAAACCCTATGGCTGGTTTCACACGAGCCTATTATGGACGAAAATCTTGACCTAACTGCAGGTCTAAGGACCCAAACCCATATTATGCTTGCGTGAAACCAGCCTAAAGGGAGGAAAGCTTTATACTTATCAGTTTTGGACTTCATAATTATTATTTTTTTATGCAATTCCAATTTTATCCTAAATACTGAACCATGACTCCATTGAGAAAACACTTCCATACACAGAATAACAATAGCTGTTAAGAAAGGATGAACAACCCAAAATTATAAATTAATCCAGCTAAAATGTTTTTGCTAATAAAATGGCAAAATCTACCTAAATAGGGAACATTGTTTTCTTGTTTTACAAATAAAATGTATGTGACTGACCATATAATGTAAAGTAAGCGTACAATTGTGTGCAGGAGAATTGAAACCACAGAGAGATTCATGGAAAAATAAACAATGCTAGACAAACAAAGAAACATAATACACTAGGTATCGCCCCAATGTATCCTTAGGCAACCCCAAAAGCATTTTGGCTATATCTTTATTACAACAGAGCTGCTCTGCAGGATTACAATGGACTTAGTATGGACTCGCGTAGGCAGAGCCGCTATTTTGCTTGTCGGGGAAGGAAAATTACTGAACAATTACTTGTTTCCCCTTTGCAAACAGACATAGGGATGGCTAAAGCAGCTCCGTGCATCTCTGCTCACAGTGTCCTCTGTGATTGTGACATGAGGGGGATTGAATTCCCAGGTTTCGACTGAATTTAGGTTTTAATGCTAAAGAGCAGTGGTGGTCAAATAAACACATAATGGGAGCTTCAGGTTTGTCCCTACACAATACATTCCCTGTCCCCTCTACCTCATGGCCTCACGTACACAGCAACTCACTATTGTAGTCTATGCAAGATATAGAAACAACATATCTTGTGCTTTGTATATTGTAAGCCCTCGGAGGCAAGGACCTCTCTCCTTCTGGACCGGTCTATCATTCATTAAAGGGAATGTCCAGTCCCTAAAAATTGATCCTGAGGATAGGCCATAAATGTCTGATCAGTCAGGGTCCGACTCTCGGGACCCCCGCCGATCAGCTGTCTTGAAGGGGTCGCAGCCTTGTACGATCGCTGCTCCCCCTTCATTCTATATCAGCTCATGCTATGAATAGCTAGCATTCTTGTAGCGGCGATTGACAGTATTACAGCCTTCGCCCTTAAAAGTGAATTGTACTAAAGGTGTGTTTACATCAGCGTTAAGTTCCGTTGATAGGTTCCGTCAGACCTTTCTGTCGGAGGAACCCATCAACGGAAAGGCAAACTGGAATCATTGCTTCCGTTTGCATTACCATTGATTTCAATAGTAATGCTTCCGTTGCTAATGGTATCCATTTGTCTCCGTTCTCTAAGGTTTCCGTTTTTTGGCAGAAACAATAGCGCAGTCGATATCACCAAAACAATGGAAACATTATGGAATGGAGACAAACAAAAACCATTTACAACGGAAGCATTATCATTGAATTCAATGGTACTGCAAACGGAGCTATGGTTTCCATTTGCGTTTCCGTTGATGGGTTCCTCCGATGGAAAGTTCTGACGGAACCCATCGCTGATGTGAACACACTGTTAAACCCCTTTTCATATGTATAGCACCCTGGAATTAATGAGGCTTTTAAATAAATAATAATAATATAACGATCAACCATATATGTGTGGCAACCTCCCTGCTGCATATGGGCTACACAGAGCCTTGTATCGGTTGGACAGGGGGCATTCTATTCTGTCTGCAGTAAATGTGTATAGTGGAAAAATCCCTTTAATAGTACTAACAATGCACCACACTGTAGAGTACACATTATTATCGAAGAAACCATGGCACTCAGTATACAGTAGAAGGGTGCTCAGGTAGGGTTCAACTCTGTAGAGTACACAGATGGAAGCATGGGGCCACAGGGTGTGCCGCTGGTTGCCCACTACTACTATAGACTAAATTTCATTTTTAGGTATATTATAATGTAATTACAGAACCCTTCTAAATTAAGATTAGTGTTATAAGCACGTTCCTTAAAAAGATCTTAGTGGAGATATTTGATACAATGATTATTATGCTTAAGTACATACATAATTCTTCATTTTACAAATAGTATTTACATTTATATTTATTATTTGCCCAGTGTCACCTATTGTTCACCACACACACTCACACGCATAAACTCACACACATACGGTACACTCACACATACACATAAACTCACACACGCATACTCTAACAAACACACGCATACACTCACGCAGGCACTCACACACATGCATACTGTATCACACACATGCATATACTAATACACACAGATATGCATACACACATGTATTTATACGCACACACATACACTCACACATATACATACACTAACACACACATGTATTTATACGCACACACATACACTCACACATATACATACACTAACACACACATGTATTTAGACGCACACACATACACTCACACATATACATACACTAACACACACGTGTACACTCACACACACCTATACACTAGTTCACACACACACACACACACACACACACACACACACACACACACACACACACACACACACACACACACACACACACACACACTATGATTTTCAACTTTTGAAATACATTTTCTTTTTCAATCACTTGATTATTAGCAATAAAGCCCATGCTGCGTCATTACTAATAACTCTGATAATGTTGACTACTTCTTGAAGGCTCCGGAGTCCTGCCTGTAGCATGGTGAAGGTTTGCCAATATCATAGGTTTGCGATGGCCTGTTTTATGGGGACTAATAGAGACTTGACTAATGATGGATTGTTTTATGATGGACTGAAATAAAAAAAAAATCCCCAAACTTCATGATAAATAAAAAAAATTCTGCAAATGTATTTTTGAGTCAAAACAAACTAATCCATAAGAATTCAAAGTAAATAGATCTCTACCTTTCCGAAAGTAGAAAACAATACATCATAGAAAACAATCATATAAAGTTTACATTATGCCAGAATAAGTTCAAGTATCACATATCAATTCTTTATATAGATGGCTAAACCTTTCAAAGTTGGATTTGCCATTGGTACTCCAGGTTCCAAACCAGACTTAGAGAGTTGTCCGCTTTAGACCAGGCCTTTTTGTTAGAAGGGTCCCCCCCCAAAAGTTAAGCTCAGCATGAGTTCTCCCTCTTCTGGGACCTCCAGCAATGAGCTGTAATTTGTCCCCTGCATCGCTGCCATAGGAGAACTGAAGCATCACGTGGTGCCTATTGAAATGAATGGGCTGGAGAGTGTAATGCACGGGTGTTCTTGGTCCGTCAGGTCTCCATGGGGGATCACCTCTATAAACTCAGAATTCCCTATCAGAGTTTTCTTCTAAAGCCATTGAACTGATTTTTTTTAAAATTTAGAATTAAAATGATCTATTTTTAAATCCCACTTTTCAAGAATGAACAATCAAACCTGCCACAAACAACCGAGGAAAACTTCCTGCAATAAAATTTACAAATAAAAAATAATACTATCCAAATTCTAATTAAATGCAAAGTAAATGTGCTACTACTATATAGCAGTATATAATGTATCAGTGTGCATGGAAATACATTGAAGACTGATCTGGTTCACTTTCATTCAAGTAAAAATGGCTCAACTGCAATACCGGACACAGCCTGTGGGCAACAGTGGCGCTGAGACGTAGACTAATAACCCTAACTACAATATTTTCCATACTATAAGATGTGCTGTACTGGAATGCAAAACCAAACTTTAGAGTACATTGTTGTACAATGACTGGCCTGTAAAACCAAGGATATGTCTCTTAAGCTGCCTGTGGGTTGGTAGAACCTGGGAATACAGAAAATATTGATGGTGCATAACATTTATTGAGTCATTATCTCTTAATACTGTCCTTTGATCTTTCATCAGTGGTATGTGTGTGCTTGGATTTCACAGTTTTATTGCAGCAGGTGTTTATGTGGCGTTTTGCAGCTTTTGGTTTACAGCCCTTCTGGATTGTCAGTGATCTATGGGTATATGCTCAGTATATGAACATGTATAATGAATACCATTAGATCTACTCAAAAAACAAGATATAGAAGTGCATGGACTTACACTACCGTTCAAAAGTTTGGGGTCACCCAGACAATTTTGTGTTTTCCATGAAAACTGACATTTCTATTTATCAAATGAGTTGCAAAATGACTAGAAAATATAGTCAAGACGTTGACAAGGTTGGAAATAATGATTTTTATTTCAAATAATAGTTTTCTCCTTCAAACTTTGCTTTCGTCAAAGAATGCTCCAAGAATACGTCTGAAGGGGGATTATCCTTTCCTTACTTCCGGGGGTACCTTGTGGCCGCCGGATTGAGGCTTCTGATTCAATGGGAGAAGGACCCGGCCCTCAGGAGGTTGCTTGATTCAGTGGGAAAGAAAGCTGGAAATATTTTTGAGTTATTGGAGACAGGCCTACTGGAGATGGAACCACTGAATAAATGGCCCCTGAGTCTGATGTTGTCCCGTTCATGGCGAGCACTGAGAGAGATGTTAGGTTTTAAAGGAATTCTCAAGTTTACTCCAATTTGGGATAATTATAATTTTAGAGAATTTGGGACAATTCCGGATATAAATTTCTGGAAAAATAGAGGGATTTTTTTTATCTCACAGATTATTATGGATAAACAAATAGTCACTTTAGATAATTTGAAAGAATGGTATCGTATTGAAGAGAAGTATTTATTTAGATATTACCAGATTCAGCACGCATGTAAGCAAATTGATGTAGCACGGATTTAACTGGAATCTCACAGGATAATTGAATATTTATTAGTAGTTTCACAAAGTAAAAAATCACTTTCACATATTTACCGCTCTATTATGAGCACATTTGGAAAGCAAATTCACTTTGGAGCACAAGCCAAATGGGAAAGAGATCTAGGACCAAAGGATGAATCTCACTGGGATCATTGTTATAGGAGTATTAGCACGGTCTCTCTCAGTGCCGCCCATAGGATGGTTCAATTCAATATAACGCATAGATTGTATTATACGCCTATATCCCTACAGTCAATGAATTTGAAGGCAAACTCTTTTTGCCTACATTGCCAGCACCCTCAGGCGGCCTTTTTGCATTTAATTTGGGCTTGCCCTGGAATAGCCCAATTTTGGAGGGAGCTCTGCTCGGAGATCAGCGGTTCTTATGGACTGGTTGTCCCATTAGAGGTTGAGTACCTGATTTTGGGCAATTTAAGCGATTTGCAGATGTCAAAGGACAAAAGAGCTTTATTGGGGAAATTGCTCTTCTTGGCCCGTCTTCTGATTGCTAGACTGTGGGGGTCTAGCTCGCTCCCAACACTGCAAAACTGGCCGGGCTTGGTTGGTAAAATTAAGAAATATGAAAGGGTATGGTATGGCAATGCCAACAACATCGCTAAATGGGAACGAACCTGGCTATAGGCTAGGGTAAGTTCTCAGAGTAACAAGTAAGATGGAGATAAGAGGCATATTTTTATTTATTATGAGTTTTTTTTTTTGTTTTTTTTCTTTTTTTTCCCTTCATTTCCCTCCCCCCTCCCTCCGACCTTCTCTCCCAACAAGGGTATCTATAGCATTGCATATTTTTTCTTATTACATGTTTGTATGTACTATGTACTTCTTTCCCTTTGGTACTGCTGTAGAACAAAATAAAGATATTTAAAAAAAAAAAAGAATGCTCCATTTGCAGCAATTACAGCATTGCAGACCTTTGGCATTCTAGCTGTTAATTTGCTGAGGTAATAGGGAGAAATTTCACCCCATGCTTCCAGAAGCCCCTCCCACAAATTGGATTGGCTTGATGGGCACTTCTTGCGTACCATACGGTCAAGCTGCTCACACAACAGCTCTATGGGGTTGAGATCTGGTGACTGCGCTGGCCACTCCATTACAGATAGAATACCAGCTGCCTGCTTCTTCCCTAAATAGTTCTTGCATAATTTGGAGGTGTGCTTTGGGTCATTGTCCTGTTGTAGGATGAAATTGGCTCCAATCAAGCGCTGTCCACAGGGTATGGCATGGCATTGCAAAATGGAGTGATAGCCTTCCTTATTCAAAATCCCTTTTACCTTGTACAAATCTCCCACTTTACCAGAACCAAAGCAACCCCAGACCATCACATTACCTCCACCATGCTTGACAGATGGCGTCAGGCACTCTTCCAGCATCTTTTCCGTTAGAACAAATGTTCTTCTGTGTGATTCAAACACCTCAAACTTCGATTCGTCTGTCCATAACACTTTTTTCCAATCTTCCTCTGTCCAATGTCTGTGTGCTTTTGCCCATATTAATATTTTCCTTTTATTAGCCAGTCTCAGATATGGCTTTTTCTTTGCCACTCTGCCCCGAAGGCCAGCATCCCAGAGTCGCCTCTTCACTGTAGACGTTGACACTGGCGTTTTGCGGCTACTATTTAATGAAGCTGCCAGTTGAGGACCTGTGAGGCGTCTATTTCTGAAACTAGAGACTCTAATGTACTTGTCTTGTTGCTCAGTTGTGCAGCGGGGCCTCCCACTTCTCTTTCTACTCTGGTTAGAGCCTGTGTGTGCTGTCCTCTGAAGGGAGTAGTACACACCGTTGTAGGAAATCTTCAGTTTCTTGGCAATTTCTCGCATGGAATAGTCTTCATTTCTAAGAACAAGAATAGACTGTCGAGTTTCACATGAAAGCTCTCTTTTTCTAGCCATTTTGAGAGTTTAATCGAACCCACAAATGTAATGCTCCAGATTCTCAACTAGCTCAAAGGAAGGTCAGTTTTATAGCTCCTCTAAACAGCAAAACTGTTTACAGCGGTGCTAACATAATTGCACAAGGGTTTTCAAGTGTTTTCTAATCATCCATTAGCCTTCTAACACAGTTAGCAAACAAAATGTACCATTAGAACACTGGAGTGATGTTTGCTGGAAATGGGCCTCTATACACCTATGTAGATATTGCATTAAAAAACAGACGTTTGCAGCTAGAATAGTCATTTAGCACATTAACAATGTATAGAGTGTATTTCTGATTAATTTAATGTTATGTTCATTGAAAAAAACTGTGCTTTTCTTTCAAAAATAAGGAAATTTCTAAGTGACCCTAAACTTTTGAACGGTAGTGTATATCTGTATCTCTTTACTTACTACTGTGTCTGTCTAGTAAGTGTAGAAGCAATGAGCCAAATTTTGGCTCAAATTTGCATAATTTGGTGCAATCTATCTATCTATGTATCTATGTATCTATCTATGTATCTATCTATCTATCTATCTATCTATCTATCTATCTATCTATCTATCTATCTATCTATCTATCTATCTATCTATCTATCTATCTATCTATCTATCTATCTATCATCTATCTATGTATCTGTCTGTCTGTCTATCTCTCTGTCTGTCTGTCTGTCTGTCTGTCTATCTATCGATAATGTTTTCAAAGATGTACATAGCCTTTTATGTGTTCCGAAAAAGGGAGTAGCTTAGCAAGAAAGGGTGTGGCTTGGTGGAAACGGAGCGGAGCTTAAAATACACCAATATGCGCCAAAAAGCATTAAAAACTGGCACAAAAAAATCAGAACAAAAATTTAGCCAAATTAAAAGTGGTATAAGGAAGAAAAAAGTGTCTAACAGGTCATGCAAGTTGGAACAAAGTTATCATGTAGAATGCACTACTTGATAAGTTTGGCACATTTTGTGCCGGCCTGGTCAGTTTACATGTTAGACAGCATTAGTAAATGTGGGCCATTGTCTTTTGTGCTATTTCTCAGGTTTTTTATAACATTATTTAACCCCTTCCCGCAATCCGACATACCAGGCATGTCCTGAAGATGAAGTGGGCACAGGAGCTGTGCTCGCTTCATCTTCAGTGGGTGTCAGCTGTAATATACAGCTGACATCCCGCTGCAATGGCGGCGATCGCAGTCACCTCCTATTGCCGCCGTTCAACCCCTTCAATGCTGCGTTGAATAATGACCGCCGCATTTAAGTGGTTGACAGAGGGAGGGGGCTCCCTTTGTGCCCCCCCCCCCGCGAGCAATCAAGGTGTGCTGATGGTTGCTATGGCAACCAGGAAGACTAGCAGCAGGTTCCTGGTCGGGCATGTACGAAAGCCTATTAGGTCTTGTCCAAAGTCTCGAAAATAGGGTCACTTCTGGGGAATTTCTACTGGACTGGTACATCAGGAAGCTTTGCAAATGCGACATGGCACCCAGAAACCAATTCAGCAAAATATGTGCTTAAAAAGCCAAATGCGCTCCTTCCCTTCTGAGCCCTGTTTCCAAACAGCTGTTAGCGATCGCGTATGGGCTATTGCTGTACTCGAGAGAAAATGCTTTACAAACGTTGAGGTGCTTTTCTCCTATAGTCCTTGTGAAAATGAAAAAGTTTTGTTTTTATTTTCACATCCCAATTCTAATAAATTCTGCAAAAACTCGTTGGTTCAAAATCCTCAATATACCCCTAAATTAATTCCCAAGGGGGTAGCTTACCAAATGGAGTCACGGCTCTGTAAATGCAAGATGGCACCCAGGAATCAGTCCAGCAAAATCTGTACTCCAAAAGTCAAATGACACTCCTTTCCTTCTGAGCCCTGCCGTGTGCCCAGGCAGAAGTTTATGACCACATATGGGGTATTTCCCTACTCTGAAGAAGTTGCTTTACAAAAGTTGAGGTGCTTTTTCTTCTTTATATGTTAAGAGAATTAAACATTTTCAGCTAAACTTCTTATTGGAAAAAAAAATAATTTTTCATTTTCACTGCCCAATTCTAATAAAATCTATGAAACACATGTGGGGTCAAAATGTTAACTACACCCCTAGATGAATTCCTCAAGGAGCGTAGTTTGCCAAATGGAGTCACTTTTTGGGAGTTTCTACTGTACTGGTACCTTAGGGGTTTTGCAAAAACGACATGGTGCCAAGAAACCAATCCAGCAAAATCTGTGCTCCAAAAGCCAAATGGTGCCCCTTCCCTTCTGAGCCCTTTCGTCTGTCCAAACAGCAGTTTATGAGGACATATGGTGCTTTACATATGTTGGGGTGCTTTTTCTCCTTTATTTGTTAAGAAAATGAAACGTTTGAGCTAAAGCTACTTCTTATTAGAAAAAATGTAATATTTTTTCTTTTTGGGGTCAAAATGCTCACTACACCGCTAGATGAATTCCTTGTGGGGTGTAGTTTAAAAAATGGGGTATTTTTTTTAGGTGTCTTCTTTGTTTCAGCACCATAAGACCTCTTGTAACTTCACAAGGTTCCTAAAATATATTCTAATAAAAAGACGAAACCGACATCAAAATCCACTAGGTGCTCCTTTGCTTCTGTTTCAGTCCATTAGCACACTAGGGCCATGTGTTTCTAAAAGCTGCAGAATCTGGGCAATGAATATTGAGTTGTGTTACACTTGATGTGTTAAGGTATGCACACACGGCTTATTTTCGGCCCTAAATGGCTGAAAAACAGCCGAAGAATTGGAAGCAGAACGCCTCCAAACATCTGCCCATTGATTTCAATGGGAAAAACGGCGTACTGTTCCATCAGGCCATTTTTAAAAATGCATGTCACTTCTTGAGCCGTTTTTGGAGCCGTTTTTCATTGACGCTATAGAAAAACAGCTCCAAAAACGGCCGTAAAAAATGCAGCAAAAAACGTGAGTTGCTAAAAAAAAATCTGAAAAACATGAGCTGTTTTCCCTTGAAAACAGCGCCGTATTTTCAGACATTTTTTTAGTAAGCGTGTGCACATACTCTCACAGAAAAAAAATTATTAAAATTGAATTTCTGAAAAAAAAAAGGAAAAATGTAAATTTGATCTCCACTTTGCTTCAATTCCTGTGAAACGCCAAAGGCTTAAGAAACTTTCTAAATGCTGTTACTTTGAGGGGTGCCGTTTTTAAAATGGGGTGATTTATGGGGGTATCCCAAAATATTGGCCCATCAAAGCCACTTCAGAAGTGAACTGAATCCTATAAAAATATCCTTATGAAATTTTCTTGAAAATTTGAGAAATTGCTGTTAAACTTATAAGCCTTGTAACGTCCTAGAAAAATAAAAGAATGTTCAAAAAACGATGCAATCATAAAGTAGACATATGGGAAATGTTAATTAGTAACTATTTTGTGTGGTATTAGGGTATGTTCACACGCTTAATAAAAAACGTCTGAAAATACGGAGCTGTTTTCAAGGGAAAACAGCTCCTGATTTCAGACGTTTTTTAAGCCACTCGCGATTTTCGCTGCGTTTTATACGTCCATCTTTTTACATGCCGTTTTTGGAAAATGAGGCATAAAAAATTGGAGGCATTCTGCTTCCGTTTTTTCAGGCATTTTTCGAGGCAAAAACGCCCCGAAATACGCCTGAGAAATCTCCGTGTGAACATACCCTTACGATCTGTTTTACAAGCAGATACATTTACATTTTGGTGTTTTTTTTGCAAATAAGCAATGAATTTATTTACCAAATTTTACCCCTGACATAAAGTACAATTTGTCGCGAGAAAACCTTCCCAGAATCGCTTGTATCGTGAAAGCATTCCAAAGTTATTACCAGATAAAGTGACACATGTCAGATTTGAAAAATGTGGCTCTGTCATTTAGCCTAAAAGTGGCTGCAGCGGGAAAGCATTAAAGAATAAAGTAGGTTATCAGAATAATGTATTGCTTCCTTACAAAAAAAGACAATAACTTAAATATTAACTACTTCTTGATGGCTCCCACCTGCAGGATGTTCAAGATTTACTAACATGATTGATGCAATGGTTTCCAACCGGTGACTCTCCAGCTGTTGCAGAACTACAACTCCCAGCCACAGTCTAGCATTACATGCTGGGGGTTGTAGTTCTGCTTCAGCTGGAGAACCAGAGGTTGAACACTGGATTAATTAATTGTTTCATGATTGACTTAAATAGATAAAATATTAAAAGTAGTTCTTCATGTATCATGAGAAATCCCTGGTTTCACTGAAATAAAAAATGTAACCAAAAATGAGTTCTGTATTTCACACTTAAAAACTCAAAACGCTTTCTTTTTTTTTCTCTACAAAAGTGTTTCTTGTGTCAGAATAAGTCAATCCATAAGAATTCAAAGTGAATACATTTTCACCTCCAACCTTTAGAAAACAATACATCATTATAAGATATACTTTAGAGTGCGCCAGATTACATTGTGTTTTTTGTCTTCACGGAAATAAGATTACATATTAAAATGTCAGTATTCAATAACAAAGACGTAAAAAAACAAAACAGAAACACATATCCCTGGGTCAGGACAGTAGTGGATGTTACTTGGTTACACCTAGACCTCTGTTACTGATGTTCTGCCTGAAACTTGTGGAATAGATCATGCTTGTTTAGAGCCGTTACTTCAGCCTCCTGGGACCCATTGCCATTTACAGTACTCTGTGCACATCAGACACCATCTTACAGGTGTGACTGCTGCCTCCTACTCCCTACTCGCTATTGCTATGTCCCTGTCCTTGGTTTGAATTGTCCTGCCTCATGAATTTTGCATTGCTTAGCACACTTTTAGCTGACAGTATGAGATATTGCAATGTGACAATGTTTATATCCCATTGGACTACAAATGTTTTGCATAGCCATTCTTTCTTCTGGTAGACCCAAGGTCTAGTACTCTAGTCTGTCCCTGCACTGATGTATCCTATATTTTAGTTACTGTCACCTTCCAGTCCCGCTATTGTTCTCTAACTTCTACACTCTAGAGTCTGCTGTGCGTGAAAATCCCAGATCAGAAGTTTCTGAAATGTTCAAACCACCCTGTCTGGCACCAATATTCATTCCATGGTCAAAGTCACTCAGCTCACATTTCTTCATTCTGTTTCTTGGTCTGAAGAACTAAACTTCTCAACCACTTCTGGATGTTTTTATGTATTGAGTTACTACCACATGATTGGCTGATACAATATTTTTATTTAAAAGCAGGTGTAGCTGAAAATGTGTCTACTCAGTCGATGTATGTTTTCATGAGACTTTCTTTTTAATACATAATCACATCCACAAAGTAAAAACGTATGAAACTTTCACCTGGTTTATAAGAGCAAATGTTTTTCATTTTATCGGTTTTCCAAAGGGGACCAACATGGAGAACATCAGAAGATCTATTATGCAAAATGTAGCCACAGGCACAAATTCAATGAAGTATGTAAATGGAAAAGGAAACATACACAACATATTTATTTAGATGTAACTCAACATGGGATGGAAATGACATGCGTAGGCTGTTATATACACTGAATGGACACTTTATTGGAGACACCTGCCCTTTTACAATTGGCGCTTCCCTGTATAGAAATTACACATGTGACCCCGGTTTGCAGAATAAAATCAAGTGAGCAAGTTTCCTGTAGATCAGTTTCAGTCTGAATCCACATTAGTATAGTAGATATAGACCGATCTGAGCTACTTGAAACGAGGCATGGTCATCGGTATTAGACTAGCCGGGGGCAGTATTTCAAGAACTGCCAACCTTGTGGTTTTGTTTTTGTCGCAACGGTGTTGAGAGTAAACCAAGAATTGTGTGATCGAGAAGAAACATCCAGCAAAAGGGGATCCTTTGGACTTCAACAACTTGTGGATGAAAGAGGTCAGAGGAGCATGTCAAGAATCGTTCTGACAAACAGGTGGTGCACAGTTAAGCAAACTAAAACCAAATTGGATCGCTGAGCAGTGGAAAAAATGTTGCTTAGTCAGATGAATCCAGATTTCTGTTTGACCATACTGATGGGAGGGTCAGAATTTCACACAATTAGCATGAACCCTTCCTGTCAGGTGTCAACAGCTCAGGCTGGTGGATGTGGAGTAATAGTGTGTGGAATTTTTTCTTGCCACAACCTGGGTCCTTTGATATCTGTGGATGGAACTTTGAACAGTATTATTTAACTAAGCATTGTGGCTGACCAAGTTCATCCCTTCATGGCAGCTGTTTACCCTATGGCAGAAGGATAATTTAGCAGCAACTACGAAAAGCTGTCCTGTCCACATGGGCCAATATTCCTGCAGAACAATGTCAACACCAGGTGGACTTATGCCGTGACTAATTACTGCAGTTTTGAAGGCCAAAGGAGGTGCAACATGCTAGATGGTTGTCTCTAATGAAGTGGTCATTCAGTATACATATATATATATCATGTTCATGGCCGCGGGCCGTCAGACTCACTCACCTCCTGTCGGCCGCAGCCATGGGTCTGCGAGCGCTAGCCCCAGTCTCCTCCTCAGGAGACGCCAGCACTCACATCCGCTTACCTCGGCTGGGTCCCGTAGGGTGCGCGCGCACGCTCGTGCCCGCTCTTAAAGGGCCAGTTCGCGCACCTGTAGTTAATGTTAAAATTAGCCCTTGAGTACCCTGGACTATAAGAAGGGCTCAGCCCCTTCCTCCCTTGCCTGCATGTTATTGTCATACCCTAAGCTTGTCTAGCAAATGGTCTCCTAGTGTTTTCCAGTTCCCAGTGTTCCCCATTCCTGTACCTGTATCCTGTATCCCGTGCTACCTGGTCAAGTGCCGTGCTGAGTTGTAGTCGTGCTGTGCTGTATTCCATGCCTGTCCTGCTACACCCCGCCTGATGTCTGCCTGCTGCCTAAGGACAATCACAGAGTTGTCCTTAAGCCACTCCTGTGTTGTCTTGGCTGTGTGCTTAGGGTCATTGTCTTGTTGGAATGTGAACCTTTGGTCCAGTCTTAAGTCCAGAGCACTCTGGATCAGGTTTTCATTAAGAATATCTTTGTACTTTGCTCCATTTATCTTTCCCTCAACCCTGACCATTCTCCTTGTCCCAGCCGCTGAAATGCACCCCCAAAGCATGATGCTACCACCACCATGCTTCACTGTAGGGATGATATTAGGCAGGTGATGAGCAGTGCCTGGTTTCCTCCAGACATGACGTTCAGATTTGAGGCCAAAAAGTTTAATCTTGGTTTCATCAGACCACAGAATCTTGTTTCGACTAGTCTAGTCGACTACGCTATTGATTCAGTCAAAACGACAAAAACCCTGCACAACAGAGACAAACGGAAACCATTGGCACCGGATCCGTCACCATTGAAATCAATGGTGATGGAAACGGAAACCTTTGTTTTCCGTTTGTGTCAATCAGGGTCCCGTTCCGACGGAAAGCTCAGACAGAACGTCGGAATGGGACCCTAGCGCAGATGTGATCGAAGCCTTTAGGCACGTTCAGACATGGCAGAATTGCTGTTGAATTCCGCTGCGGACAGTCCGCAGTGGAATTTTGCAGCAGCCGATTTTTACATTTGGTTCTATACATTTTTAGGAAACTTAGTTCATACGTTGCGGAAAATAACTGTGCAGAAATTAGGCTGCGGTGCAGAATTTCCCCTCCGCAGCATGCACATTATGTTGCGGAGAAGCAGCGGAATTTCACTGCATATTTCAGCCTTTGCAATGCAAAAACTCAAATCTGTGGAAAGTCCGCAGTGATATCTGCAACTTCTGAATTACCTGTCAAATATTCAAATGTTGGTGCAGATTTATTGCGTAATTACACCGAATCAGCACCAACATTTGCTTCGGAAAAAGTCTGTCACGTCTGAACGTGGCCTTAGACTATCAGACAAACCCGTTGAAAATCAGTGAGTTTGGTCGACTTTGTGTATGTCCAGCTTAAGTGTACTTACTTTAAAGTAACCATTTAATGGTCCTCGGATAGGTCCCATTGACTTATCTTGACTCTAGAAGAAAAAGAAAGAGCTACAATAGGGTAAAACGTAATGGACAGTTATTGTACGTTTTTACGGTGTAGGTTTTGCACTGACTTTTTGGTCCAATGGTCCAATTTTGCTGGACTCGATGAAGACATTTTTTAAATTTCAAAACACTTTGATTAACCATCCGGGTTACCTGCAGTTAATCTAGTTATCTGGAGATTTGTTTCTGAGATAATGTTAAGCTCACAAGTTTGTGTTCTGACCTACCTAATCTCCATCTATTAGTATCTTTTTCATCATTCAACACTACACAGCTCTACACAACCTATACAAACACAAGTGAACTTTCTCCATGAAGGTGGCATCCATCTTTAATCACTGACAGGGAAAGCAGAAAACTAATTTAGGAAATGACTATAAGGGAATGTGCACACGATATCGACCATTACGGCTGAAATTACGGAGCTGTTTCAGGAGAAACAGAACCGATAAAAACACAGGGACATATACAAAAACACCGACAAAGGCCATACTTGCAAATGGACACAGCCAGGCCAGAAATGCTGATGAAAGGGCGAGCAGGTGCTTTAAATAATAATAGCCACTCCCACTAGTCTTGAGGGGAGTGGTGTGTGGTGCATGGGATGTGTAGTAAGAAATAATAAATGAATAGTGTGTGTGCAAGTGTAATACTATAAGTGAAATATAGGGGGCAGTAATAAATGAAGTGCCTCAATAGAAATAAATGGATAATGGGGTGCAAGTGAGTGAAACATGGAGGGATAGTGTGTACGTCATGAGGCACAACGTGTGTAGCCAGGTAGAAGCCTATTTGTGACGCCTTGATAATTCATAGAGCGGGCTACCCTGCTTGCTATGCCAAACAACAACACACCATGCTCTCCCAGCATCAAAGACCCAGCATCAGCATCGGTGTTTTTGTATATGTCCCTGTGTTTTTATCGGTTCTGTTTGTGCATCAGGAACGTTCTGTTCCAGTTTAGGAGTTAGGGACTCGCAAGTCTGGGGATCCTTGTCGTGGATTGCGAGCTTGCGTCCTTTTGGCCAAAATGATTACCAATACCCCAGGTATTTTTCATTATTATGTATATTCGCTTCTCTTGGACACAGCCGGGTCTTTGATGCTGGGAGAGCATGGTGTGTTGTTGTTTGGCATAGCAAGCAGGGTAGCCCGCTCTATGAATTATCAAGGCGTCACAAATAGGCTTCTACCTGGCTACACACGTTGTGCCTCATGACGTACACACTATCCCTCCATGTTTCACTCACTTGCACCCCATTATCCATTTATTTCTATTGAGGCACTTCATTTATTACTGCCCCCTATATTTCACTTATAGTATTACACTTGCACACACACTATTCATTTATTATTTCTTACTACACATCCCATGCACCACACACCACTCCCCTCAAGACTAGTGGGAGTGGCTATTATTATTTAAAGCACCTGCTCGCCCTTTCATCAGCATTTCTGGCCTGGCTGTGTCCATTTGCAAGTATGGCCTTTGTCGGTGTTTTTGTATATGTCCCTGTGTTTTTATCGGTTCTGTTTGTGCATCAGGAACGTTCTGTTCCAGTTTAGGAGTTAGGGACTCGCAAGTCTGGGGATCCTTGTCGTGGATTGCGAGCTTGCGTCCTTTTGGCCAAAATGATTACCAATACCCCAGGTATTTTTCATTATTATGTATATTCGCTTCTCTTGGACACAGCCGGGTCTTTGATGCTGGGAGAGCATGGTGTGTTGTTGTTTGGCATAGCAAGCAGGGTAGCCCGCTCTATGAATTATCAAGGCGTCACAAATAGGCTTCTACCTGGCTACACACGTTGTGCCTCATGACGTACACACTATCCCTCCATGTTTCACTCACTTGCACCCCATTATCCATTTATTTCTATTGAGGCACTTCATTTATTACTGCCCCCTATATTTCACTTATAGTATTACACTTGCACACACACTATTCATTTATTATTTCTTACTACACATCCCATGCACCACACACCACTCCCCTCAAGACTAGTGGGAGTGGCTATTATTATTTAAAGCACCTGCTCGCCCTTTCATCAGCATTTCTGGCCTGGCTGTGTCCATTTGCAAGTATGGCCTTTGTCGGTGTTTTTGTATATGTCCCTGTGTTTTTATCGGTTCTGTTTGTGCATCAGGAACGTTCTGTTCCAGTTTAGGAGTTAGGGACTCGCAAGTCTGGGGATCCTTGTCGTGGATTGCGAGCTTGCGTCCTTTTGGCCAAAATGATTACCAATACCCCAGGTATTTTTCATTATTATGTATATTCGCTTCTCTTGGACACAGCCGGGTCTTTGATGCTGGGAGAGCATGGTGTGTTGTTGTTTGGCATAGCAAGCAGGGTAGCCCGCTCTATGAATTATCAAGGCGTCACAAATAGGCTTCTACCTGGCTACACACGTTGTGCCTCATGACGTACACACTATCCCTCCATGTTTCACTCACTTGCACCCCATTATCCATTTATTTCTATTGAGGCACTTCATTTATTACTGCCCCCTATATTTCACTTATAGTATTACACTTGCACACACACTATTCATTTATTATTTCTTACTACACATCCCATGCACCACACACCACTCCCCTCAAGACTAGTGGGAGTGGCTATTATTATTTAAAGCACCTGCTCGCCCTTTCATCAGCATTTCTGGCCTGGCTGTGTCCATTTGCAAGTATGGCCTTTGTCGGTGTTTTTGTATATGTCCCTGTGTTTTTATCGGTTCTGTTTGTGCATCAGGAACGTTCTGTTCCAGTTTAGGAGTTAGGGACTCGCAAGTCTGGGGATCCTTGTCGTGGATTGCGAGCTTGCGTCCTTTTGGCCAAAATGATTACCAATACCCCAGGTATTTTTCATTATTATGTATATTCGCTTCTCTTGGACACAGCCGGGTCTTTGATGCTGGGAGAGCATGGTGTGTTGTTGTTTGGCATAGCAAGCAGGGTAGCCCGCTCTATGAATTATCAAGGCGTCACAAATAGGCTTCTACCTGGCTACACACGTTGTGCCTCATGACGTACACACTATCCCTCCATGTTTCACTCACTTGCACCCCATTATCCATTTATTTCTATTGAGGCACTTCATTTATTACTGCCCCCTATATTTCACTTATAGTATTACACTTGCACACACACTATTCATTTATTATTTCTTACTACACATCCCATGCACCACACACCACTCCCCTCAAGACTAGTGGGAGTGGCTATTATTATTTAAAGCACCTGCTCGCCCTTTCATCAGCATTTCTGGCCTGGCTGTGTCCATTTGCAAGTATGGCCTTTGTCGGTGTTTTTGTATATGTCCCTGTGTTTTTATCGGTTCTGTTTGTGCATCAGGAACGTTCTGTTCCAGTTTAGGAGTTAGGGACTCGCAAGTCTGGGGATCCTTGTCGTGGATTGCGAGCTTGCGTCCTTTTGGCCAAAATGATTACCAATACCCCAGGTATTTTTCATTATTATGTATATTCGCTTCTCTTGGACACAGCCGGGTCTTTGATGCTGGGAGAGCATGGTGTGTTGTTGTTTGGCATAGCAAGCAGGGTAGCCCGCTCTATGAATTATCAAGGCGTCACAAATAGGCTTCTACCTGGCTACACACGTTGTGCCTCATGACGTACACACTATCCCTCCATGTTTCACTCACTTGCACCCCATTATCCATTTATTTCTATTGAGGCACTTCATTTATTACTGCCCCCTATATTTCACTTATAGTATTACACTTGCACACACACTATTCATTTATTATTTCTTACTACACATCCCATGCACCACACACCACTCCCCTCAAGACTAGTGGGAGTGGCTATTATTATTTAAAGCACCTGCTCGCCCTTTCATCAGCATTTCTGGCCTGGCTGTGTCCATTTGCAAGTATGGCCTTTGTCGGTGTTTTTGTATATGTCCCTGTGTTTTTATCGGTTCTGTTTGTGCATCAGGAACGTTCTGTTCCAGTTTAGGAGTTAGGGACTCGCAAGTCTGGGGATCCTTGTCGTGGATTGCGAGCTTGCGTCCTTTTGGCCAAAATGATTACCAATACCCCAGGTATTTTTCATTATTATGTATATTCGCTTCTCTTGGACACAGCCGGGTCTTTGATGCTGGGAGAGCATGGTGTGTTGTTGTTTGGCATAGCAAGCAGGGTAGCCCGCTCTATGAATTATCAAGGCGTCACAAATAGGCTTCTACCTGGCTACACACGTTGTGCCTCATGACGTACACACTATCCCTCCATGTTTCACTCACTTGTACCCCATTATCCATTTATTTCTATTGAGGCACTTCATTTATTACTGCCCCCTATATTTCACTTATAGTATTACACTTGCACACACACTATTCATTTATTATTTCTTACTACACATCCCATGCACCACACACCACTCCCCTCAAGACTAGTGGGAGTGGCTATTATTATTTAAAGCACCTGCTCGCCCTTTCATCAGCATTTCTGGCCTGGCTGTGTCCATTTGCAAGTATGGCCTTTGTCGGTGTTTTTGTATATGTCCCTGTGTTTTTATCGGTTCTGTTTGTGCATCAGGAACGTTCTGTTCCAGTTTAGGAGTTAGGGACTCGCAAGTCTGGGGATCCTTGTCGTGGATTGCGAGCTTGCGTCCTTTTGGCCAAAATGATTACCAATACCCCAGGTATTTTTCATTATTATGTATATTCGCTTCTCTTGGACACAGCCGGGTCTTTGATGCTGGGAGAGCATGGTGTGTTGTTGTTTGGCATAGCAAGCAGGGTAGCCCGCTCTATGAATTATCAAGGCGTCACAAATAGGCTTCTACCTGGCTACACACGTTGTGCCTCATGACGTACACACTATCCCTCCATGTTTCACTCACTTGCACCCCATTATCCATTTATTTCTATTGAGGCACTTCATTTATTACTGCCCCCTATATTTCACTTATAGTATTACACTTGCACACACACTATTCATTTATTATTTCTTACTACACATCCCATGCACCACACACCACTCCCCTCAAGACTAGTGGGAGTGGCTATTATTATTTAAAGCACCTGCTCGCCCTTTCATCAGCATTTCTGGCCTGGCTGTGTCCATTTGCAAGTATGGCCTTTGTCGGTGTTTTTGTATATGTCCCTGTGTTTTTATCGGTTCTGTTTGTGCATCAGGAACGTTCTGTTCCAGTTTAGGAGTTAGGGACTCGCAAGTCTGGGGATCCTTGTCGTGGATTGCGAGCTTGCGTCCTTTTGGCCAAAATGATTACCAATACCCCAGGTATTTTTCATTATTATGTATATTCGCTTCTCTTGGACACAGCCGGGTCTTTGATGCTGGGAGAGCATGGTGTGTTGTTGTTTGGCATAGCAAGCAGGGTAGCCCGCTCTATGAATTATCAAGGCGTCACAAATAGGCTTCTACCTGGCTACACACGTTGTGCCTCATGACGTACACACTATCCCTCCATGTTTCACTCACTTGCACCCCATTATCCATTTATTTCTATTGAGGCACTTCATTTATTACTGCCCCCTATATTTCACTTATAGTATTACACTTGCACACACACTATTCATTTATTATTTCTTACTACACATCCCATGCACCACACACCACTCCCCTCAAGACTAGTGGGAGTGGCTATTATTATTTAAAGCACCTGCTCGCCCTTTCATCAGCATTTCTGGCCTGGCTGTGTCCATTTGCAAGTATGGCCTTTGTCTGTGTTTTTGTATATGTCCCTGTGTTTTTATCGGTTCTGTTTGTGCATCAGGAACGTTCTGTTCCAGTTTAGGAGTTAGGGACTCGCAAGTCTGGGGATCCTTGTCGTGGATTGCGAGCTTGCGTCCTTTTGGCCAAAATGATTACCAATACCCCAGGTATTTTTCATTATTATGTATATTCGCTTCTCTTGGACACAGCCGGGTCTTTGATGCTGGGAGAGCATGGTGTGTTGTTGTTTGGCATAGCAAGCAGGGTAGCCCGCTCTATGAATTATCAAGGCGTCACAAATAGGCTTCTACCTGGCTACACACGTTGTGCCTCATGACGTACACACTATCCCTCCATGTTTCACTCACTTGCACCCCATTATCCATTTATTTCTATTGAGGCACTTCATTTATTACTGCCCCCTATATTTCACTTATAGTATTACACTTGCACACACACTATTCATTTATTATTTCTTACTACACATCCCATGCACCACACACCACTCCCCTCAAGACTAGTGGGAGTGGCTATTATTATTTAAAGCACCTGCTCGCCCTTTCATCAGCATTTCTGGCCTGGCTGTGTCCATTTGCAAGTATGGCCTTTGTCGGTGTTTTTGTATATGTCCCTGTGTTTTTATCGGTTCTGTTTGTGCATCAGGAACGTTCTGTTCCAGTTTAGGAGTTAGGGACTCGCAAGTCTGGGGATCCTTGTCGTGGATTGCGAGCTTGCGTCCTTTTGGCCAAAATGATTACCAATACCCCAGGTATTTTTCATTATTATGTATATTCGCTTCTCTTGGACACAGCCGGGTCTTTGATGCTGGGAGAGCATGGTGTGTTGTTGTTTGGCATAGCAAGCAGGGTAGCCCGCTCTATGAATTATCAAGGCGTCACAAATAGGCTTCTACCTGGCTACACACGTTGTGCCTCATGACGTACACACTATCCCTCCATGTTTCACTCACTTGCACCCCATTATCCATTTATTTCTATTGAGGCACTTCATTTATTACTGCCCCCTATATTTCACTTATAGTATTACACTTGCACACACACTATTCATTTATTATTTCTTACTACACATCCCATGCACCACACACCACTCCCCTCAAGACTAGTGGGAGTGGCTATTATTATTTAAAGCACCTGCTCGCCCTTTCATCAGCATTTCTGGCCTGGCTGTGTCCATTTGCAAGTATGGCCTTTGTCGGTGTTTTTGTTTCAGGAGAAAACAGCTCCGTAATTGCAGACGTAGTTGCTCGTTCTCGCAATTTGTGAGGCGTCATTGACGGCCGTAATTTAGAGCCGTTCTTCATTGAATTCAATGAAAAACGGTTCAAATAACGTCCAAAGAAGTGTCCTGCACTTCTTTGACGAGGCAGTCATTTTACGCGTCGTCGTTTGACAGCTGTCAAACGACGACACGTAAATTACAGGTCGTCGGCACATTACGTCGGCAACCCCATTCAAATGAATGGGCAGATGTTTGCCGACGTATTGGAGCCGTATTTTCAGGCGTAAATCGAGGCATAATACGCCTCGTTTACACCTGAAAATAGGTTGTGTGAACCCAGCCTAAGTGACAATTCAGAAGTAAGACCCAGCAGTGAATCCTCTTCCTTCTCTAGGCACCTTCTTAAACCTTGTTTCCTCTCTATACTGGTTGTCCTTTAGTTAAGGGTCGACCAATACAGCCCAATAATAAAAAGGTGCGAATGACATGGAGTAAAAATATTGTATTATAATATCTAAAGAAGAACCAATCTATATGGATTTTGACAGTGAGCAATGATAGGAGGGATCTTGCCATATGTTCTTTAAGAAGCACTAGTTTTCGTGTCTTTATTTTTTTGTAGCCGTAAATTCCATGCTTTCATCCTGTCCATTGGATCATGCGATCCAACGGTGAGCTCTTTGTGTCTTGTTGTAGTAGGAACTGGTCACCATCTCTTGGCGTGACCCACTTTTGGTTGCCTGCAAGCGTGCATTAGTCATTAGTCATTGCTCACCGCTCTCACTTCTAAACGATCCCACCCCATTGAAAGCTCCCGGCGTACATGCTAAGCGTGCACATAGGGCTCCATTAGCCCTACAGAGGCAAAATATATTTATTTTGGCCTACGTCAGACATGTATACTTTAAAAACCTTTTCAGGTATGGTATAGCATGTGCTATACCATACAACAGAATCAAGTAAAAAACCTTTACAGCTTGGTATATATTTTTTTAACTTGGGAGCCTATGGGATGACATATGCCACTGTATTTCATATGTCACAGGCATACGTTTAACGCATGCATCATGGACTTTTTTAATAGCTTTTCAAGATATATCTGTTAAACAGCATCTGTCACCCATAGACTATAATGGTATCCATTTATCGTATACATCATAAACGCTCATGAACCCAGTTCATAACGTATCCATTTAATGGATACCATTAGTCTATGGTAACGAATGCCACTGAGAGAGCATCCGCCACAGCCTACGTTTAACGTATATTTTAGGAGCTTTTCCTGGCGTTTACGTCAAACATAGGCCATTTAAGGTGACGTGAACTAGGCATAACTGTAAAACTCTAAGAAATATCTCATATATATTTTGTGTTGGTATTAGCACATGTCTTAGACCGACCATATACATTAGACAAATATTGTCCGAATCCCCAAATTTCTGTAGGATTGACCAATAATCTAAAGTGTATGGGTGAGGGGGGGGGGGGGGTGCAGATCAGGGATGTTGTATTTCAACATGTCTGTTTCTTTGTCCCTAAAGGTCCTTTTAGATGGCCCAATACCGTGAAAATGAGCGCCGATCAACAATACAGCGCTAGTTAACTCCAATCGTCGGTAATGTATGCGGATGAACGATCATTTATTTATTTTTTTATATTTCTAATTATCTACAATTATATTCTGGTAGCTGTCTTTCTAAATGTACATGCCCGACAAATTATTTTTTTCTGAAATATGTTTGGCTCCATTTGTGCTGTGTGTGGGAAAAAAAATAGATGTATATACAATAGACGTCTATAACGGAAGGCGTTTGAAGCCCTATATAGCAGTGATGTGGTTAAAGGATTTGTCTTGAAGAAAAGGAGTTGAAAACAGTACTCAAATCCTGGGCTAATCTGAATACGGGATAATGTTTGCTTCCTACCCTTGCTTGACTTCTGATTTCTCTCAAGTTTGCAGCACACAATTACCTTTGGCAGCTGCCTGGGCGCACAGATCTTGATATATATGTCTAATGCAGAACATGACGGCACAAATTCCTCGTTTTCCCTCTTTGCAGATGCCTTTTATTCCTTCCATTTCTCATGCAAGCGGATATATGATCTAGGCAAACCAACTATTATAATTATCATATTCTTCCTGGTCAAAACAAAACCAATTATAAAATACAACAAGCCATTTTCTACTTAGAATTTCTAGAATTTAGCATTAATCTTTACATGGATTTTTGTATTCAAGGGGCATCGATAAACCATATTCATTTCCCCTGCTTTGGTAATTTTAGTTAAAGATTTTCATCTAATTATAAATATTCAGCATATATATAAATACACTATTATGGGTGCAATTTAATGTAGTTTTATTACATTAATATTATTTCGCCTAGGTAGATGGATTCTAGTCCTTCTACCACCTGAGGAATAAAGTGACGCTCGATTGAAAATCAGAAAGACTGTTTTTTAAAAGTCAGCCTCACCCTTGAACACTTTGGTAACATCTTCATATCCACTCTTAGTCATAACCTCAAGACGAGTGCTTCTCAAAGTGTGCGGCAGGGCTCAACAGTGAGACACCCCCTAGTTGTTGGTGAGACACAGCTGGGGAGATTGTTTTCACAAAAGTGATTATAAACTGCACAGTCCTTTCTCTGGCTGCAGCAAACTCTGATTTACTAACATAATTGACTACTTTATTAATGTTCTACTGGGTTCAGGAAACAAATTAAAGGTAAATTGAGCAATATTTTTTATTTTGGCAAGGACTTTGACTATGGCTGGTGAGGCCCAGGCATTACCAAGTTCTGAATGGTGAGGTCCCAGTAAAAAACATTTGGGAAGCCCTGCTGAAGATAAAAGTCATACTTAGGCTGAAGTCAAACGAACATCCGGACAGTCGGACATGTAAAACGGGCGTTTTTTAAATCTGAGGTGCCCCCGTGCGGGTCCCGTTTTCATGGATCCCCATAGGCTTGAGTCTATCGAGGGATCCGTGAAAACAGAACAAAATAGGACATGTTCTATTTTTCAACAGACCCTTCACACGGTGTGAATGGCTCCATTGAAATTCATGCGTCCGTGTGACAGCTGTTGTTCTAACGTCCGTCACACGGACGTATACTACGGTCGTCTGAATTCGGCTTTATACCCATAATCCCAGTCTACACCTTAGATATGTCTACTGAACCCGCGATTTGTATCATGGCATCCCGACTGTCTCGCAACATCTGCAATATGCCCGATCCTTTTGTTTGCAAGTAGATAACTGAGTCTGGCAGCGGCTTTCTTACTTTTCCCCTATTGAAAACACATGCAAGCTCGGGTGAGCCGAACATGCATGTGTATAGGGGAGATGGTAGGAATAGGTACAGCTTTCTCAAGTGTATGGCCGGCCTTATAGAAATGCTTGCAATGCCAAACACATAGTAGTCCCCACATTGTCAGACTCTTCGTAGTGCCCTTTAGAGATAGCCTCATAGCACTACATCCTTTCCTATTCTTCTGCACCATTCACTCCTCTACTGTGAGCAACTAACTTAAAACACCCTATCAGTGGCTGCTGCATGTAACATCCTGTAATGGATTTGCCAGACACAGGTTCTGTGTCGACGCCCGGGGTTAATCAGCCTTCCTCAGCTCCAAGGTCTGCTAGAGTGACACAATCTGTTACCACTCAGGCTCGCAGGCTGAGGAGAGGGAGAACCTATCACAGCCTGGCCTGATGGTTCTGCTCCCGCCCTTGGTCTATTTATACCCTCACTTGCAGTTGTTCCTTGCCTCTGATTGTCTTGTTTCCTGGCTCTGCAATTCCTGCTATTTACATTATTGACCGCTGTTACTTTTTGACCCTGGCTTGACTGACTCTTCTCCTGCTCTGATTTTGTTACTACGTACTCTCCTGGTTTGACTCGGCTCGTTCACCACTGCTTGTTGCTCACGGTGTTCCGTGGGCAACTGCCCCTACTTCCCCATTTGCTTCTGTGTGCCCTTGTTTTGTGTTGTGTCTTTCACTTATTGAGCGTAGGGACCATCATCGCCCAGTTGTACGCCGTCCCTTAGGACGGGCCGTGCAAGTAGGCAGGGACTGAGTTGCAGGTAGATTAGTGCTCACCTGTCCGTCTCCCTACCCCGATTCGTTACACATCCTCTTCCTAAAACGGCACAGGAGAAGGATATGTGTGCAGATGATTTGCTTTATGAATGATCTCTCTTGCAAATTCTAGTGCAGAGACAAGGGGCATAACTAGTGATCCTGGGGGACCTAGAGCAAAAGGGGGCCCCCTCACTTGTAGCAGCAGAGCACATATTTAGTTAATGCTCACTCATACATAAACAATGTACACATAGATACACACATACAATGGCGGATTATAATATGGGCGGTTCGGGCGGCCGCCCGGGCATGAGGCTGCCAGGGGGCCCATCGCGGCCCGAATCGCACACAATCTTAAAAAACTATGCAGCGCTGCTAGCTGCCACGCTGCCCGCTTCCAACTGAATCTGCATCCGCAGGACGCAGATTCAGTTGGGTTGAATGCTGGAGCCTTGCTCCAGCATTCACTCTGCCGTGAGCGGCTCGGTGCAGGCAGGCGCGATGTAGTGACGTCATCGCACCTGTCTGCATGGAGTCACTCACAGCACAGTGCAGAGGAGGAGAAGCATCCCCCACCGTCGTGGGAACCGGGATAGGTAAGTAATTATGTTTTTTTTATTTATTAGGTACGCACATATGAAGGCATTATACTGTCACAGCTATGGGGCATTATACTGTGTTACATCTATGGGGCATTATACTGTGTCACATCTATGGTGCTATAATATTTAGGGGCACAGTGTTTGTACTATTTTATTCAGGGGCGCAGTGTTTGGTGCTATTCTATTTAGGGGCACAGTGTGTGGCACCATGATAATATTATCTTTGTTTATAGGTGTGGAAATGTTGGAAAAGTGAGGAGCCAAAGACATCTGAGTGGCAAATTCTACAGAAATGGGTCATGGCCGGGAAAAGTCGTCATGAAGTCTGGACTGGATGGAGAAGAGGAAAAAAACGACGTCGTCACCTGTGAGTCTCTAGATTTATAGACAATCTGTCCTCTCTACTGATATGTTTATTATAGGAAATCCTTGTATTTCACAAAGTCTTTGTGCAGTCCAGGACTGATAGACAAATAAGTGTTTCTATTCCCCTTGTCAGGAGAATGTGTCCCTACACGGTGCGATACTGTCAGCGATAGTTGGAGACTGTCAGTATGTGGGGACACAGCCTTTTGACAAGGGGAGTAGTAACACCCATTTGTTAATGTCTGGACAAAAGGAAGTGTTAACAATAGTTACAGGGCGGCGGTGGAGAAGGACTGCCCAACTATGGGTAACAGCCCAGGGCCTATGGTCTACTTAATCCGCCACTACACACATACATATACACAAGTACACACATACACATAGAAACACATAAAAATGTACAAAGATACACACATGACTTCAAACATATGCCAACGCATTCATAAATAATATAAATACTACTATATACTATAAATACTATAAATAAATACATACACTTTAATAAGCACATATATTATCACAAATACACAGGAATTGCGCATATACAAATATGTGGGTACACACAAATACACACGCGCACGTCCATTAAAAGCTCACATTACTCTCCACCTCTAGTGTCAGGTACATAAGTTCATTACAACCCCCACTGTCAGTTTAGTAATACATTGGGCTTGCCTCAGTCCATTCCCATTGCACAGGCCAGGTCTTCTCTTAAATGGACTATGCAATTATAAATATGCAAAATTCTGTGTCAAATCAGCAGCAAAATGTGCATGTAAAACACTGCTGCATGTGGATGTGCCCTAGATGGACTTTTCACTAGAGACATTTATGACATGCCAGCGGGATACCATCAATATGTTCCCAACCCACCATTCCCTTTGCGAAGGTGGCTGTCCTTACTGGGTCGCTCTTTACTAAAGTCTATGGATAGCCTATTTATATGTCATAAGTGTCTCTACTATCAAAACTGCTGGGCGGATTGATTCAGCCTGTTCTATATGGTGCAATAGTGAACTTTATCATTTAAAACACATTAGATTCTTTCTATGTGTACACTGGTTGCAGAAACCTCCTAACTATTGGTTGTAAAAGGGACAAGTATCTACAGCACGCTGCACACACATCAAATTTCTTAATGCCCCCATAACTGTGCGATTCACAGAGCAGCCAGCACTTTTCTGGGGACTGTCCATAGTTTGGCATAATTTGGGAACTTGATGTAGGAAAGATGAAGTGTTGACAGCACTCTCCGAGGCTAACAGATAAGAATATTTTCAACTTATAGAAGTGCTTGAATTGGCTTTAGGACTGGTTACATATGTTATAACATTTATATTTTATCCCTTCTGTCTCTGACTTCATACGCAGTGTGTAATGAGAGCTGCTGGGTTATGTCAACAATTTCTATTCATAGAGTTATAAAAAAAAAGAAAAATATTTTTCTTTAGAACCCCTTTAGACAACCCCTTTTTCTATTTGCCGTATAATGCTATATTGATGTACCAAAGGGGATGTTCCCATATAGAATGCAAAAAAAACAACTTAATTGGGATCCTGTATATTAGACAAGGCAGAGATTCACTGCTAAGATCATCAGCTCTTCCTCTGGAGTACCCGGCTCGTCCATTGATTTCCGCGAGCAGGAGGACCGCCCATCATTGAGGGACCCACCCCATGATGAGACATCCTATTTAATGACTGGAAATTCTCAAGTTATAGTCTACACCCCAATTAAATTCATATATCCCCTTGAGGAAGCGAAACGCGCGTCGTGGCGAAACGCGCGTCGGGGTATACGGCGGAGCAGACACCCTTTACATCCTCTGCTACATATATGGGTAAGTTCTTTGACTTGACCAGGTAACCTTATGCAATGTACTATCTTTGATTATAATTGTGGGGTGGTCTATACAGTTATGGTTACATACTTGCCCATACATTATAGTGAGTAGCAGTGTGTGAGTGCGGTCTCCTGTCATTTTACTAGAGTCATACTTGTTTGTTCATATTTTAACTTATATGATGTTTGTCTAAATAAAATTTACAATTTTTTATATATTGATACATTGGCGTTAAAGGCTCTTGAATTGTCTCTGTGTGTTATATCAATTTAGAAAATGTGTCTGGACATGCAAATAGCAATTCACTCAATGTCTCAGTATTACTTGGCAGTTCTTAAACAATTTTGTAAAAATTAATGCGGTAAAATTGTGTTGTCCACATGTGCAAAGTTGATAGAGACGCGTTCACACAGACTGATTGCTGCCAAAGGTGCCTAGACTGAATACTGACTTGGAGGTGGCAAATAGATATACTGTATGTACAATTATTTTGTGTTTAGTAATTGCTGTGAATTACTTTATAGAGATTTGTTTTCATTTTGATATTTTGTGCTCCTTAGCGACTTTTGATCAAAGTAAAATCCACAGTAAAAAGTCATTGACTTTAACGGGTGCAGTAACCCACCATGGACAGAATTTTATCCACTGGAAGTAATCAATGAATGTTCTCACTGAATAACAACAAGCAGAGATCTTGAAAACCATGTGCCATTCACGACAGCATTACCAATGAGGCCTTATTGGTTGCAGCACCATGTGACCGTCACGTGACCACTACAGTACCTTACGGTATTGGAGCAGCGGAGGATGGTGCCTTAGTGTATTGGGAAATGTTATAACTTTTAATTACACTAAACATAACATTAATTTGCTGAAACCAGAGAAGGCCTTTAAATAAATCTTCTGTGATTTAATGTGGTTATACAGTAAAACCAGAAAATGTCCACGTTTGGGGGGTGCATACTTTTTTAGCTACTGTATTTGTTGGATTAAGTTTTGTTGGATGCCCTGTTTCTCAAGCTCTTAAACTGAATCACGATGACTATAGCTGCCAGGAAATTGACTAGAATAAAGTTTATAAACACTTCAATTATATCCATTTGTTCTCATAATAACTATACATCACATATAATCGTTGCATGGATTACTCCTTTCAAGAGCAGGTCACTGGAGGTGGTTACTGTTGATTTGTAGTATTTTGTAGGCGCCATTGAGAAGTGAAAAGGTTAAGACTGCTATATTTGTTTTATAAGCCTTAGCAGGGCCCTTCTATATGTCCGTCTTGTCCTCCTGTATAACGTTTCACCTTTGCGTTTTCATCTTTGTTTTGTTTGGGAACTATAATAGAAAAGGACAGCTCAGTGATATGGATACAGCACATATGAAAGAGTCATCATACACGGAGTTCAGAGGTCATGTTTAAAGCAATAGGACTGATAAGTAGGGAAGGTACTGATTGGCTAAGGTGCCTTCCACATCAAAGTGTTTCGTCCAGTCTTGGAATCAGAGCTAGAAGCAGCTGTTTCTCTCGTTTGGTCAGACTTTACCATCTCTCTCCATCCAGGAAAAGGATAACGTTTCAGGCCTCCCTATGACTATGAGTAGAGTTCAGCATTCTCGTGAACTCTGCTGTGATCATGTAGTGGTCACGACATCACACAACTTAACCCCTGCTCATTGTTTGGGAAGGTGCAAGACAATTGCCACTTGTTGCTGACACTCATGACTTTTCCTTATCTTGGTTTATTTTTCTAAAGGAATGATCATTTATTTAGTCGACTTGTGTCTTTTGTTTTATATATATATATATATATATATATATATACATATATATGTATATATATATATGTGTATATATATATATATATATATATATATATATATATATATATATATGTATAAAAAATTATATTTAGCTAAAAAAAACACAAGATCAAGGTCTATGGGAATAACCAAGAATAAGTAATAAGATAGAAGATTCCCAATTTGTAGTTTTATGTACCTGATGGAAGTATTTGTGTTATTGGTATCCTTAAAGTATAGAAACATAATATCCCAGTATATTCATGCATGCCGGTGTTTTTTTTTTTGTTTTGTTCATTCTCTAATGGACTGTAATTAGTACCATTTTTACGGGGTTGTCCTAAAAATTTCTACAGTACATTCACTCCATATATCAATTAAAAACATTCAAGGGTCTCGAAACTCTAAGAATGGAGCTGCTTACATTGATCTCTATGTGGTTGAACAGGTTAACTGCATCCTTTGTGCGACCTAGTCTTCTGTAGAAATTTACATTTAAATATATATATACACACAGAATTATGCATACGAACACACACATTTGTACATACAAATGTATGCACAAAAAATTGCACATACAAATATAGACAGATATTGTGCACACATGTGTATTAACAAATAAAAAAAACTTCTAAGGAAAATTTAAGATTCAGATCTCTCAAATATACTTATATGTCTTACATTGTACTTGGAGGCTTTCATATCCAAAATACCTCCCAGCAGCGCCTACGTAATAATAACACAATTAAAAAACATAACAGTGCCATGCCCAAATACTGCCTCTATACAGTGCATAAATAATACCACATTGCAGAGTCCAAATAATACCACCATAGATTGCCTGCATAATAATAAAAATAGTAATAATAATAATCTTTATTTATATAGCGAGAACATATTCTGCAGCACTTCTCAGACAATATCAGACATTACATAGT
Source organism: Rhinoderma darwinii (assembly GCF_050947455.1). NCBI lineage: Eukaryota > Metazoa > Chordata > Amphibia > Anura > Rhinodermatidae > Rhinoderma > Rhinoderma darwinii. Next base: position 96,855,751 of record NC_134690.1, read on the forward strand.
GACAAAAGTAATTAACAATTCAAACAAGAGGAGTGAGGACCCTGCTCGCAAGAGCTTACAATCTATGAGGAAATAGGGGAGACATAAAATGTATAAAAGTTCTCCAGTCATCTTACACATAAAGGATCATGAGCCGGTTACCACACAGTATCTGTGTATGTACAGATATGAAGTGCCTTAGGGTGCAAGGAGTGTGGGGGATACTGCTGAATGAAGAGTAATAGTGGTGTGGAAAGTTTAGGAGTCAATTTATGGAATATTTTAGGACACGCTTAAGGCCCCGTGCACAGGACCGTAGATTTCGTCCGTAATTACGGACCCATTCATTTCTATTGAAATATATATTTGCGGGAAGGAGTCAGGCCATAGAAAGCCTCCGTCCGCAAAAGATAGGACATGTTTGAATTAAACCTCTTGATGAATATATAAGGGAGAATTTAGCCAAGGGATTGTATATGCCATTCGACTTCTCCTGAAGGAGCACCAATATTCTTCACACCTAAAAAGGATGGTATATTATGTCATTATCCTCTTCCACTTATTCCAGAATTAATTGAGAGAGTCAGCCAAGATCTTTTCTAAGCTTGATCTGCGAGGGGCCTAAAATCTTCTCCACATACGACCCAGTGACGAGTGGAACATGATGTGGGCATTTGAATCTCTTCTAGTGCTCTTTGGACTTTGCAATCGCTCAGGTACATTTTACAATTTTGTCAAGTTTGTATTTTGGGGTCTTCTGAATTGATTTCTGGTGCCCTATTTGAACAACAAATAATTTTAACTGAGAACCATGAAGAACATTATAAGCACGCTAACATGGTTTTGAGCTTTTTGAGAGAAATTGAACTGAATATATATATTGAATTGAAAAGTGTAAGTTGGAGAAGACAGAGATTCAGTTTCTGTGGTACATAATTTCTCCTGTGTTGCGCAGGGACTGCAAAAAAAATTGAAACTAGATTAGATTAGTCTACTTTCAAGAATGTGTAGGAGGTCTGAAGAATTCAGGTTTTTCAAATTTCTCCCGCAAATTTATTAGGAACATCTAAAAAATTACTTGTCCATTAACATAACGTACCTGGAAAAAAATCCATTTAAGTTGTCTTTGAGTGCTGAAGCTGCATTTACCCAATTAAAGACTCTTTTTACTTCGGCTCCTATCTTGGTTCACCCTAATCCACACTTATCATTTGTTGCATAAGTAGATGCTTTGGACTCAGCACTGGGAGCAGTATTGATCCGAAGATTTAGTAAGAAGCAGTTACTTAGCCCATGTTCCTTTTTTCTTTTGCCAGATGTCATCCCCCAAAAGAAATTATGACCTAAGAAATAAAGAATTATTAGTAATAAAGAAGGGACTCACAGAATGGAGGCATCTCCTTGAAGGCTCTACTGACCCTGTAAAAGTTCTGACTGACCATCAAAATCTTGAGATTATTAAATCAACTAAGAGACTTTCTGTCCAACAAGCACAATGGTCTTTATTTTTTTTGCAAGATTCAATGTTATTATTTCCTTCAGACCCGGATCCCGTAACAGGAAAGCAGATGCTTATCCAAGATGTTCCCATTTGAAATTGAGGCTTAAATTAATCCTGCAGCCTTTTATTTAAAAGTTCCAGACTTGGAGGCTTCAGCCTGTTTTTCAATCTTCTCTTCTTAAACCTTTTGTAGAGAATCCTTTCCCAGGCCCAGTTCAGTTTAGGAAGAAGAGGAGTACTGTATGTTGTAGAAAGGATTCTGGATTCTATGATTTTTTTTAACCAACTACAGTACTTGATTCAGTGTCAAGGCTACGGTCCTGAAGATAATCCATGGGAACATTCACGCTTCACAGCTGGTAAGAAAATTGGCAAGTACCATCCCGAGGATGTCCTTCGAGGAGGTACGATAATGACAGGAACTGAACTTTCTTGTCTTGCTCTGCACTCTTGACCACTCTGCTACAGAGAGCATTTCAGGTTCTATCTTTGTCCCAGCCATGTCTCCGCTGCTCTTGGTGATTGGTTATGGATTGTACCTTCTCTGTGGCCAATCCCAGTGGTTGCTGCCCAATATTTACCCACAGCTGTATACTTCCTATGCCTGAATATTCTAGTTTGTCAGTAATCCAGCTTCCCTGTGCTTAACCCCTTTTTCTCTTTTCTGTACCAAACTCTGCCTACATCTGACTATAGCTGATCAATTATTTTCATTGTACCAAACTCTGCATACTTCTGACCACGCCCCATCCCTCTCAGTCACGGGCATAACTAGAAAAAGCTGACCCCCAAAGAAAACTTCTAAATGGGGCCCCCTACCTTGAGCTTTAACTATCTTCATGTAAGGCTGGATTCTAATATATTCTACTATCCTACATTTTTTCCCTCCTGGTGGCATCCTTTGCAACAGTTTTTGCGCCGGATGCATTCATTCGCTGGAAAGAAAAACGCATGCAGCACTTATCTTTCTCGCTATAGTCGGGCCTTCTTAGGAACTGTGCGCTGTCTCCTCTCCTCACTCAATAGATGAGTTAGCGGTGTGGCGCAGTGCAAGGGAGCAGCGCACAGCTGGACTAGATCAGGAACTGCTTCTTCTCGGTCCAGCGAATTGGCTGTGATTTAAGCAACTGGTTCGGCCGAAGAGAAACCTCTGGATCCCGGCTGATGGCACTTTAGTGCCCCCACATAAAAATGATGCCCCCTTAATGCTTCCCTCACAGTAATGATAGAAACTTAGTACTCCTTTCGCTGAAATGATGCCCCCTTAGAGCATTTCTCACAGTAATGATGCCCACTTAGTGCTCATAGTCTTGATGCCCTATTAGTGCTTTCCCACACAGAAATAGTGCCCCTTACCATATGGTAATACTGTAAAGTAATATTCACATAGCCCTGTTTCCGTGATGAATGAGGCAGCTAATATTTCCGGCCTCTTCCGGCCTGTGCTGTTGACTGGAGGTCAGGGGTCACAGAGTGAATGGTGAAGCAGGGATCTGACGTCTCCTTGCTGCACTATTGTATTCAATTGTATCTGTGACCTGAGGATGCAGATACAATTGAGAGTGTCGCCATGCGGTAGTTACATTACTGCCAGAGCCCTGCCGTCAATTAGGGGCTATCCTCGGGATCTCAACCTGGGAATCGCCCTGCAGCAAAGTCCACACCCCTTCGGGGAGGTTCAGGGTGAAGACCAGACGGTTCCTTAGACTGGGCACCCCATTCTTCAACTCAATTACGGCAATTCCATATTCCAGCTTGCTGCAACTCCTTGAAGTACAACTCATTGAAGTGCAACTCTTAGAAGTGTTACTCTACTTTGCTACTGACTATTATTGCGAACTGTGTTGTTGCTTTCCTATTGGATTCCAGACCAAAGCATCAGCATCTTCACAGTTACTCTAGTAAAGGTAGTAATTGGTGTGTTTTATGGGCTTCTATAAGGAAGCAGATTTTGGGACAGTATTCAAACTGTTGTCATAATTGGTGGAATGGCCGGCTGAGCCCAGGAACTGTGATCACTTCAAGTGGCTCCTTACCTAGGTTGATGCATAAAAGGATCTCAATGGCATCTGCCCTTGGGCCTACAATCTGTCCATTTCACCACGCTTGTTTCAAGGCTACTATACAGCCAGACTGCAATCCGGCATAAAAGATCGTATACCTGTTATACGTATTCATATTTATTAAGATCTTTTGTGGAAACCAAACTTGTAGCTAGACTTTCCTTCACCTGGGACAAAACTTCAGTTTGCTGCCCTTGTCTCTGACACATCCCGAATAAAAAACACAAAAGAAAATTGTGAATTAAACAAGATTTTATTTTATTATTTGTGCCTATCGTACACATTTGTTATTTGTTATAGGACTTCCCTAAGGCTGTTGATCCAGAAGAAGTAAAAAATCATGGACACTTTTGGCCAATTTATGTCAAAGGGTAAAAATCCCTTTTGAATCCAGAAAAAGGCAATCAGTTATAAACCCTGGATCAAAGCTACTGACACTTTCAATAAATTATGTGCATTGTGTTCATTTGGGGGAGGGGGGGGGGGAGAGTGTGTTTTTAGGGTTCCTGCCTTGTCTGTCTAGTTTAGCTTAGCAATGTATGGAACATGGTTATGGATTAAAGTTGTACCCATTGTACTGTGAGTGTATCCATCTTGTCTGTGGGCATACGTCATACGCCTATTGTTCTGGGCATCCAGAAATCTCACAGGGGGGAGAGCAATCTGCTGATAATCAATGCCTACTATGTTGTTAGGGTAAGGCCACACGGTGCGGCCACGTTGTATTTATGTTGCGTTTTTAAACCGCAGCAAGTCATTTTTCAATAGAAGTCAATGGTGAAAGTTTTGTTATGAACAGACTGTTGCTATTATATTTAAATTTGTTTTTTGTACAGTTGAAAGCATCTTCATAATGTCCGACCGCATGCGTTTTTACTGAACTGCTTGTGTTTTTGCTAACAGTTCTGCAATGCATTGTAATGACCTATATACAGGAAGCACCTAACAAACTTCAACACCAGTGAAAACTATGTTTGTAAACTATTTCCTTTAAAAAATGCAACAGAACTGCGGCATTACAGAGACAAAAAACGCATGCAGTTGACCGCATGCGGTTTTCAAACGCAACAAAACCACGTCAACCAGTGGCGGATTAAGTAGAGCATAGGCCCTGGGCTGTTCCACAAACTTGGGGCCCCCTTTCCCACCACCGCTCTGCCGTGCCTATAGTGACCACCACCTTTCTGTGTGAGCATTGACAAATGGGTGTTACGATTCTCCTTGTCAAAGGGCTGTGTCCCTACATACTTAAAGTCTCCAACCATCGCTGACAGTATCACACTGTGTAGGGACAGATCCTCTTGACAATGGGAATGGTAACACGCATTTGTCTATTAGTCCTGGGTACACAAAGACTTTATGTGGAATACAAAGATTTCCTCCAGTTACTCACAAGTGATGTCTTCTCTGATGGAAGTCGTTCTCTTTTCTTCTCCATCTGACATAGACCGTTATGGCGACTTCTCCTGATGACACATCTTTGCTCCTCTCTTCTGCAGCCATTTCCAGCCTCTATAGAAACACAAAAATTCAAACACCAAGGCCCAGGCCCATACATTAAAGGATTTGTCCGGGCATGGACCATTTTTTTCATAATGATGACCTATCCACGTTCCCGGGCAACCCCTTTTACTCAGACTAATAAATTCGGACCCCAGACTAGATCCCAGAATACATACAGACCCCAGACCTTCTAAACGATTGTATGCCCCAGACCAGACCTCCTAAACAAATACAGACCCCAGATCAAGCACCCTAAATAAATACAGACCCCAGAACAAGCACCCTAAAAAAATACAGACCTCGGACCAGATGCCTAAATACAGACCCCAGACCTGACCGCATACACTAATAATGACCCCAGACCTGACTAATAAATTCGGACCCCAGACTAGATCCCAGAATACATACAGACCCCAGACCTTCTAAACGATTGCACAGACCTCCTAAACAAATACAGACCCCAGATAATGCACCCTAAATAAATACAGACCCCAAAACAAGCACCCTAAATAAATACAGACCTCGGACCAGATCCCTAAATACAGACCCCAGACCTGACCCCATACACTAATAATGACCCCAGATCTGAATAATAAATTCGGACCCCAGACTAGATCCTAGAATACATACAGTCCCCAGACCTTCTAAACTATTGCAGTCCCCAGACCAGACCCCCCTAAACAAATACAGACACCAGAACAAGCAACCTAATGTAATACAGACTCAAGACCAGACCCCTTAAACCAATACAGACACCAGACCCCTAAATACAGACCCTTAAATAAAGACCCCTAAACTAATACAGACTCCAGACCAGGCCCGCTAAAAACAGACCCCATAAACTAATACAGACACCAGACCCCTAAATACAGACCCCTGACCCTTTAAATTAATACTGACCCCAGACCAGAACCCCTAAATATACAGACCCCAGACCCCTTAAACTGATACAGACCCCAGACCAGACCCACTAAATACAGACCCCAAACCCCTTAAACTAATACAGACCTCTTAAATACAGTCCCCAGACCAGACCCCCTAAATACAGACCCCTTAAAGAAATCCATCCTCTTACACTTACCTAGCAGCTTACCTCACAGTCTTCTCTCTGGAGTCTTGCTGCTTTTCTAGGACCTGTGGTCATGTGATCAGCAAGTCTCTAAACACTAACAAGAATTGCAGAGATAAGGTCATGTTACCTTATGTCTTAAGGTCCTTTTGCATGACATACATAATGTTGTTTTTTTCGCGTTTTTTGCAGCGATTTGTGTCAAAAATGCGACAAAACGGCATTGTACTTTGGGCAGCCATGGCCCCCTGGTAGCCACGGGCCCCGAGTGGACGCCCAGAACCATGATGATCCGCGATTGGCGTCAATGATGCACCGTATGGCCTTACCCTTAGTGCTAGCAGGCACACCCATTAACCTGCCCAACAGTGTTAGCTGTTCCTAGCCACATGGAGTCTAGACACATAATCCAACAGGCCAAAAAAAAAGCCTTTTTACTCTAAATGTGTCTAATCCACCATTGTTTAGGGACGTTGTGCGCCATATGCATGCCATGCAGTTCACCTATCTGCAGTATAGAGAGGAAAATAGAAGCAATTTTCTCCAGCACATCCATAAAAAAATATAAAGTTTTATTCGTACATCAATTAAAATCCAGATAGAGCATAGGTTAGGCGTGTAGACGCTTACGAGTTTCTAACAGAAGTGTTCTTACTCATAGGTCACTAAGCTAATGCATGTGTTTTAAAAGCATAATAAGTCAATCCTAACTGCTTCCAATCGAAACTCCACATAGGTTTGAAAAGCATACAATCCACATTATTTGGCATTCGTTCACATTAGTACTATACATGCGTGAATGCAGGAGAATTATCTATAAATGCAATGTTTTTTCGTTTCAGAAAAATCCCATTTAATGAAATACAGTAAATATACATTGTTTATATGACCAAGGGGAAAAGTAGTACCAAAATAAATGTTTAGATTCTATGGCGCTTACTCCATATTAAAATTATAATGCAAATATCTAAATATACGTGAAAAGGTTACTGTTAATTCCTACAATGATCTTTTCATATAGAGACATCCCATTTGAACATATGTAGACAAAAAATGTAAACAAAGAATGCATAAAGAAAATTGAAAGCAGATGATACAAAGAGGAAAAGAAAGCGAATATTGTATCATTACGACACAATACTATTTTAGATGAAATTGTTAGTGGCACAATCGGGATTTAAATAGTGGAAAAATTCCAAACTCCAGTCCATAGAATCTAAAAGATTGCAAAAAACTACTATGTTTCTCAATAAAATGTTTGGCAGCACCTGTAGTGTTAGAGGAATTTTTATTTCTATCGGATATATGTTCCGCTATGCAGATTTTTCATTTTCTAATTGTACAGCCCATGTAGATCAGATTACATAGGGTGCATGTGATAGCATAAACTACATGTTGCACGTCACAATTCATGAATGTATCGATTTTATAGCTTATTTTTTTGAGAAATAAACACCTTTGTTTTAATACTATATTTACACACATTGTACCTACTACACCCACATTTGAAAATCCTTTCTGAGACAACCAGATTATATTACTAATGTTAGAGGAAAAAAGACTATGTGAAAGAGTTTCACCCAAAGCCTTTCCCCTTTTGGCTACAAATCTGCAGCCCTGGTCAATGATATGTGATAAAATTGTGTCCTGATATAGTAAATATTTCTTCAGAATATTGACAATGTCCTTATAATTAGAACTATGGGCCGTAGAAAAAAACTATAGGGGACGAGACTGGAGAATAGTTGTCCCGTGTCTTCTCTTGTAAAAGAAAAACTTGGGTTTTATGTTTAATATGACTCGCTCAACATCCATTTTTTTGTAGCCTCTTTTTGTTAGTCTCCTTTCTACGGCTTCACATCGGGCAGGGAAAGTATCATTGTTTGAACAAGCCCTCGTGGCTCTAACAAATTCTCCTTGCGGTATTGATTTTATGGTGTGAATAGGGTCGCAACAGGATGCATCCAAAATAGTATTGCCAGCCGTGGGTTTACAGTACATTGAGGTGGAAACACATTCTTTTTGAACATCACCAAGTAAAAGTATATCCAAAAAGGGAATTTTCATTAATAAGGTCCACAAACCGTGGTATGGACACCACATCTTTGCTCCACACCAATAATAGGTCATCGATGTAGCGTCCTTACCACACGATGGTATGTATCTCCAGTATCGTTGAGCTCCATGGATGTTATGCCAGTGTGACAGGAGGATCTAGAAATACACAGCACATTTGTGTGTATGTTAGTTACCTTTGTGCCGTGTGATGGGTCGCTGTGTGGTTTGTGCAGGATGATTTGCGCTTGTGGGGTAGCTGTGTGTTATCTATGTGCGTGCCAGTAATCTGTCCATTGTGTGCTCTCAGGTAGCTGTACCATGAGTGTATGCTGAGCACTTGTGTACTATTTGTGCCATTTAGCTATGTGGCAAGTATATGGAGTAGCTGTGTGCTGAGAGGTTGCTGAATGGCTCTGTGCTAAATGAGCCCAGTGGTAGCTATGTGCTGTGTGTTTGCTGGTTAGCTGGCTGGCGGTGTGCTTAGTTTTCACCTGGTAGCTTTGCACATTTGCTCAGATTGTTGAATAAGCATCAAATACTCTATGTTGTGTGGAATTGAATCCACTTCTCTAAAAGTTTCATAAAGGAGCATTATTGTATTTTGCAAACTTGTATTGTTCAAATTACAAGAGTGAAGGTTCATTTTAGCTTTCCGGGTGTGAGTACATCACATTTAGCCAGGATCCATGTACATGCAGTTTGCTTGCACTCCGTTGCTGGGGTCCATTGTCATGCAAGACTGCTGGGTCCATATTAGCTGAGTTCTGGTTATGTCCGGGATGGCTGTGTGCCATGTATCCAGGGTGGCTGCAATAAATGTACATCCAAAATGGCTGGATGATATCCAACCTACACTACCGTTCAAAAGTTTAGGGTCACTTAGAAATTTCCTTATTTTTGAAAGAAAAGCACAGTTTTTTTCAATAAACATAACATTAAATTAATCAGAAATACACTCTATACTTTGTTAATGTGCTAAATGACTATTCGAGCTGCAAACTTCTGGTTTTTAATGCAATATCTACATAGGTGTATAGAGGCCCATTTCCAGCAACCATCACTCCAGTGTTCTAATGGTACATTGTTTTTGATAACTGTGTTAGAAGGCTAATGGATGATTAGAAAACACTTGAAAACCCTTGTGCAATTATGTTAGCACCGCTGTAAACAGTTTTGCTGTTTAGAGGAGCTATAAAACTGACCTTCCTTTGAGCTAGTTGAGAATCTGGAGCATTACATTTGTGGGTTCGATTAAACTCTCAAAATGGCTAGAAAAAGAGAGCTTTCATGTGAAACTCGACAGTCTATTCTTGTTCTTAGAAATGAAGGAAATTGCCAAGAAACTGAAGATTTCCTACAACGGTGTGTACTACTCCCTTCAGAGGACAGCACAAACAGGCTCTAACCAGAGTAGAAAGAGAAGTGGGAGGCCCCGCTGCACAAATGAGCAACAAGACAAGTACATTAGAGTCTCTAGTTTGAGAAATAGACGCCTCACAGGTCCTCAACTGGCAGCTTCATTAAATAGTACCCGCAAAACGCCAGAAATTATATGTGGGGTGGAATTGGAAAAAACTGTGATTCCTCCATTTTCTTTTGGGCTTTGTTTTTACGGCTTTCACCGTGCAGTAAAAACGACAAATTTAATTTATTCTGCTGGTCAATACGATTATGGTGATACCAGATTTATATAGGTTTTAATGTTTTACTCCTTTTACAAAAAAACATTAAAAAAAAAACGTTTTGTTAAAATTTTTTTGTTCTGTTTCACCATATTCTGAAAGCCATAACTTTTTTCTTTTTTTGTCGAATGAGCGGCATGAGGGCTTATTTTTTGCGATATGAGCTGTGGTTTTTATTGATGCTATTTTTTAGTACATAAAACTTTTTTAACACTTTTTATAAAAAAAAAAAAATCATTGCTAAGGCTTCATGCACACGACCGTAAAAACGACCCGCAATAACGGGCCCATAGACTTCTGTTAGCCACGGGTACCTTCCCGTTTTCTCACGGGAAGGTGCCCGTGCCATTAAAAAAATAGAACATGTTCTATTTTTTTATTTTACGGGCCGTGCTGCTATACTTTATAATGGGAGCACGGCTCGCAAAAGCGGCCGGCTGCCCGTGGCCGCCCGTGCTCGTAATTACGAGCACGGTCGTGTGCATGATGCCTAAGTTGACAAAAAAATACAGAGATTTGGGCGTTTTCGATTTTTTTATTTTTGCAGCGTTCACCATGCACATTAAATAATGGTGTATTCTAATATTTCGGACTTTTACGGATGCAGCGATACCAATTTTGTTTATTTTTTTATTTTTTACATTAGTTCAGAAGAAAAATGGGAAAAGTTTTTTTTTAAAATCTTTTTAATAATTATTTTTTCTTTTTAAATTCACTACAAAAAACTTTATTTAACAGTTTTTTTTATACACAATCTATTAGTCCCCCTAGGGGACTTGAACTAGCTATCGTATTGCATAATATATTGCAGTGTATAGTAGTTTTTACTGGCTCTTGTTAAGCCCTGCCACAGGCAGGGCTTAACAGAGGCAGAGTGAAGGCAGTCCTGGGGGCCTTCATTAGGCCCCTGGGCTGCCATGACAACCATTGGTACCCCACGATGGCATTGTGGAGGCACCGATGAGCTGCCAGAGGGGGCTTCCCCCTCTCTATAACGCCTAAGATGCTGCAGTCGCAATTGACCGCAGCATTTGAGGGGTTGAACGGCCAGGAACAGTACAATTGCTGTAACTGGCCATTAGTTCCTGGTGTAATCTGTAATACACAACTGACACCCGCAGCATACGGAGCTCGTGAGCGCGCTCCATACTTCTCCCCCTGCACCCTGATGTGCACTTACGTCTAGCTGCGTTAAGGGGTTAACTAAGCATATTTAAATCTCAATTACAGATCTGATGTTAATGAACACAGTAATATATTTTTTGTCCATACTTCAAATATGTAACATTTAATTTTGTTATCCTTGTTGGTACCATATTCTTCCATGTTTTGATACTCGTGGCCAGTGTTATACAGTGATAATGATACATTTTATTTCTATTTAAGCCTTCATCCAGTACAGGCTGGACCCGGCAAAATGCCATAGGGGGAGGCCACCATGATCAGGGATGTTAGGAAGGGAAGGAGTTAAGGAGTTAGGGGGGGTGGTTAGGAGGGGGCGTATGTGAGGGGGGCAAGGTCAGGTTTCTTAAGGGTAGGAGAGAGGAAGGCGTCGCCATCTTTAGTAACAGCACAGGGAAGCTTGTAGCAGCACGGGAAGCTCGTCCAGGACTTTACAATGGATGCACTACTTACCCAGCTCCGGGCGGCAGTAGCAGAAAGAGGCATGGCCTGACTAGCGGAGGGGCTGGGGCTTTCCGGCCCGCTGTCTGGGGCTCCGAGCTCGGCGGTGAGCGGACGAGGAGAGGATGATGGGGAGCCCGCTGGTTCGGGGGCGAGTACGGAGGAAGCGGCTGTGTTTGGATCCGGGGCGTGGGCGGTGCCGTCCTCTCCTTCTCAGTCACGTCGCACGAGGCCTCCGGAGAGGTTGAGCCCGGAAGTGATGCTGCGAGCCAGGCACAGGGTAAGGAGCCCCACGAGGGACCCTCCAGGCCGGGCCCCTCGCTCGGCTGCCGTGAGCAGGACGGCCCGGTCTGAGAGGAATCCTGGAAGCCGGCCTGGCTCAGCGGAGGTGGTAGGGCCGGCGCCCGTGCAGCTGGGACCTCCCTCTGCCTCCAGACGACGGGACCCAGGACTTGCGGTGGGCCGTGCTGGCGATGCTCCAGTCGGGCGGCCCACCTGTACCCAGGATGATGCAACCAATTCCAGGCGTGTGCCACGGTCGGTGGTGACACGGCGGGCAGGAGGGTGGCTACCTGCGGGCCGCGGGGTGGACGAGGCCCCCAACAGACGGGCGGGGAGGCCCAGTTCATCGGCGCAGGTCCGGAGCGCTCCATCAGAAGGTCGGGGATGTCATGCGTGCGGCGCTTGTCCTGGGCCGTCTGGGCAGGATGAAGTGGACGACTGGGAGTTCGGAGACCAAGAGGGACGTCTGGATGGATCCTTCGCCCCGGCTGGTGGGGACACAGCACCTGCGCAGCCCGGTGAGTCGCTGTCTCCTACTTTTTCATTGCCTGCTGTATTTCGGTACCCGGGGGTAGGGGGTGGGGGTTCACTTTCGCCTACGGGGTTGCCGGTGTGTAGCGGGGGGATTACAGGAAGTACGGGTGGTGGGGGTGAGATTCAGGAATTGTTGTGTTGTGTGCGTGACCTTTTGGCGCGATGCGGAGGGGGGGGCGATGGGTTCCCTGTCCACGGTTGCAGCTTGGGTGGGGCCGTCGGGGCCTGCAGTGGTGGATAGCGCGCTATGTGGAGCTGGGGTGGTGTCTAGGGAATCGGGCGTTGCAGTGTCGGTGCAGACAGAAAAGGATGGGGCAGTGGATGAGGTGCGGTTGGATGATAAGGCGAAGGGCGAGGTCTATGTTTGTTTTGAGGGCCCATTGGGGGCGCATCTGAAACCGGAAGTAAGGGGAAAAATATGGAGGGATGAATATGTGAAAATGTTTTCATTGTTGCCGTTGGAGAAGTTCAATTTAGATAAAGGGAAGTGGTTGGAAAGCAAGAAGGAGAAGGAGGAAAAACGTCAGTATCGGTTGATTCCCCAAACTTTTGTTAATTGGTTGCAGGCGTTTGCGATTTTGGCAAGCGTAATTGGACAGAAGACTAATTGTTCTGGCCTCTTCTGTTATATGGATGCTATCGGAGAGGCTCATCGAGTTTACGGCGGTCAGACGTGGCTGCGCTATGATGAGCAGTTCCGACAGCGGAAGGCAGTGAGGCCTGACATTAGGTGGGATAACAAAGACATAGGGTTATGGTTGCGGGTCATGGCTCCAGTGCGTTTTGGCCAGTCCTTTCAAGGGGGTGGGGCCGGGGTGGCCCCTCATTGCCTTCTGGGGGGGGGAGCAGGGGTGGCAGGAGGAAAATCCGGCTTCTGCTGGCAGTTTAATGAGGGCCGGTGTAAGTTCGGACCGGGTTGTAAGTTCAAACATAGCTGCTCCTCCTGCGGGGGGATCTCTCACGGAGCGGTTAAATGTTTTCGGAAGGGAAAAGGACGAGGGGCCGGGGGCGCTAGTCAAGGGCCGGACACCGGTGAGGAGGGAAGACATGGAGCCCTTTCTAAATAGGTACCCTGATAGGTCCAGGGCAAGTTTGTTGTTGGATGGTTTTCGGGTTGGTTTCCGTATCCCTGCCCCTGCTCACAAGGTGCCGTTTACCTTGCGTAGTTTGCGTTCAGCGTTGCAGTATCCAGGGGTAGTAGGGGATAAGTTGCGGAAGGAGGTGGAGTTGGGGCGCATGGCAGGTCCGTTTGAGAGTTGCCCTTTACCGGATCTGGTGGTGTCACCGCTAGGGGTGGTGCCTAAGAAGGAGCCAAATAAGTTTAGGCTCATACATCATTTATCTTACCCGAGGGGGCGATCGGTTAATGATGGAATTTCTCCGGAACTTTGCTCTGTGGCTTACACGTCGTTTGATGCGGCAGTTGTGTGGGTGCGCCGCTACGGTGTGGGTGCATTAATGGCAAAAACGGATATTGAGTCGGCCTTTCGCTTCCTCCCTGTGCATCCTGAGAGCATACGGCTGTTAGGATGTTATTGGGACGGGGCTTATTTTGTGGATCGCTGCCTCCCTATGGAGTGTTCTATTTCCTGTGCCTATTTTGAGGCTTTTAGTTCTTTCCTGGAGTGGGTGGTTTGCGATGTTGCAGGGGTCTCGTCGGTCATACATTACTTGGATGATTTCCTGCGTGTTGGTCCGGGCGGGTCTTCGGTTTGTGCTACATTGTTGAGCACGATGGAGTGGGTGGCAAAGAGGTTCAGTGTGCCTTTGGCCCAGGACAAAACGGAGGGACCTAGCTCCTGTCTGGTCTTTTTAGGAATCACCATTGATTCTTTGAGGATGGAGTGTCGGCTCCCGGAAGATAAATTGGTAGCGTTACGGGCGGAGGTGGACCGGGCTAGGCATTTGCGTAAGATCACTTTGCGTGCATTACAGTCATTGTTGGGTAAGCTTAACTTTGCTTGCAGGATTATGCCCATGGGCCGGATTTTCAGCAGGCGGCTGTCGGGAGCAACGGCTGGGGTGACAGCCCCTCATCATTTTATTCGTCTGACACAGGCGCTGTTTGGTTTGAGTTTTTACATCGTTTTAATGGGAGGTCCTTGATCATGGCCCCGGTGGTTGACAGCGTGGATTGGGAGTTGTTTACAGATGCTGCGGGGGGCGTGGGATTTGGGGCTTACTGCAGGGTTCAGTGGTGCGCGGCGCGGTGGCCTGAGGAATGGGCGGAGTTGGGTTTGGTGAAGAACCTGGCATTCCTAGAGCTGTTTCCCATAGTAGTGGCGGTGGAAATTTGGAGTGAGAGGTTTCGGGACAGCAAGGTATGGTTCCATTGTGTCAACTTGGGCGTGGTGGGGGCTATTAACAACGTGTCAGCGTCTTCCCCCCCCGGTCGTCCAGCTGTTGAGGCACTTGGTTTTACGTTGCTTGTCTTTGAACGCTTGGGTTGTGGCGGGGATCAAAAATTACATTGCAGATTCTCTTTCTCGCTTGCAGTGGGAGCGTTTCAGGATGGTGGCTCCTCACGTGGAGGAGGACGGGATCGCTTGCCCGGAATGGCTGTGGGGGCTGGGTTACGAGCCGCAGGAGGTTTGATTCAGGCTTCGCTTGCTCAGGGTACTTGGGCTGTTTATGATTCGGCGTGGCGGGAGTGGGAGAGTTGGTTGGCAGTTCTGGAGGGTGTAGTGACGGATGATGATCGGGTGGTGGCGTTGTTAGTTTTTCTGGGGCAAGTCTCTATCGCGGGCTGGTCAGTGTCCAAGGTAAATCGTTTTGTGGCAGCCCTGGCTTTTGGTTTTAAGGTCCGGGGGTACACGGATGTTACAAAAAGTTTTTTGGTCGGCCAGGCCCTGAGAGGGTACAGGAGAGGGAGGACGTTGCCAGATTGGCGGCACCCAGTGTCTTTTATGTTGTTGGAACAGTTGTGGGGGGTGTTGTGTGACATTTGTTTTTCCAGCTACGAGGTGACCCTGTATAGGTTGGCGTTCTCGTGGGAATTTTTTTGGGGCCCTGAGGGTCGGGGAGCTGGTGGCGCCCAGCACAAGGAGGCCTGGGGGGTTGAGAACGGAAGATGTGTTGGTAACGGATCGGAGTGTGGAATTCTGGATCCGGCGGTCTAAGACGGATCAAGGGGGTCGGTGTAAGAGAGTGGTGTTGGGGGTGGTCAAGGGGGGCCAGGATGTGCCCGGTCGCCTGCTTTGCGGGGTTCAGAGAGGTTTCAACGGTGCGTAGGGGACAGTTGTTGTGTCATGAGGATGGGTCCTTTATGTCCCGGTATCAGTTTACGTGGGTTTTTCGTAGGTGTCTGCGGCAGTAGGGATTGGAGGAGGCTTTGTTTTCCCCCCATTCTTTTCGGATTGGGGCAGCGACGGAGGCGGTGGCATGGGGGTTGAGGGAGGAAGTGGTAAAGCGGATAGGTCGATGGGATTCCCGCTGTTTCCAGCTGTATGTGCGCCCTCAGTTTATATGATAGTCCACTCGTAATCCCTCCTTCTCTACACTCCCTCCAGCCCCCCTCGTCGTTTTTTCTCTCCTCCTCCATGTTTCGCTTGCATCCTTACTCGTTTTGTTAATCAGTGGTTTTATTTTTCAGGACCCGCGGGCCGATTGGTGTGGATCGTCGGGCATTCCTACGTTCATTGGGGGGTGGAGCGGGCGGATGTTTGTCCGGATGGGCGGCAGTTGGGTTCTCGGCGGGAGGATGTAGTCGTGCGGTGGCTGGGGAGTAGGGGGATGCTGTGGAGTCGGGTGTTGCCGGACGTGCATCGGTTTGCGCTGATGGACAGGGCCCCGGATGTCTTGGTGTTACACGTCGGGGGTAACGATTTGGGTAGTCGTCCTTTTCGGGAATTGATCAGGGATATAAAATACGATCTACTCAGGTTATGGTCCGTTTTCCCAGGTATTAAGGTGGTGTGGTCGGAGATTGTCCCGCGGAAGGTTTGGCGGCATGCAAGATCGGTGCCGCGGTTAAATAAATCCAGAGTTAAGGTTAATCGGGCAGTTTCGGGTTTGGTGGTGAGAAACGGGGGGTCTTCGTGCGTCATTATGACTTTGAGGATGGCCAGGGTAATTATTGGCTAGGTGATGGTGTGCACCTGACGGCCATGGGGATCGACCTGTGGACTCTGCGCCTGCAGGAAGGTATCGAAAGGGCCCTCTTGTTGGGTGGGGGCTCGCATACTTAAAGGTGTCTAAGTATGTTCGTGTGGCGGATTGGGGGCCCTTGGAGTTGGTGGTAAATTACTGTGGGGGGGGGGGATTCATAGGGGGTATGGTCCCTCCCCAATTTATTATGGTTGGTAGTCTGGTCAATTTGGGCTCCTGCTGGGTGGTGTCCCGGGGAGTAGTCAATGTGGGCTCCTGCTGGGTGGTGTCCTGGGGAGTGGTTGCGGTTGAGGTCAGCCAACTGCAGGTATAACGGTGCCCCTGAGCCAGTAGGATGATGGCTGGGAGTAAAATACTATGCAGGTGGGCTGTTTCGTGACAGACTTTTGTAACTCCAAGGACTCCCCTTCCATTGTTGTGATTATTATTTGTAAATTGTTGTTCTTGATGTTTGTTTGTAAATAAAATGGCTGCTGTGGCCAAATTTATCTAACCCAAGTGTCTGAGTCTTATTAGAGGAACGGGAGGGGGGGGGGGGGGGGTTTAGGAAAAGGTATGGCCGTTAATGGGGAAGGTGAGTAGGGAAGCCACATGCCCCCGGTACGAGTGTACGCACTCTACAGTCCCCTGATCATGTAGATTATGCTGTATGTCAGCTCTATGACTTTAGGAAAGCAATGGAGTTACCTGTATTCTGCCACTGTCCTCGGTTTCATCTGCTGATCTGATCTGTGAGCTCCAGGCTTACACATGGAAGAAGTTCTATGATAGAATCTTTTGATGTCACAATGTGCACTCAGTTACAGGCCACCACAGGAGGACACAGGTAGAATTATAGTGATGTCATCTTATGATGTCACAATGTGCACTCAGCTACAGGCCACAAGCTTGTTAGCAGGTGCCAACGATTTCTGCAATAACAGACATTGCGCATCTCGGATGTGAAAAACGGTGCTCTACACTGCGGGACACGATATCACGCATCCCTCATAGACTATAGTCTATGGAGGGATGCGTGAAGCGTGTAAAAGTAGGACATGTCCTATTTTCTCCCGAACCCTTCACACGGTTCGTTGAAACAATGGCCGTGTGAATTATTTTTTTTTAAAAACACCATGTGTGAACCCTGTCTTAAAGTAGGGCATCAGGCACATGAGAATATTACAGCTCTGTACAACCTTCAAATTACCCAGAGCTGTAATACAGTGCCCATTAACTTTTAAATGCCATACTGTACCTCCATATGTCTCCGATTTCTACATGTAACAAGGTCTTTAAAAGCAGAGAGTCTATTGCTAGATTGTAAGCTCTTAGGAGCAGGCCAAGGTGAGTATGCTATATAGAACTTGTATTGTTAGTTATTTAGGTAGGTTTCTCTTTATTAGATTGTAAGATTTTAGGAGAAATGCATCTATTATATTAGATTGTAAGCTCTTAAGAGCAGAGTATTTAGAGCAGGGTTAGGAAAACTTTAGATCTACTTGGTACCGAGTTGTGACAGGACCATTGGGGGAATGGTGTGAAAGTTATCAGTGGCATTGTTCTGGTCTCACTAAACACTGTACCTGGATGTATATTACTAATTGAAGGGGTTGTCCTGTGAAAAAAAAAATGAATGGCCTATCCTCAGGGCTATGCACAGATGACATCTTCTTTGATTGGAGTCGTTTTTTTTTTCCCTCATCTTCTCCATTCGGCTCAGACGCCTATGAACGCTTCTTCCCGCCACAACTTGTCTGTGCAGAGTCTGCTTTCCAGACATCTTTAATTCCTCACTTTTCCATCATCCTCCCCATCTTCTTTACACAAACAGTGTCATCCTGCTCCTACCCCTAATACTGTTCCTTCTGTGCTGCCCATTGCCCCAAATACTGTACTGCAAAAATAGTAGTGCCATACAGATAGTCCCGCTGAAAATACTAGTACCACACAGATAGTGCCCCCTACAGTATTAAGGGTTTGTTCACATCTGCATCAGGGCTCTGTTCAGGCGTTCTGTTGGAGCTTTTCATCAGAACGGAACCCTGACTGATACAAACGGAAACCATAGGTTTCCATTTGCATCACCATTGGTTTCAATGGTGACGGATCCGGTGCAAATGGTTTCTGTATGTCTACGTTGTGTAACGGTTCTGTCGTTTTGACGGAAGCAATACCATAGTCGACTCACAATTGAACACATGGGGGCAAATTTACTATTCAAATTGAATGAGAATTCTGGCGTACTTTCTGTGCGGCACATTTATTATCTGTTTTAGACACTTTTTGCTTGCCAAGGGGGCTTGGTTCAGTAAGAAAGTAGCGTGGTGTGTGGCTTAAAATGCGACACTGTGTGGCAAAAATGCGGCAAAATTTTGGAACAAAAAATGTCATAAACAAAGCCAACGAAGAGGCAATATAAGGAAGAGAAAAGTGTCGAAGATGTTCTGCAAAATGTGCCAAATTTATCATACCGCATGCACTACTTTCATAAATCTCTCTAAGTTTGCACTGTCTAAAACTTAGTATTAGTAAATCTGCCCATATGACTATTCTCCATTCACTTTTATTAGTTAGCTATAGAAATACCGGGGTTATCCGGGACATTAAAAGACAGGCTGAATACAAGGGATGTGGTAAATAACAAAGCAAGTAATACTTACTTGCCTCAGCTGTGATGCTGGCAACAACGGCATGTCATCACTAAGGCAAGTGATTGGCTGCAGCCGGTTACATGGATGGAAAGGGACGTCATCACTTCATAAAAAAGTAAACAGACCGGCGGCCGGCGATTTACTAGGTAAATATGACTTATTTTGTTATTTTATCACATCCCCTGCCTGTAGCCTGTCTTTTATATGTCCCGTACAACCCCTTTAAGCAATCTTTCATTGACATCTGTCATGCCCAAGTTTCCCATTTAACATTTGTCTTTGCTCAGCAAACATGTTATTTCAATAGAGGGGTAGATGAGCGGCTGGCAGACACCTCTGGCATAACTTGTCTCTTATGACAGGTAAAAATCCAACACATCACATCTTTGTTCCCCCAACGGCCTACTTTGAGGAACCTGCAAAGCCCCATAGACATTCAATTATCAGTGGGTCATGTCGAAATCATTGGGATATGTCGACTACAGAAAAAGACAGTTTTTCTTGCTCCATAGAGATTTATATACGTATCTTACAAACATGGACTACCCTTTCCAGCAGTCATAGTCCTAGAGATCAGAGGACACGGAGAGTATATTAGCAAATTGGAGCATTTCATATTTATGGAAAACCCTAGAACCCTGCAAACAATAAACAACATTGCAAATAGTGCTATATCAATAATTTACAAATGAAAATAGAAACATCATGAACATCAAATCTATAGACTTCAGCTATACCGACAACCCAAGAAAAATATCTATATGTTGAGTTATGAACCAAAAACACTGAACCCTAAAATAATACTGGCCAGCCAGTTTATGAATATCAGTCATCATCACGACTCAATATGTGTGATTGAAGTCGATTTCACGCTGTGCTCTGGTAGAGAGAGAATGTGCGGTATGTAGCGAGGATTTGATCTCTAATACGCTTGCAGTAAGGGACGGTCTACATAGTAATTGGAACATTTTATATGTTGCTATCTTATATTGTACAGCATCGCCCTAGGGCATTTAGTAATAATACCTCATGTTGGTTATAGTAGTGTTTTTCTTAGATATGAGATTATCACAATTTTTATTATAACATCATAAACGTGAAGAATTTTTGCTTATGTTTAAGGATTAGAAACATTTTAAAGGAACATTAATAAGATGGGTCATCCGATTGAGTCAGTTCAGCCTGCAGTTTGTGCAGATTTTGGAAGATTCTGGAGATATCTGAGATATTGTGTCCCGCTAGAGGTCTCCACATTGATGGCAGTCTTTGTCCATATTTCTAGATTGTAAACTCCCAGTGGTCTTGGATTTCACTTTGTATTTTAGTGCTTGTTTCTGTACTGTATTATTTGCATTCCCTCCTTGTCAAATAGTAAAGCAGATCATGTTATTGCTTCAGGAATAGAAGATAATATTGCAATCCAGGAATGTGGTGACAGTAAATCAAGGAATGAAGCATGATGGATATAGTGGCTTTTCGCTGTATACTGTGTTACATATAAAATTGGTTTAAAAAAAATCCACAAAAAAGCCAAGAATTAGCCCAAATCCTACATTGTCTACAGCAATAAACTCCAATCAAGCAATGATCCCCTAAAGTCATTGTTGCTTTTACTGACCTTTGTCAAGTCCAAATTGTGTTTATTTCCATATAATGAACCACTAAATATGTGTTGGTTGCTCTGAATGATAGATCTTTCAGAAGACATTCTAAGGTATACTCTCTTCTTCAAAATCAAACTTCTCGACAGGTTGTTCTGCACTCCACTTCTTCTCCTTGTTCTTCCCCCCTTCCATAAATTCTCCATAGGGATCCTTCTTTTCGGTTTCCTTTTTGGAGCGCATGTAACCAAAGAAAACAGTCAAGGCCAAGAATGAATAGAAGAGCATAACAAACAGTATAAAGAAGTAGGAGTTGTCGTAAGCCTGCGATTCCTCAGAAGTGACATTCTCGGCTTTCTCTTGACTCTTTTCTAGAATCTGAAGGACACATTTTGTTACAATAGAAGCTATGAGGCTGGCGTTCATGTTGCTGCTTGCTACAGACTCTTGTAGATAACAAAATCAAATGAAAAGGGAACGCTGGGTGCTGCCTCTTTTGGTAAGGAATTTGGCTTAGTGGCTGTCACTGTCAACAGATAAGCTATTAGCAGTACATAGGCCCCTTGTTATCTCAAAATTCTGAGTCAGACTTCTGATTTAAAGCACAAAAATATTTAATACAAATTTAAAGCCGGAGATAATGTTTCTCTATTGTTATAGTCACAACTGAATATTTCAATGTCAATATTTCAATATCCTTCTCATTAGCACCTATATACAGCTTGTACAAAGCTGCAAAGAGGTCCCCTCCAGTACATGGTGGCCACAGTAGATGAGAATTTTCCCGTGATAGACATGTATGCTTCCCACTGCCAAATGCAGACATAGAAAGCCGAGAACAGAAGATGATGCCCTTGCTTTCCTATTAATTTGTCAAAATCGGCGATATCCTTCCCTGCCCCCTACTCAATGTATATACAGAGTTTGGCACAGTGGAGCCACTAATCAGAAATCAATGTTGTTTTTTAGGAAACATTTCTGAATGTGTTTCACTGTAAGCCTATTGTGCATAAGTAACAAGTAATGATAGTAGTAGAGAGATGCAGCCATAAAGTTGGCAGAAATATTTTAATATGAGTGAAACACTTAGGTCGGGTTCGCACATAGCGTAAACACTGCGGATTTTCCGCAACGGATTTCATTGTGGAAAATCTGCCGCGTATTACAGTAGCAGTACTTTAAAAAAATCACATCCACACGCTGCGTAAAAATGTACATAAATTGACCTGCGGTGCGATTTTTTAATCCGCAGCATGTCATTTTACAGATGTAGCCGTCTTTATTTTGACTTTTAACGCATTAAATACACAGTGGCTACATCCTTTATCTTGACTTTTTCAAAGACTTTTCAATGGCTTTTTTTCTGTGATATCACGCTGCACCAAGTTGTCAAGATAAAGATGGCTACATCCGTATGTTGCGGGTTTTCCTCGTTGAATTCAATAGGGAGGTAAAACCCGTGACAAATAGCAGATGTTGTGATTTTTTGCAGTGGAAAAGCTGCGATTCCACTGCAAAAATCGCAACTCAGAAAAAAAAAGATTATACTTACTTAGAACTCTATGCTCCTGCATCCAGCCCGACCTCCAGGGATGACATTTCATCCCATAAACACAAAAGTTTGAACAGCACATTCCAACAAAACAACACAAAAGATGTATGCAGTTGAAAGAACACCTGTGACTGCAAATATACAGCACACAAAAAAATGATGACAGCACACTGCGACACTAATGCAACCTAAACCGTTACATATAAATAAATATGCATTACATGCTTAATCTACTTACAATAGGGACGTTCTTAGTGCACATTTTGATCAATAAGTGTTTGCCTACAACGACCAGGTGTCCTCCATAGGTGGGGACCTACTCTGCACATACACCCAGAACTGGGACTAAGCCTACATATATATTTGGGGATGGTAGGAACCAGCATTAACCTAATTAAAATCACCCAGAGGAAGAATGGGAGAAGTGTAAGATCAAAAAAGGGAGACAGTCACTAACCCCACATATATGAATCACATAAACACAAAAGTTTGAACAGCACATTCCCAAAAAATTAAACAAAACGTGTATACAGGTGTAAGAACACCTGTGACTGCAAATATACAACAGACAAAGAATGGCGACAGCACACTGCGACACTAATGCAACCTAAACCGCTAATGGTTACATGGTTTCTATGGAATAATGGATGACAAGAATTATATTCATATAGGTTAAGCCCCATGCACACGACCGTAGAATTCGTCCATAACTACGGTCTGTAATTACGGACCGTAATTACGGACCCATTCACTTCTATTGCCCACGGACACCTTCCCGTATATTTACGGGAAGATGTCCGAGCCGTAGAAAGCCACCGCAAAAGATAAGACATGTCCTATTTTTTAATTTTACGGACCGTGCTCCCATACTTTAGAATGGGAGCACAGTCTGCAAATGCGGGTGGCTGTCCACGGCCGGCCGTGCCCGTAATCAGGGACCGTGATTACGGGCACGGTTGTGTGCAGGGGGCCTTACTGTGTTTGTCTCTGTAATCCAAAAACAAGACAAAAAACACAGAAAAACTATCTTTTTAAATCTGTTTATTTGAATAGCAATAAGCAGTGCTGTAATTCAAATATTACTGACAATTTATTAAATGAAATAATGATCAGAGTGACTCCCAGGTCAGACCTGGTGGAGAACATATAACTTGCTGGATCATCATGACTGGTCCACTATTAGTACAGAAATCATTGTTCTAAGTCCCTGGTGGAGCAGTATTACTATTGAGCGCACTATGGGGGAACTATTACAAATGGTTGCACCCTGGGAGAGAATTATTAATATTGGGGGCACGATTAATAACAGGGGCACTATAGGGGAGAATTATTACTAACGCTATAAGATAAGTATATGTAATACAGTGGATCCAGATATGATAACTTAATAGTATATCTTTTGATGTGAAAATTATTACTGTTGGGAACACTATAGGGGAGCACTCTTACTATATGGATACTCTGGCAAGATTACTTTTGGAAGCACTATTATTATGGGGGCACCCAGGCACAGTTACTTTTGTGGGGCAATATGAGATAACACTTATGTTTGGATCGCTATCCTTGGCACAATTATTTTTAGGGCACTGTGTGGCTACTATTACAGTTGGGGGCTCTATGCTTTGCGTGGGAATTACTAGGAGGAGCACTATCTACTTGGTAAAATAATTTTTTGTACCCCTGACAGAGTTGCTGCCCACTGAGTGTCCACAAAAATAATTTTGGCAAGCAGGTAGTGACCCTGACAGAAATAATGCCCAATGTCAGCATGGCACAACTATTTTATTGGGACACTATGTGTGTCACTAATACTGTCCGGAGCGTTATTTGCTTGGCACAATTATTTTGAGGGCACTCCTTTTAGTAGATGGTATAGCAGGCTCGGCTGCTGGGACTACCACCAATCACACAATTTGTGGAGTGCTGAGTCTTCTTCAGCTTTTATCCATACACAGCACCACCCTCAAGTTAATGGAATTGAGTTGCAACAGCAGCCCTTTAAATTTCGTGACTGGTGGGGTCCAGCAGTTGGATTCGCGCCAATCTCATATCTTAACGTATGCCAGCAATCATTATGAGGATGAAGAAATACAGTTTTGAAATGCATTTCTAGGAGCATCACCTGTTGTATGGCCCTCATTATACTGTGAAAGGTTTACATTTTTGTTTGACAGAAACTTGTAGTTTTCTTTATATTTTTTTTCACAATAAAAAGCAGTAGACGGAAGTTTTCCTCTGGGTTATCACCACATACCACATAATATTGAATATGTAATTTCAGATTAGCATTATATGTGTGTTTGACATCACAACAATTTCTGCCCAGGTGAGGTGTGGTGCAGACTCAAGGATTGCACCAGAATTCAAAGAACATTCTAGTGTCTAGTATGTGCTGTGTTTTTTTAAAAAAAAGATCATTGATTTATTTTAAAGAACTATAATTGGAGCAGCTGCTAATTAAATGTGAATACAGGGGCTGTTTTAATGGGTGGCAAATTGGGCATTTGAACAGGGCCTCCATTTAGTATTGGGCCACCGTGTACAGGTACCCCTGGAGCTAAATAAAACCACCTAGTATTATTTATCAGTGTATGCTGGTATTATTTGGGAATTGAATTGCAGTATTATATGGAAACTACTGTACAGAGGCGGATTATAATAAGGACAATCTGGGCAATCTGTAGGACACAGATACAATTAAATGGATCACTAGCACTGGCAAAATTAGTCCCTCCCCTGCCATTTAGCGCCTTTCAATGAGGCAAGCAGCACGATAACATCTAAAAGGAACATTATTTCCTTGCCCTGCCATTCAATGCTTTTCAACGACGAAAGCGGCGTGATGATGTCATCATGCCACTTGCGTCATTCAGCTGCTGCAAACTAGGCCTGCGTTGATAGAGGATGGCGCGGTAATGGGATCAGGGATAAAGTCGTTTTTTTTTCAGTTAACAGTGAGTGGCTCTATCTACAGGGGTCTCTATCTACTGTTTGCTCTATCTACAGGGGGCTGTATGTGGGCAGTATCTACAGGAGTTTTTTAGTGGGGTCACTATCTCCAGGGGGCTCTATGGGGGGCACTATCTACTGGGCCTCTATGTGGAGCAGTATCTACAGGAGGCTCTATAGGGGGCACTATGCATGGGGGGCACTATCTACAGGGGGCTCTATTTGGGACACTATCTACAGGAGATTCTATATGGGGCTCTGTCTACAGGGGGCTATTTGAGGGGAACTATCTACAGGGGGCTCTATGAGGGTCACTATATACAGGGGCACTCTCTACAGGGGGCACTGTGTGTGTGTGACACAGTGTATGGTGCTATTATAATTGGAGACACAGTGTATGGTGCTATTATAATTAGAGGGTCAGTGTATGGTGCTATTATATTTAGGATCGTAGTGTGGGGCACCATGAGAATTTTATCTTTGTTTATAGGTGCAGAAATGTTTGTAAAGTGAGAAGCTGTAGACATCTGAGTGGCAAACTGCAGAACTGAGCCGTGGTTGGGAGAAGTCATCATAGAGGTCTGGTCCAGATGTAGAAGAAAAGAGAAAAAGACCATTGTTTGGGCCATGCTGGGAGCAGTAGTTTTACGTCGTACAAACCTATACAGCAGGGGTTACACTCAATTTGCAAATCACCTATGTACTGAGCTGTATTTGTGCTGGTACTGTATTTATGTACTGAGCTTGTTTCTGATGCTGTATATATGTACTGAGCTTTGTTCTGGTGTTGTATTTATGTAGTAAGCTTAGTTCTGGTTCTGTACTTATGTACTGTTCTTGGTTATGGGGCTGTATTTATGTGCAGAGTTTGGGTCTGGTGCTGTATATATGTACTGAGCTTAGTTCTGGTGCTGTATTTATGTACTGAGCTTGGTTCTGGCGCTGTATTTACTTACTGAGCTTAGTTCTGGTTCTGTATTTATGTACTGAACTTGGTTCTGGGGCTGTATTTATGTACTGAGCTTGGGTGTCACGATCTGTGGGTATGTGGACCCACTGGGCCGTGCCGCTGCAGCGGGATAGCAGCTGGACAACAGAGTACCAAGTCAATATATCAATAGTCCAAGCACAAGGGTTCCTGTCGTGGGTCAGAGTAGCAACGGCTAGGCACAGATGGGACCTTGACAGCAGACACCAGACGTGGTGTAACACAGCAGGTGGAACTGGTGGCACAACACGACTCCAACAGGTTTAAAGCACAGGAACAAATAGCACAGGATACAGGTAGCAGGGCACGGGGACAACGGGAACAGGATAACACTAAGGGACCATTTGCAAGACTGACATAGGAAAACACAACAATGCTCAGGCAATGGGCAAAGGGGCAGGGCCCTTCTTATAGTCCAGGGAGATCATGGGCTAATTAATGATGATTCCCATGTGCGCACGCTGGTCGTTTAAGGCTGGGCACAAGCATGCGCGCCTCCTACGGGACACAGCGGACCGGAGCGGAAGTGAGCATTGGCGTCTCCTGGGGAGGAGATGTGGGCCAGCGCTCACAGATCCATGGCTGCAGCCGGCGGGGGATGAGTAATCCGGACGGTCCGCGGCCATGGACACTACATTGGGTCTGGTGCTAGATATATGTATATATGTACTGAGCTTCATTCTGGTGCTGTATTTATGTAATGAGCTTTGTTCTGGTGCTGTATATATGTACTGAGCTTGGTTCTGGTGCTGGATACATGTATGAGCTTGGTTCTGGTGCTGTATATATTTACCTTATATTTATCTAAGATAAACGTAGATTTAAACAACAGAGACTGGTTCTTTAAGGTTATATTTTTTAGGGAAACTACAAACAATTTAAAGCTCCTGATCTCTTTAGGGTCTCAGTATTCTGCTTTTTCTCTTCTGTATGGCACATTCTGCTTTTACAGCGAATTCAAAACCATGCCAGATCTGTGGCCGCCTAAACAAAAATCTGCAAATATATACGGTACAGTATCTTCAGAGTTCGGGGGGCCCACACTTTGTGAACTGCCCGGGACCCATGGTACCCTTTATCCGCCCCCGCTACTGTATATGGCAGTATTATGCAGGGTCTTCAATGGAGAATTATTTTGGCACTTTATGACAGCATTATGTGGGCTGGAATTATGAAAACAACAGTCTAAAACGGCAGGGGGGAGGGGGGTTAATTTTTTGTCTAGAGCTCAATTTTCTATTAAATTGACACTGGGTGGTATTATGTTCTATGATTAACCCCTTACCGACATTAGACGTAACGTTATATCGTAGCCGTAAAGGGGTACTATGGAGCGGGCTCCATACTCAGCGGGTGTCTGCTGTAACATAGAACCAACACTTCAATGTAACAGCCAGCATCGGCGATAACTAAGATCCTGGGCCATTCAGGTACTTAGATTCTGTGGTCAACAGCGACCGTAGCATCAAAAGTGGTAAAAAAAAGTTCGGCAAACTCTATCACCCCATTTCCATCCTCTGCAATGCGATTGCAGGGTGCCAATTGTTGACATGGCAGCCTGAGATCCTAATAAAAGGCTTAATAGGAGGCAGTAAACTGCAATACATAGATATAATATATACTGCCATATATAGGTATTTTAGTGCATTGTACCAGGCACAGGTGGGAAAAGCTTCAACAAGGATTATACAGCCATTCTGATATGGATTTTAAAAGTAAGTACACCAGCTTCATCAGGTCTAAGAGATTTCTTTAATAATGTATGTAGTTTGTATTGTGAGATGGTGACCGATCCGATTTAAACAATTAGAGAAATAAGCACTTTATCAGTTTCTCACTATGTGAGGAACTGATGAAGATAAATCAATCATACATACAAAAGATTTATGAGCATATTAAAGCAGAAGACATCGGAATGTAATGATTATGGTTGATATTTCTTTTCCAGTCAATTTACTAATTTCTAGCACAATAATAGAACAACTGGAGAGCTATTGGTTTTGCAAGCAGAGACTAAAGGAGGGCATGACCACAGAATGACAAATTGTTGTCAAAATTTTCTATCACTCATTATAATGTTTGGTACTAGGATTGGTCAGAGATTGGATTTTTGCTTACACTTCTATTGAAACTGAAATTATAGGTTTGATTGCGGGTTTTCCCAATCCCTGCACACTGTATGGCATACATGCGCGTCATTAAATGGTTGTATGGGTACTATTTAGGTGGGGTTTTTAATAGAGAACTAATCCTATATCATGTATATATAAAATTATCATACTGTGCTAAAAAAACACTACCAAAAATACTTTCACACATGTATGCACACATACATCTACTCACTATGTACGAACGCACCATCATGACATACACACACTCACAACATATAAGCACATGGATTCATGACAATTATGTTCTGTTATCACATAACCACAACATAATGAAATCACACATGGTGCAGAGGCTGGGATCCGCAGGGCAGCTCAATATACATATCAATAGCACAGGGACAGGCAATGAGTTGGCTCTGCTTCTGTATACAAAGAGGAGATAAGAAGATAACATAAATTGCTGCTATAAAAGTGAACCTGAGGAGGCAGAGCAGGCAACAGGGATGTGGGGGTGAGGTGGGTTGCAATTTCTGACAGTTGAGATGCCAGTGAATATATTTTCCTGACACCGGTCTCTTGTTTATAAATAACACTGGTAATACTGAGCAGGTGGCAACCATTAATGGAGGGAGACAGGTAGTCACTGGTAAATTTATTTCTTGACAAACAAAATGGTGGCTCTGCAGGCTAAAATAAAATGACTTCAGTTTCACTGTACTGTAGAACCATTAATATGTCAGTCAAGTAAAGACATTTTGTGGTGGCTTATTTTTTTGCCCCAGTGCAGCATTGGGGTAAGTTAATTTTGCACTTATGCTCTAAGTCAGAGGTATACTTATAATACGGTCCGCAATTACTGACCCGTCCGATTCTATTGGCTGCGGACACCTTTCCGTATCGCTACGAAAGGGTGTCCGTGCCGTAGAACTGTGCCGTGAATTATGGAGCATGTCCAACTTTTCGTATATTACGCGCCCTGCTCCCATACTTTGTATGGGAGCGCGGCCCGAAAATGCGTCCTGCGGCCGTCGGTGGCCGGCCGTTCCCGCCGCCGTCGGCGGGCCGTGATTACGGGCGTGGCCGTGTGCACGAGGCCTAACCTGTCCAGTTCTATGCTCCCCACAACATAATTGATGCCAGATGTGCCTGGTACCTGGTTATCTCCGTTTATATAAATACCATACTTGCTTGACAGAGTCGAATGTGCATGTTAATGGTGGACACAGGGAAGATAGCCGTTCGGCCAACAACTATCTTCTATTCATGCCCAGCTTTAGTGTATGCCATCAGTCCTATTTGAAATGTATAACCATGTTGTGAAATCTGAGCCACATAAAAAAGCATAAGATGACTGTTTAACCAGGAGCATCTACAGTCTAACCTGTGTGAAGTGGTGTCTGTGCATGGAATACTTAGTTGCATGTCAGTCACAGACATTAGTGTATGGACAGTTTATCATGTGGAAAATTCTTCAGCTGTACTCACTTATCATATTATAGTGCTATTAATAACTGGCAGGACCAGACCAGCTATATAATGACGTATGTGACAGCTATGTAATTCAAGGTTTACACACAAAAACAATGTAAAAATAATATATCAAGGAGTGCGGATAGGTTAGGGATAGTGTAAAATGTATATATTTTATTAATATTCGTGTGTGTGGTACGAGTGCTAGGTAAAACCTATTTAACACTGTTATCTGGGCAATGGTAAATGCCCGGGTTGTGCAGGCAATAAATGGCCTAATTAGGCATAGAGGGGTGAATAGATGAGCTACTGCCCATCTTCTCATTTTCTTAACCCTTCCCCCATATGGAGAAAAATTTGTACTTCTTTTTGCCACAATGGAGGCATTAAAAAAATACAACTCATCCCGCAAAATACAAGCTCTTATACAGGCATTCTGCTTTACGAGATGCTGTTTAAAGTTACACCATGTATACAATACTGTGCAAAAGTTTTCGGCAGTTGCTGAAATTTAAGAATGCTTTTAAAAAATACAAGTGTTAATAGTTTTTTTTATCAATTAACAAAATACAAAGTGAATGACAAGCAGAGAAATCTAAATCAAATTAATATTTGGTGTGACCACCCTTTGCCTTCAAAACAGCATCAATTGTTCTAAGTACACACTTGCATAAAATCATGGATTTTGTAGGAATATAGTCAGGTGTATGATTAACCAATTATAGCAAACAGGTGATAATGATCATCATTTTCATATGTAGGTTGAAACACAGTCATTAACTGTAACAAAATCAGCTGTGTAGGAGACTTTATACTGGGTGACGAACAGCCAAATTCTGCTACAAAGGTGAGGTTGTGAAAGACGGTTTCATGTCACAGGTCTACCATGGCAAGACTGAGCACAGCAACATGACACAAGGTAGTTATACTGCATCAGCAAGGCAAAGATTTCAAAGCAGACTGAGGTTTAAAGATGTGCTGTTCAAGTTCTTTTAATGAAGCACAAAGAAACGGGCAATGTTGAGGACCGTAGACTCAGTGGTCGGACATGGAAACTTAGTGCACCAGATCAAAAACACATCATGTTTACTTCCCTTCTAAATCGGAAGATGTCCAGCAGTGCCATCAACTCAGAATTGGCAGAAACCAGTGGGACCCAGGTACACCCATCTGCTGTTCGGAGAAGTCTGGCCAGAAGTGGTCTTCATGGAAGAATTGTGACCAAAAAGCCATACCTTCAATGTGGAAACAAGGTCAAGCATCACAACTATTCACGAAAACATAGGAACTAGGGTGCAGAAAAATGGCAGCAGGTGCTTTGGACTGATGAGTCAAAATTTTAAATATTTGGCTGCAACAGAAGGCAGTTTGTTTCTCGAGGGGCTGGAAAGCCGTACAATAATGAGTGTCTGCAGGCAACAGTGAAGCATGTTGGAGGTTCCTTGCAAGTTTGGGGCTGCATTTTAGCAAATGAAGTTGGGGATTTGGTCAGGATTAATGGTGTCATTAATGCTGAGAAATACAGGCAGATATTTATCAATTATGCAATACCATCAGGGAGGCGTCTGATTGGCTCCAAATTTATTCTGCAGCAGGACAACTACCCCCAAACATACAGCCAAGGTAATTAAGAACTATCTTCACGTAAAGAAGAATAAGCTGCCCTGGAAGTGATGATATGGCCCCCAAAACCCCTGATCTCAACATAATCGAGTCTGTCTGGGATTATATGAAGAGACAGAAGGATTTGAGGAAGCCTACATTCACAGAAAATCTGTGGTTTGTTCTCCAAGATATTTGGAACAACCTCCCTGCCGAGTTCCTTCAAAAGCTGTGTGCAAGTGTACCTAGAAGAAGTTATGCTGGTTTGAAGGCAAAGGGTGGTCACACCAAATATTGATTTGATTTAGATTTCTCTTCTGTTTATTCACTTTGCATTTTGTTAATTGATAAAAAAAACTATTAACACTTCTATTTTTAAAAGCATTCTTACTCTGCAGCATTTTTTGCCTAAAACTTTTGCACAGTACTGTATGTATATACAGGGACTCTACGTGCTGCTGTATGAAATCTGTCCATGATTCATTTCCATGTCCATGTGCGTGAGCCTTTAAGGTGAATTAGATCTGGCAATGGAGGGCACCAAGAACTGGCTCAAGATTTGTTCTGCAGGACAATATTATTGTCACGATGCGGGGTGTGGACCCACTGGGCCGTACCACGTAGCGGGATGGCAGCTGGCCAAACAGGTAAGGTACAGAGTTCAAATAGTTCAGTGAGGATACCTGAGGCAATCGTAGACTGTAGCGAGGCAGGCACGTCCAGGACCAGGCAGCGGCAAGACGTCAGGTGAGGCGTAGCAAATCAAGCGAGACTGTAGCACAGCATGGCAACAGCACAGCATGGCACTAGAACTGGGTAGCACGAAAACAGGATACAGGAACAAGGTACACTGGGAAACTGGAGACACTGGGAGTGTAATGTCGGGGTAGGGAAACAGACAAGTGAGCCCTAATCTACCCGCCACTCAGTCCCTGCCTACTTGCAATGACCCGCCCTAGGCGACGGGGTACAACTGGGCGACGGTCCCTACACTCAATAGGTGCACGACAGACAAACAGACAAGGGTACAAAGAAGCCAGGGAAATGGGGAAGTTGCCCACGGGAACACCGTGAGCAACAAGCGAGGTGAACGAGCCGAGTCAAACCAGGAGATGAGCGAGGTACAAAAACGCAGAGCAGAAGAGTGGTCAGACAAGCCAAGGTCAATCACAAGCAGAGGATCAGTAGTTCAAGAAGCTGCAGCAGGGCCAGGAAACCAACAGAGAAGAATCACAAGCAAAGGAGGAACAGGAAAGGCAGGTATAAATAGACAGAGGGCGGGAGCTAGCTCAGTCTGGCCAGGCTGTGATAGGCTCTCCCACTCCTAAGCCTGCCATCCTGGGTGGTGGAAGATGGAGTCAGTCTCACAGACATAGAAGCAGGTGCAGACTGATTACCTATCGGCGTCGACACAGAAGTTGTGTCTGGCAGATCCTTTACAGTACCCCCCCTTTTATGAGGGGCCACCTGACCCTTTCTAGGTGGACCTGGTTTATTGGGGAAACGAAGGTGGAACCTCCTGAGCAATACCCCAGCGTGAACATCCCGGGCGGGTACCCAAGTCCTCTCCTCAGGCCCGTATCCCCTCCAATGGACCAGGTACTGGAGGGATCCTTGGACCATCCTGCTTTCCACAATCTTGGCCACCTCGAATTCTACCCCCTCAGGGGGGAGAACAGGGACCGGAGGTTTCCTCGAGGGAGCCAAGGATGGGGAGCAGTGTTTAAGGAGGGAGGCATGAAACGCGTTGTGTACTCGAAAAGACGGGGGCAACTCCAGTCGGAAGGAGACAGGGTTAAGGACTTCAATGACCTTGTATGGCCCTATAAACCGGGGAGCAAACTTTTTGGACGGGACTTTAAGGCGCAAATTTTTTGACGATAGCCACACCAGATCGCCGACCACAAACAAGGGGTTATCAGAATGTCTTCTATCTGCCTGAGTCTTTTGTATGCTCTGAGACTCCTCTAGGTTCTTCTGAACCTGGGCCCAGACTGTGCACAGTTCCCGATGAACGACATCTACCTCGAGATTGTTGGAACTACCAGGTGAAACGGAGGAGAACCGTGGATTAAACCCAAAATTACAGAAAAAGGGGGAGACCCCTGACGAGTTACTGACCCGGTTATTAAGGGAAAATTCGGCGAGGGGAATGAATGAATCCCAATCATATTGACAGTCAGAGATAAAACACCTTAAATATTGTTCTAGAGACTGATTAGTCCTCTCAGTTTGGCCATTAGTTTCAGGATGGAAGGCAGAGGAGAAGGACAGATCAATCTCCAACTTTTTATATAAGGCTCTCCTAAACAATAAAACAAATTGTACCCCTCTGTCAGAAACAATATTGACAGGGACCCCATGGAGACACAGGATGTGTTTGACAAACAAGGTAGCTAACGTCTTAGCATTGGGTAGTTTCTTGAGGGGCACAAAGTGGCACATCTTACTGAAGCGGTCTACAACAACCCACACCACCGACTTGCCTTGAGATGGAGGCAAATCGGTGATGAAATCCATGGAGATATGGGTCCAAGGTCTCTGGGGAATGGGCAAAGAACATAGTAAGCCCGCTGGTCGGGACCTGGGAGTCTTGGACCTAGCACAAACTTCACAAGCGGCGGCGTAGGCCTTAACGTCTTTGAGCAACCCAGGCCACCAATAGTCTCTGGCAATGAGGTGCTTGGTACCCAGGATGCCTGGATGGCCAGATAGTGCAGAGTCATGATTTTCCCTAAGTACCCTTAGCCGGAATTGCAGGGGAACAAACAGCTTGTTCTCAGGAAGGTTCCCGGGAGCTGAACCTTGACCAGCCGCAATTTCAGAGACTAAATCAGAATCAATAGAGGAAATTATTATACCTGGAGGCAAAACACAAGCAGGATCTTCCTCCGAAGGAGGGCTGGCCATGAAGCTACGCGACAGTGCATCAGCCTTAATATTTTTAGACCCAGCCCTATAGGTGACCAAAAAGTTGAATCTGGTAAAAAATAACGCCCATCGAGCTTGTCTCGGGTTTAGCCTCCGGGCAGATTCTAGGAAAACCAGATTCTTGTGGTCGGTAAGGACCGTAACCTGGTGCCTTGCCCCCTCCAGGAAGTGGCGCCACTCTTCAAATGCCCATTTAATGGCTAAGAGTTCGTGGTTGCCAATATCATAGTTACTCTCAGTGGGCGAAAACTTCCTGGAGAAGTAGGCACAGGGGCGGAGATGGGTGAGGGACCTGGTACCCTAGGACAAGACAGTCCCCACTCCCACCTCGGACGCGTCAACCTCCACGATAAATGGCTCCATTTGTTTGGGCTGAACCAGCACTGGGGCCGAGATAAAGCACTTCTTAAGGACCTCAAAAGCCTGGACAGCCTCAGGAGGCCAGTGGAGGAGATCAGCACCTTTGCGAGTGAGATCCGTAAGAGGCTTAGCGATGACCGAGAAGTTAGCAATAAATCTCCTGTAATAATTAGCGAACCCCAGGAAGCACTGTAACGCTTTCAGGGAGGCAGGTTGGACCCATTCCGTCACAGCCTGGACCTTGGCGGGGTCCATGCGGAATTCATGAGGAGTGAGGATTTGACCCAAAAACGGTATCTCCTGCACCCCAAACACACATTTTCGGTCTTAGCAAACAGTTTGTTTTCCTGAAGGGCCTGAAGCACCTTCCTGACATGCTCAATGTGGGAGGACCAGTCCTTCGAAAACACAAGTATGTCATCAAGGTACACTACAAGAAATACCCCCAGGTAGTCTCTTAAAACCTCATTTATGAAATTCTGGAAGACCGCGGGAGCATTACACAACCCAAAGGGCATGACGAGGTATTCGAAATGACCTTCGGGCGTGTTAAACGCAGTCTTCCACTCATCCCCCTCTTTGATGCGGATAAGGTTATAAGCCCCCCATAGATCAAACTTAGAGAACCATTGGGCCCCCTGAACCTGATTGAAGAGATCAGGAATCAAAGGAAGGGGATACTGGTTCCTTACAGTGACCTTATTCAAGTTTCGGTAGTCAATGCATGGCCTAAGACCACCATCCTTCTTCCCTACGAAGAAGAAGCCAGCACCTACCGGAGAAGTAGAGGGGCGAATGTAACCCTTGGCCAGGCATTCCTGGATATACGCTCTCATGGCTTCACGTTCGGGACAAGAGAGATTAAATATACCACCCTTAGGGAGCTTAGCTCCTGGTACCAAATAAATTGAGCAATCATATTCTCTATGAGGTGGTAACACTTCGGAGGCCTCTTTAGAGAAAACATTAGCGAAGTCCTGAACAAACTCAGGTAGAGTGTTCACCTCTTCAGGGAGAGAAATAGAATTAACAGGAAAACATGACGTCATGCATTCATTACCCCATTTGGTAAGATCCCCAGTATTCCAGTTAAACGTGGGACTATGCAACTGCAACCAGGGAATGCCTAAAACCAAATCGGACGATAATCCCTGCATCACCAGTACAGAGCACTGCTCCAAATGCATGGAGCCCACACGGAGTTCAAAAACAGGGGTATGCTGTGTAAAATAACCATTAGCAAGAGGAGTGGAGTCGATACCCACTACCGGGACAGGTTTAGGCAAATCACTCAATGGCATAGCTAGAGACATAGCAAATTCCACAGACATAATATTAGCAGAAGACCCTGAATCCACGAAGGCACTGCCGGTAGCAGACCTACCACCAAAAGAGACCTGAAAGGGAAGCAAGATTTTATTACGTTTCATATTTACGGGAAATACCTGTGCGCCCAAGTGACCTCCCCGATGGTCACTTAGGCGCGGAAGTTCTTCCTGCTGCTTATTCTTACGCCTAGGACAGTTGTTCACTTGATGCTTGTCATCCCCACAGTAGAAGCAGAGACCATTCTTCCTGCGGAACTCTCTACGTTGTTGGGGGGACACGGAGGCCCCGAGTTGCATAGGTACCTCCGAGTCTTCCGTGGAAGAACGAAGCAACGGAACCTCGGGAGGCATCATGGGGGAGTCAGAGGAGAAGGCACAAACACGTTCAAGTCGTCGTTCCCTGAGACGTCGGTCAAGTCGTACTGCTAAAGCCATAACCTGATCTAGGGAGTCAAAAGAGGAATAGCTAACTAGCAGGTCTTTCAGGGCGTTCGAAAGACCCAATCTAAACTGGCACCTTAAGGCAGGGTCATTCCACCGAGAAGCTACACACCACTTCCTAAAGTCAGAACAATACTCCTCAACAGGTCTCTTACCCTGACGTAAGGTCACCAGCTGACTCTCGGCAAAGGCAGTCTTGTCAGTCTTGGCATAAATGAGCCCGAGAGCAGAAAAGAAAAGATCAACGGAGGAAAGTTCAGGGGCGTCAGGAGCCAAGGAGAAGGCCCATTCTTGGGGCCCGTCCTGGAGCCGGGACATAATTATACCCACCCGCTGGCTCTCAGAACCAGAGGAGTGGGGCTTTAAGCGAAAATAGAGCCTACAACGCTCCCGAAAGGAGAAAAAAGTCTTCCGGTCCCCTAAGAACCGGTCAGGCAACTTGAGGTGGGGTTCAAGAGGTGAGGTGAGGGGCACTACCAGGGTAGCATCAGGCTGGTTGTCCCTCTGAGCCAGGGCCTGGACCTGTAGGGAGAGGCCCTGCATTTGCTGAGCCAGGGTCTCAAGGGGGTCCATAGTAGTGTCAGGGACCAGGGTAGACTAGGTATATGGGCTTGTGATTATGTAATGTCGGGGTAGGGAAACAGACAAGAGAGCCCTAATCTACCCGCCACTCAGTCCCTGCCTACTTGCAACGACCCGCCCTAGGCGACGGGGTACAACTGGGCGACGGTCCCTACACTCAATAGGTGCACGATAGACAAACAGACAAGGGTACAAAGAAGCTAGGGAAATGGGGAAGTTGCCCACGGGAACACCGTGAGCAACAAGCGAGGTGAACGAGCCGAGTCAAACCAGAAGATGAGCGAGGTACAAAAACGCAGAGCAGAAGAGTGGTCAGAAAAGCCAAGGTCAATCACAAGCAGAGGATCAGTAGTTCAAGAAGCTGCAGCAGGGCCAGGAAACCAACAGAGAAGAATCACAAGCAAAGGAGGAACAGGAAAGGCAGGTATAAATAGACAGAGGGCGGGAGCTAGCTCAGTCTGGCCAGGCTGTGATAGGCTCTCCTACTCCTAAGCCCGCCATCCTGGGTGGTGGAAGATGGAGTCAGTCTCACAGACATAGAAGCAGGTGCAGACTGATTAGCTATGGGCGTCGACACAGAAGTTGTGTCTGGCAGATCCTTTACAGGGAGACCATTAGAATGACAAACTATGGGTAACAAACAATGCTCTGGCAAGGAGCAAGAGGGCAGATCCCTTTTTATAGCCCAGGGCATCCTGGGCTAGATTTCAGATTTCCTGTAAAAATGCGTCCAATGGCCCTTTAAGACCGTGCACGCGCAGGCGCGAGCGCCCGCCGGAGACACTCGAACTCCGGGAGTGAGTGCCGGCACCTCACAGGAGGACGACGCTGCAGAGTGGTAAGATGTCCATGGCCACAGCCGTCGAGGTTAACGGCAGAACGACGGACCGTGACCATAGACGTTACAGTATCCCCCCTTTTAAGCCCCCTCTTCTTGGGACCAGAGCGGGAGAGAAACTTCCTTACGAGGACAGGAGCATCGATGTTCTCCTCTTGCTCCCAAGACCTCTCTTCTGGGCTGAACCCCCTCCAATCCACTAAATAAAATGTCCTTCCTCCCACCTTCTTAGTAGCCAGAATCTCCTTTACTTCGAAAGTCCCCGATGAGCCGCCAGGGACCACTGTGGAACTAGGAGTCCTGGAAAAGAAGTTCAGGACCAGGGGTTTCAGCAGGGTGATGTGGAAGGAGTTAGGAATCCTGAGGGTAGGGGGGAGCCACAGCTTGTAGGATACTGGGTTGATCTGTAGCAGGATTTGGAAGGGTCCGAGGAACCTTGGGGCAAATTTGCATGACGGCACCTTTAGCCGGATATTCCTAGAAAACAACCAGACTTTAGTCCCTGGAAGGAACTGCGGAGGCGCCCGTCTTCTTGTATCTGCCTTTCTCTTCATGCGGTCCACCGCCAACAGGATAGAAGATCGGGTCTGTTGCCAAATCTGTGGAGAGTCCCTGAAGGTCAAGTCAGCTGCAGGAACTTGGGACATAGTAGAAACAGGAAGAGGTATACGAGGATGTTGGCCGTAGACGATGAAGAATGGACTGGAAGTGGTCGACTCAATGGTGTGGTTGTTATAAGAGAACTCTGCCCACGGAAGCAACTGCACCCAATCATCATGGCACCTGGAAACAAAGTGACGTAGATAGTTCTTCATAATCTGGTTAACACTCTCGACTTGCCCATTGGACTGGGGATGATAGGCCGAAGAGAAGTCCAATTTTACACCCAGGAGGCCGCAGAGTGCTCTCCAAAACTTCGAGGTGAACTGGACCCCTCGGTCCGAGACAATATGCAGGGGCAAGCCATGCAGACGGAAGATGTGTTGTATGAAGAGGTCAGCCAATCGCGTAGTAGACGGCAGGGCAGGCAAGGGAATGAAATGAGTCATCTTGGAAAATCGATCCACCACCACCCAGATCACACTGCAACTCGCAGAAGAAGGAAGTTCCGTGACAAAGTCCATAGCGACATGTTGCCAGGGGGCAAGGGGCACAGGCAGTGGTTGGAGCAGGCCGGCAGGTCTGGAGTGAGCAACTTTATTTGCTGCGCATACCATGCATGAGGAGACAAAGTCCATAACGTTTTTGGGTAGCGTTGGCCACCAGAACTGACGGGTGATTAGATCTTGGGTCTTACGAGCACCCGCGTAACCTGCCAGCTTAGAACTGTGACCCAGCGAAGAATTCTTCCTCGGTCTGCCAGACGTACAAAAGTCCTACCCAGAGGAATGTATCTAACTTGCAGGGGATTCACAGAGAAGATGCAGGATGGGTCAATAATATTCTGTGGAGATGCCATGGCGTCCTCGGTTTCAAAAGATCTAGACAAGGCATCGGCCCTCACATTCTTGTTGGCAAGTCGGTAGTGGAGTTCGAACCGGAACCAAGCAAAGAACAACGACCACCTGGCTTGACGAGGATTCAACCGCTGGGCTGTCTGTAGGTAGGTCAAATTCTTGTGATCTGTGAAGATTAGGATAGGGTGGACTGTGCCTTCCAGAAGATGTCTCCACTCCTGCAGAGCCAGCTTGATGGCCAGTAACTCCCGGTTCCCAATCCAGTAGTTGCACTCTGCGGAAGAAAACAGCTTGGAGTAACAGCCACATACCACAGCCTTGCCTTTCGATCTTCTCTGGAACAACAGTGCACAAGCACCAACTGAGGAATCGTCCACCTCTAATGAAAACTGTAGGGATACATCAGGATGGTGCAGAATGGAGGCAGACGTGAAGGCTTTTTTTAAGGATTCAAATGCGGCTTTAGCCTCCGGAGTCCACATCTTGGCATTCATACCCTTCTTAGTGAGGGTGGAGATAGGAGCAGTCAAAGATGAGAAGTTGGAGATGAAGTGCCGGTAGAAGTTGGCTAATCCTAGGAAGCGTTGTATGGCCCTTAAGCCTTGGGGGCGTTGCCACTCCAGGACATTCTTTACCTTCTGGGGGTCCATCTTGAGGCCCTGATCAGAGATACTATAGCCCAGGAAGGATAGAGACTTCTTCTCAAATACACACTTCTCCAAATTGGCATAAAGGCGATTCTCTCTTAGACGGAGCAACACCCGGCGGACATGACTTTGATGATTTACTGGATCTGGGGAAAAAATCTAAATGTCATCGAGATACACCACAACACAAACATAAAGGAGATCACGAAAAATGGCATTGACAAATTCTTGAAATACTGCGGGGGCGTTACACAGGCCGAAGGGCATAACTAAGTATTCGCAGTGCCCATCACAAGTATTAAAGGCAGTCTTCCATTCGTCACCTCGACAAATCCAAATCAGATTGTAGGCCCCTCGCAGGTCCAGTTTAGAATTTTTTTCCGCCCCCCGTATGCGATCAAACAGTTCATAAATTAAAGGCAGAGGGTACCTGTTCTTCACCGTGATCTGGTTTAGGCCTCGGTAGTCAATGCAAGGTCGTAGCGATCCATCTTTCTTTTTAACAAAGAAGAACCCCGTTCCGGCCGGGGATGAGGATTTACAAATGAAACCCCTCTTCAGGTTCTCCTTAATGTAGACTGACATGGACTGAGTCTCTGGCAAGGAGAGAGGGTACACTCTACCACGAGGAGGAGACGATTCAGGAACCAGGTCGATCGGACAGTCATATGCCAGGTGTGGCGGCAAGGTCTCAGCCTCCTTTTTGTTGAAGACATCGGAGAACATGGAGAAACAAGAAGGCAACCTTGTCAAAGACTGAAGAGGGGCAGGCTGTGGCGACTGGATATGGCCCAGACAGTGGTCAAGACACCTCGGGCCCCACTGGAGGACCTCTCCAGAGTTCCAATCCAGGACGGGGGCGTGCAGACAGAGCCAAAGCAAACCCAGCAGCACGGGGTTGACGGCCTTGGACAGGATGAACAGGGAGATGAGTTCAGCATGAAGGGCTCCCACTTGGAGTCTCAACGGCTTGGTTGCGGACACAACTGGGTCAGGCAATGGCAGTCCATCCACAGAGGCAACGATCAACAGCCTTTCAAGTGGGATAGTAGGCAACTGAAGGAGATCCACAAGGTCTTGGCAGATGAAGTTGGCTGCAGAGCCGGAGTCCAGATAGGCAGAGACCTGATGAGACCTCTCGCCAGCAATGAATGTTACAGGAATGAATAATTTGGAAGAGAGTTCTTGATTCAATGTGTTGACGCCCAGGGTTGTCTCTCCAACCAAACCTAGACGCTGTGGTTTTTTGGCTTTTTGAGGGCACAGACGCACAACATGGCCAGCGAGGCCGCAATATAAGCAAAGTCCAGAGGTTCACCTGCGCTGTTTCTCCTGGACCGATAATTTTAGTCGGTCTACTTGCATCGGGACCTCGGTCAAAGCAATAGAAGCAGGCAAGAGGGGTTGCTGAAAGTTGGGCGCCAGTCTGGGGCGCCGACGCTCCTTACGAACCTCGTGAGATCTCTCCCTCAGCCTTATGTTTACCCGAGTGGCAAGCAGAATCAAGTCGTCCAAGGCAGGAGGCAGATCTCGAGCGGCCAGTTCATCCTTGATCTCGGACGACAGGCTATGCCAATAGGATGCCACCAA
Organism: Rhinoderma darwinii; assembly: GCF_050947455.1. Lineage (NCBI taxonomy): Eukaryota > Metazoa > Chordata > Amphibia > Anura > Rhinodermatidae > Rhinoderma > Rhinoderma darwinii. The sequence continues at coordinate 96,897,232 of NC_134690.1, forward strand.
GGCTTCATTGTTCCAGGATAGCTTTCCTGCCAGAGTCCGGAACTGGATCGTATACTCGCCCACGGAGGTGTCCTCTTGGCGAAGGTTGTAGATGGCAGTGGCTGCCGATGAGACTCGCCCAGGCAACTCAAAAACAGTTCAGAATATTCGCACGAACTCCTGGAAATCTTGGGTCTTGGGTCCCTGATGTTCCCAGATAGGATTAGCCCATGCCAGGGCCTTGCCAGTCAGGAGGAATATGATGAATACGATCTTGGCTCCATCCAATGGAAATGCTCGAGTGCAGGGTAAAATGAATGTGGCATTGGTTCAGAGACCCCCGACGAGCACTGGCGTCTCCATCGAACTGAGAGGGCAATGGCATCGAAAACCAAGGATCCAGACAAGAACTGCCAGGAGGAGTAACAGGAGGATCGGCTTGAAGGACTTGCATAGAGGCAGGAAGAGAAGCAACTAGCATCCCTTGCTGCTGCAGCATAGAGTCCACTGCCACAAAGAGTTGATCCTGCCTATCTCGGAGATCCAGCTGATCCGCCTGCATGGCTTAGGAGGGTGCCAAGCCCTTGAATTGACCAGCAGAGTCCATGGCCAGAGCGTACTGTTACTGTAATGACAGTGTAGGGAGACAGACAGGTGAGCCCTAATCTACCCGCCACTCAGTCCCTGCCTACTTGCAACGACCCGTCCTAAGCGACGGGGTACAACTGGGCGATGGTCCCTACGCTCAGTAAGTGCAAGACAGACAAAACAGACAAGGGTACACAGAAGCAAGGGAAACGGGGCAGCTGCCCACGGAGACACCGTGAGCAACAAGAGTAGTGAACGAGCAGAGTCAAACCAGGAGAGAACGAGGTACAAAATGCTGAGCAGGAGAGTGGTCAGAAAGCCAAGGTCAATAACAAGCAGAGGATGAGTAGTACAAGCAGCAGCAGCAAGTCGGGAAACAAGCATAGAAGAATCACAGGCAAAGGAGGAACAGGAAAGGCAGGTATAAATAGACAGTGGGCGGGAGCTAGCTCCGTCTGGCCAGGCTGTGATAGGCTCTCCCACTCCTAAGCCTGCCATCCTGAGTGGTGGAAGATGGAGTCAGTCTCACAGACATAGGAGCAGGTGCAGACTGATTGCCCACGGGCGTCGACACAAAAGCTGTGTCTGGCAAATCCTTTACAGTTACGATGCGGGCGGGGTGTGGACCCACTGGGCCGTACCGTGTAGCGGTATGGCAGCTGGCCAAACAGGTAAGGTACAGAGTTCAAATAGTTCAGCGAGGTTACCTGAGGCAATCGTAGACAGTAGCGAGGCAGGCACGTCCAGGACAAGGCAGCGGGAAGACGTCAGGTGAGCTGTAGCAAATCAAGCGAGACTGTAGCACAGCACGGTAACAGCACAGCACGGCACTAGAACTGGGTAGCACGGAAACAGGATACGGGATACAGGAACAAGGTACCCTTGGAAACTGGAGGACACTGGGATCATTAGCACGAAAAAGTATGGGTAACAAACAACGCTCTATCAAGGAGCAAGAGGGCAGTGCCCTTTTTATAGCCCAGGGCATACTGGGCTAGATTGCAGACTTCCTGCAAAAATGCGCGCAGTGGCCCTTTAAAACTGTGCACGCACCGGTGCGCATGCCCGTCGGAGACACTAGAAGTCCGGAAGTGAGTGCCGGCGCCTCACCGGAGGACGAGGCTGCAGAGAGGTAAGCTGTCCATGGCCACGGCCGTCGAGGTTAGCGGCAGAACGACGGACCATGGCCGTAGACGTTACAATTATGTGAATGGTAAAGCACTGGTGCCTGCTTTGCACAAAGTCCTATCTGCCTTGCAATAAAACCTTTGTGACCTACCGTATATCAGAGATCCCAGGAATAATATTTTCCATATATAACTGAGCAAAAGCAATTTTTTTTTAATCTGCATTGCTCCACAAAATTAAAGCCGTTTATGTATTACAATTATCTGTAAGACTCATACACGTTCGAGTGACCATACCGATAACCGGTTAGTCATCGATTAAAATTGGTCATTCACCTTTATCAAAAATCATCTTTATCATTTTACACCTTGCTAAATGTAAATGTAAATGTTTGTCGTTTGACCTTTCCTATTAATGCACATTGCGTGTACAATGGAATTTGCATAATATGACAATTTTATATGTTCATCTTTGCAATCTTGACAATTTTCTAGTTTGAGATCGCTGGTCGGTGGATTAAAAAGTCGTAGCGTGTTAATTCACCTGTACACCTGCAGAAACACTTTGCCTTGTGTAGTAAAAGTGAAGGTTAATCATACAGTAGTTCAATGCTGAAGGCAGCTGCTGTGTAATAGAAAGTGTGATGTCTCAGGATTATTCAGTGAAAGGTATTTTGCTATTGTTGATCTGAACAGTTTAAAAAAATAGACATACCATCCATTCCAGACGTTCAGACTTAAGACAGCAGACATAAAAGAAATATGTAATTATATTCTTGTGGAGGCAGAAGGGATTATATGACAATAGAAAGGTGAGAACACTGGTTATATAGGTATATGTGTATGGCTAAGGGTTAACTGATGGTTTCTCAGGAAAGGATATTTATTCTCTTTAAGTCAGACAATAAATGTATTACAAAGGTAGCATTGTGTTCGCTAGTAAATGTCGTTGACTATTTTGCTAGACAAAACTGAATATCAAACTACGGTATATCTGACCTATGTATTCAATAAATAAATGAAATGTTGGATGCATTACAATAAACTAAGTTTTCTTTTATGGAAAAAGGAAAGGATTAAGTTTCCACCAATTAGGTTCTTGCAATGTACGAATTGTCCTTGTGGAGTCTCACTCTTTGGAGATACAATTTTAAAATGTTGTATGTAAAATATAACCTTTACTGTATTTTCATATAAAATCTCTTGAAAAGTGTTAACATATACAGGTAGTGCATATATATGTAGAAAAATCATGCATAATGGACTTTAGCATTTGTTCATAGCATATATCCAGTATGATTAAATAGTCAGATTTAGACAGCGATTCATACGTGGTTTAGTGAAAAGAAAGTGTTCATCATCGTTTAGTTTGAGATTTTTCCCTGTTTTTCCCTATGTTTCTCACATACAAATACCCAATTCAAAATTGGCGCCTGTTTCTGACGTCAGATGCCAGAAACAGGTGCCAATTTTGAATTCTATGGGCGATCTCTTGTCACTGCAAGCACGGTCTCACTGAGGAGCATCACTCCAAATAGACAGCTACTTTATTTGCTCCAGCATCATTGGAACTGGATATAGCTGGTTTTGGCCCATCTCCCCTGAAGAATCGCTTGGCCGTGAGGAAAAGCGTTGGGAGGTATTTCTACATTGAGAGAGGTTTCATGGTCCCCTTACATCAACCCAAATACGGATGACAGGGGCGTAGCTAGAGGCTCATGGGCCCCGATGCAAGAATTCTTACTGGGCCCCCCCCCGCAAACTTCTCATGGCCGACGGTCCACTTTCAGCTGCATCGCTGGGTCTCCTAAGTGACCCAACAATGCAGCACTAGCAGCCGGGGGCGTCACTAAGGCTGGGTTCACACACACTATTTACGGACGTAATTAGGGTGTTTTAGCATTGAATTACGACCGAAAATGCGGCTCAAAAGCGTCGGCAAACATCTGCCCATTCATTTGAATGGGTCTTACGATGTTCTGTGCCGACGGTCATTTTTTTTTACGCGTCGCTGTCAAAAGGCGGTGCGTAAAAAAGTGCCTGTCACTTCTTCAGACGTAAATGCAGCCGTTTTCCATGGACTCCATGGAAAACCAGCTTCAGTTACTTCCGTAATGGACGCAGCAAAAGACGCCTCCACATGCCAAAAATTACGGTGCTGTTTTCTCCTGAAAACAGCACAGTAATTTCAGCCGTAACGGACGCTGCCGTGTGAACATACCCTCAGGGCTTAAAATGTCCGGGAAATAGCCCCAATACATATGTGTCCGCCCCAAAAAAAAGTGTGTATATGAGACAGCATAGCATATCTATAGCACTACGACCCTATAAACTATGGATAGGATTAGATACAGTGGCTGAGCAGACAGTATCACACATGATAGGATTAGATACAGTGGCTCAGAAGGCAGTATCACACATGATAGGATTAGATACACAGCTCAGCAGACAGTATCACACATGATAGGATTAGATACAGTGGCCCAGCAGACAGTATCACACATGATAGGATTAGATACAGTGGCTCAGCAGACAGTACCACACATGATAGGATTAGATACAGTGGCTCAGCAGACAGTACCACACATGATAGGATTAGATACAGTGGCTCAGCAGACAGTATCACACATGATAGGATTAGATACAGTGGCTCAGCAGACAGTACCACACATGATAGGATTAGATACAGTGGCTCAGCAGACAGTATCACACATGATAGGATTAGATACAGTGGCTCAGCAGACAGTATCACACATGATCGGATTAGATATATGCCCAGCAGACAGTATCATACATGATTGGATTAGATACACAGCTCAGCAGACTGTATCACACATGATAGGATTAGATACAGGGCCCAGCTCGCTGACATTGCGTCTCCAGCGCTGGACCCAGGATAGGTAAGAATAATAATTTTGCTTCTTTATGTGTTACTGATTATTTTTGTGTTTGTGTTTTTTTTACAGGTTCGGTTGTTGGACTTCGGATTTGAGGACTTCAATGACGGCGTTTTTTTTATTCTCAATAAAATGGTTAATGAGGGTTGTGTTTTTTTATTTCAATAAAATATTTTTTCTATGTGCTTGTATCTTTTTAAACTTTATTACTACCGCCTTAGTAATGGCCGCTGGCTGATTGACAACCTCCATTACTAAGGCGAGGCTTAATGTTAGCCGGTGCAGAGGCTACACTAACCCCCATTATTACCCCGGTACCCACCGCCACCAGGGGTACTGGGAAGAGCCGGGTACAAACCAGTACCCGACCATCTGTAGTGACGGGCAGGCACCGGAACGCAGGCTGGTAGTAGTAGGCTGGGGAAGGCCAAAAACAGTGGCCCTCCCACCCTTGTAATGCTGCCTGCTGCTGCTGTGTTGTATCTGGCTGGTTATGAAAATTGGGGGGGACCCGACATCGTTCTTTCCAATTATTTTTTATTTATTTATTTTTTAAATGACGTGGGGTCCCCCCCATTTTCATAACCAGCCAGATACAATAAAGCAGCAGCAGGCAGCATTACCAGGATGGGAAGGGCCACTGTTTTTGACCTTTCCCCTCCTGATAATACCAGCCTGCGGCCACCCCAGTGGCCAACCATCACTACAGATGGTCAAGTACTGGATGGTACCCGGCTCTTCCCAGCACCCCTGGTGGTGGTGGGTAACGGGGTAATAATGGGGGTTAGTGTTAGCCTCTGTACCTGCTAACACTAAGCCCCGCCTTAGTAATGGATGCTGTCAATCAGCCGGCGACCATTACTAAGGCGGTAGTAATATAGTTTAAAAAAAAACCACAAAGACATAGAAAAAATATTTTATTGAAATAAAAAAAAAAACCCACACAGCCCTCATTAACCATTTTATTAATAAAAAAAAAAGCTGTCATCGAAGTAGTCCTGGAATCCGCCGTAGTCCAACGACCGAACCTGTAAGAAAACACACAAAAAATGATTAGTAACACATATGTTAGGGTATGTGCACACACACTAATTACGTCCGTAATTGACGGACGTATTTCGGCCGCAAGTACTGGACCAAACACAGTGCAGGGAGCCGGGCTCCTAGCATCATACTTATGTACGACGCTAGGAGTCCCTGCCTCTCTGCCGGACAACTGTCCCGTACTGAAAACATGTTTACAGTATGGGACAGTTGTCCTGCAGCGAGCCAGGGACTCCTAGCATCGTACATAACTATGATGCTAGGAGCCCGGCTCCCTGCACTGTGTTCGGTCCGGTACTTGCGGCCGAAATACGTCCGTCAATTACGGACGTAATTAGTGTCTGTGCACATACCCTAAGGCTTAGATACAGGGCCCATGTGTGATACTGTCTGTGGGACCCTGTATCTAAGCCTACCACAAGGTAGGCTTAGATACAGGGTCCAGCAGACAGTAATCTTATACAGTATAAGATTAGTGTGTGCTGGGGCCCTGTATCTAAACCTACAGTGTGGTAGGCTTAGATACAGGGCCCAGCAGACAGGATCACGCATGGGCCATGTATCTAAGCCTACCATGTGATTGGCTTAGATACAGGGCCCAGCAGACAGGATCACACAATCTGTGATCCTATCTCATGGGCCCCCTAAGCCTGATACATCGTAGGCTTAGGGGTTGTGCAGTCCCTAAACATTGATGGCCTATCCACAGGATAGGCCATCAATAGCTGATGTGTCGCCCGGGACCCGCAAATCAGCTGTTTTGAAGGGGCCGCAGCACTCGTACGAGAGCTGCTTCCCCTTCATTTCACTACTCGCTCACACTGTGAATCGCCGACACCGATTCACAGTGTGACCGGAATGAAGTGACAGGAATGAAGGGGAGCAGCTCTCGTACGAGTGCTGCGGCCCCTTCAAAACAGCTGATTGGCGGGTCCCGGGAGTCAGACCCCGCCAGTCAGGGCTAACCTTACCTTCCTCTTCGGCCGCGGCGGGAGTTCTGTAGTCTCGATGCTGTGCGCGGCAACATAGCGCTGTGACGTCATGCGCTGCGCACAGCGCTTGACGTCAGGACCTCCGCTGCGATCCAGAACCAGGAAGGTAAGTAAAGTATGTTACTATAGTAACAGGGGCCCGCGGCCCGAGTTACTATAGTAACTTTTTATTGATGTGGTGCGGGGGGCCGTGGGCCCCCCTGGCTTCGGGGCCCGGTCGCAATTGCGACCGCTGCGACCCCTATAGCTACGCCAGTGACGGATGACATCCAGCATCTAAACGGGTAGGGGGGCATTGAGCCCTGCTCTTCAAATACTCTATGGTTATTTGTATGTGAGAAACATAGGGACAAATCTCAAACTAAACGATGATGAACACTCTCTTTTCGCTAAACCACGTATGAATCGCTGTCTAAATCTGACTATTTAATCATATTGGATATATGCTATGAACAAATGCTAAAGTCCATTATGCATGAATTTTCTACATTATATATGCACTGTCTGTATATGTTAACAGTTTTCAAGAGATTTTATATGAAAATACAGTAAGGGCACGGCCAGACGTGGCAGAGTTTTCCGCTGCAAATGTTGGTGCAGATTTGGGGCAATTACGCAACGGATCTGCACCAACATTTGCATATTTGACGGGTAATTCAGATGTTGCAGAAAAGACAGCGGACATTCCACAGATTTAAATTTTTGCATTGCAAAGGCTGAAATCCGCAGTGAAATTCTGCTTCTTCTCCGCAACAGACAGTGCATGCTGCGGAGGGAAAATTCCACACCGCAGCCAATGGTCCGCAGCAGAGTTTTCCGCCACGTCTGAACTAACTTGCTTAAAATTGTATTGAAACTACTTTAAAAAACGGCCGCTGGAGAATTCCACTGCGGACTGTCCGCAGCGGAATTCCACACCAATTCCGCCACGTCTGGCCGTGCCCTAAAGGTTTTATTTTACATGCAAAACTCCAGATCTATTTTTTTCCTTACATATTTAATACAGGGAATTGCAAAAAGTACGTTTAGGTGGTGGACTTTAAACGACAACATCGAAATTCATCTATTTCAAAATGTTGGCTATAACGGGGAAACTAAACCCTATGGAGATGAACCTAGGCCTTCTCTTCTAATACTTCATATTCTAACATTATACAACTATTTATACTTGCTTTTTTTGCCGATATTATGAATAATCTGTTCCAACCTGTTAGTTGGTTCCCGTGACTCTACAGTCAAGAAAAAGGCGTGATAAGTCCAAAATTCCCAGTGAAAATACCTTTAAGTAATGGTGACACAGTGTTTTATAAATGCTACCCTGTAGTTCTATGGCCATGTTTATAATGTTCTAAGTTCCTTTATTCTAACAGGTTTCAAAGTATTTGCTCTAGTATGTGGCCCAATTAGCCCTGATGTTTCCTTTGGTATTCTAGTTCCTAAAAATTGTGGCTTAGAGCAACAGTCCCTGCTGTCCAGTGATTTATTTTCCAGTCCCTGGTGTTACGTGATTTTGTGATACAATATCTGTTGTCTAGCGTTTGGTGCCCCAGTCTCTTATTTCAGCAGTTTTATGCCCAGTCACTTGTGTCCATTGGTTTGGTGGCCCGAGTCTCTGAATCCCAATTTTATTGTGCTCAGTCTCTGTTGTCCAGTGATTTGGCTCCATCCCCGGTATATCAGGAATTGGTTCCCAATTCCTAGTGTCAAATCGGTTTTCCGGGACCAAAAATAAATTAGCAAAGAGCAGAAGGCATTTTATATATATATATATATATATATATATATATATATATATATATATATATATATATATATATATATATATACATATAAACTACCGGTCAAAAGTTTAGGGTCACTTAGAAATTTCCTTATTTTTTAAAGAAAGGCACAGTTTTTTTTCAATGAAGATAACATTAAATTAATCAGAAATACACTCTATACATTGTTAATGTGCTAAATGACTATTCTAGCTGCAAACGTCTGGTTTTTAATGCAATATCTACATAGGTGTATAGAGGCCCATTTCCAGCAACCATCACTCCAGTGTTCTAATGGTACATTGTGTTTGCTAAGGGATGATTAGAAAACACTTGAAAACCCTTGTGCAATTATGTTAGCACCGCTGTAAACAGTTTTGCTGTTTAGAGGAGCTATAAAACTGACCTTCCTTTGAGCTAGTTGAGAATCTGGAGCATTACATTTGTGGGTTCGATTAAACTCTCAAAATGGCTAGAAAAAGAGAGCTTTCATGTGAAACTCGACAGTCTATTCTTGTTCTTAGAAATGAAGGCTATTCCATGCGAGAAATTGCCAAGAAACTGAAGATTTCCTACAACAGTGTGTACTACTCCCTTCAGAGGACAGCACACACAGGCTCTAACCAGAGTAGAAAGAGAAGTGGGAGGCCCCGCTGCACAACTGAGCAACAAGACAAGTACATTAGAGTCTCTAGTTTCAGAAATAGACGCCTCACAGGTCCTCAACTGGCAGTTTCAACGTCTACAGTGAAGAGGCGACTCCGGGATGCTGGCCTTTAGGGCAGAGTGGCAAAGAAAAAGCCATATCTGGGACTGGCTAATAAAAGGAGAAGATTAATATTGGAAAAAGCACACAGACATTGGACAGAGGAAGATTGGAGAAAAGTGTTATGGACAGACGAATCGAAGTTTGAGGTGTTTGGATCACACAGAAGAACATTTGTGAGATGCAGAACAACTGAAAAGATGCTGGAAGAGTGCCTGACGCCATCTGTCAAGCATGGTGGAGGTAATGTGATGGTCTGGGGTTGCTTTGGTGCTGGTAAAGTGGGAGATTTGTACAAGGTAAAAGGGATTTTGAATAAGGAAGGCTATCACTCCATTTTGCAATGCTATGCCATACCCTGTGGACAGCGCTTGATTGGAGCCAATTTCATCCTACAACAGGACAATGACCCAAAGCACACCTCCAAATTATGCAAGAACTATTTAGGGAATAAGCAGGCAGCTGGTATTCTATCTGTAATGGAGTAGCCAGCGCAGTCACCAGATCTCAACCCCATAGAGCTGTTGTGGGAGAAGCTTGACCGTATGGTACGCAAGAAGAACCCATCAAGCCAATCCAACTTGTGGGAGGGGCTTCTGCAAGCATGGGGTGAAATTTCTCCCGATTACCTCAGAAAATTAACAGCTAGAATGCCAAAGGTCTGCAATGCTGTAATTGCTGCAAATGGAGCATTCTTGGACGAAAGCAAAGTTTGAAGGAGAAATTATTATTTCAAATAAAAATCATTATTTCTAACCTTGTCAATGTCTTGACTATATTTTCTAGCCATTTTGCAACTCATTTGATAAATATAAGTGTGAGTTTTTATGGAAAACACAAAATTGTCTGGGTGACCCCAAACTTTTGAGCGGTAGTGTATATATACACGTCACGAAGCGGGTTTGTGGACCCACTAGGCCGTACCGCCGTAGCAGTGAGGCAGCTGGCCAAACAACAGGAAACCCCAGCAATACAATGTCTCGCACAAGGGTACCTGGATAGTCCAGACAGTGGCCGCAGCTCTGGCAAAGATGGAGATGGGTGCAGCAGATAACGCCAAACATGGCGGATTCCTCCGGACGTGACAGATGACACAGGACGTGGCAGATTCCTCTGGACGTGGCAGATGACACAGGACGTGACGGATTCCTCCGGACATGCCAGATGACACAGGACGTGGCACGTCTCGATACTATAGGCACAGCACGGGAAACAGGATCAGGAAACGGGTTACAACTGGAACGGGAAACACTAAGGGACCATTTGAAAGATAGACTTGGAAAACTAACAATGCTCAGGCAAGGATCAGAAGGCCTGGGGCCTTCTTATAGACCAGGAAATCGTGGCAGTTGATGATGATGACGATTTCTTTTGTGCACCGTAGGGTGCGCGCGCACGCTCGTGCCCGGCCTTAAAGGGCCAGCGCCTGTACCCTACGGGACACAGCAGACCGGAGCAGAAGTGAGCGCTGGCGTCTCCTAGAAAGGAGATGGGAACCAGCGTTCACGGATCCATGGCTGCGGGCGTCGGGAGGTGAGTAAACCCGACGGCCTGCGGCCATGAACGCTACAGTATCCCCCCTCTTACGCCCCCTCTTCTTGGGGCCAGAGCGAGAGAGGAATTTCTTAATAAGCGCAGGGGCACTGAGGTTCTCTTCAGGCTCCCAGGACCTCTCCTCAGGACCAAACCCTCTCCAGTCCACCAAATAGAAAGTCCTTCCTCCTACCCTCTTGCAGTCCAGGATCTCCCTCACCTCGAATATATCAGAAGAACCGCTGGGAGCAACTGTGGAACTAGAAATCTTGCTTCAGGAGGGACACATGAAAGGAATTGGGGATTCTGAGGGTAGGAGGCAGCCGCAGCTTATAGGAAACAAGGTTTATCTGTTGCAGAATCTCGAAAGGACCAAGGAACCTGGGAGCAAACTTGTATGAGGGTACCTTCAAACGAATGTTCCGAGAGGACAGCCAGACTTTAGTCCCCGGAAGATACTCTTCTCTTTGTATCTGCCTTTCGCTTCATGCGATCGACTGCCAGCAAAATAGAGGGCCGGGTCTGTTGCCAGATTTGCAAAAAGTCCCCATAAACAGAGTCAGCAGCGGGTACTTGAGATGTGGTCGACAGTGGGAGAGGGACTCTAGGATGTTGACTGTACACAATGTGAAATGGAGTGGAAGTGGTGGATTCACTTGTGTGGTTGTTGTATGAGAACTCGGCCCATGGAAGAAGCTGTACCCAGTTATCGTGCTATGAAGGGATGAAGTGGCGGAGATAATTCTCCATGATCTGGTTGATCCTCTCAACTTGCCCATTGGACTCGGGGTGATAAGCTGAGGAAAAGTCCAAACTCACATCCAGGAGTTTACAGAGGGCTCTCCAGAACTTTGAAGTAAACTGAACCCCCCGGTAGGACACAATGTGTGGAGGCAAGCCATGCAAGCAAAAGATGTGTAGAATGAAGAGACTCGCCAGTCGAGGAGCAGAAGGTAGGCTGGTCAAAATGAGCCATCTTAGAGAAACGGTCCACCATCCCCCAGACGGTGTTGCATCCTGCTGGGGGGGTGAGGTCTGTGACGAAGTCCATCGCAATGTGCTGCCAGGGGGCATTGGGTACAGGCAGAGGTTGAAGCAGGCCGGCAGGCTTGGAGTGAGTAACTTTGTTAGAGGCACACACCGTGCAAGAAGAGACAAAGTCCAGAACATCTTTAGGTAGCGTGGGCCACCAGAAGTGACGAGCAATCAGGTCTCTGGTTTTACGGACACCAGCGTGCCCAGCCAGTTTAGAACTGTGTCCACAGCGGAGAATTCTTCTCCTGTCTGCCAACCGGACAAATCTCCTACCCGGAGGGATGCCTCTAACCTGCAGAGGATTAGCAGTGACAATGCAGGACGGGTCTATGATAGTCTGAAGAGACTCCACCGTGTCTTCCGTCTCAAACGATCTGGACAGGGCATCGGCCCTCACGTTCTTGTCTGCGGGACGGTAGTGGAGCACAAACTGGAAACGGGTGAAGAACAGCGACCACCTGGCTTGACGGAGATTAAGTCGTTGTGCAGACTGAAGGTAGGTAAGGTTTTTGTGGTCGGTGAAGATCAGGATAGGGTGAGCAGCACCCTCTAGAAGATGTCTCCACTCCTCCAGAGCCAATTTGATGGCCAGCAGCTCCCGATCTCCAATAGAGTAATTGCGCTCAGCAGAAGAAAAAAGTCTTGAGTAGTAGCCACATACCTTTGGAGCTCTTCTGGAACAGAAGGGCACCTGCACCAACAGAGGAAGCGTCCACTTCCAGTGAGAACTGCCCAGATACGTCAGGACGATGGTGGATCGAAGCTGAAGTGAAGGATTCTTGAAGCTAATAAATGCGGACTCTGCCTCTGGAGTCCACACCTTGGCGTTCACACCCTTCTTGATAAGGGTAGAGATGGGAGCCGTCAGAGAAGTGAAGTTAGGAATAAACTGCCGGTAGAAATTGGCGAATCCCAGGAACTGCTGTATGGCCCTTAAGCCTTGAGGACGTGGCCACTTCAGGACAGCTTTCACTTTCTCAGGATCCATCTTGAGGCCTTGATCTGAGATGATGTAGCCCAGGAAGGGCAGAGAACTCCTCTCAAAGACGCACTTCTCCAGCTTGGCGTATAAATGATTCTCCCTTAATCGTAGTAGAACCTGACGGACATGCCTCCGATGAGTCGTCGGATCTGGGGAGAAAATCAAAATATCATTGAGATAAACAACAACACAGACATAGATGAGATCTCAGAAGATATCATTAACGAGCTCCTGAAACACTGCGGGAGCGTTACACATTCCGAAGGGCATCACTAGGTATTCGTAGTGCCCGTCCCGGGTGTTAAATGATGTCTTCCATTCATCACCCCGGCGAATCCGGACTAGATTATAAGCCCCCCGCAGGTCTAGTTTAGACAAAAATTTCTCTCCTCGTATGCGATCAAACAGCTTAGATATAAGTGGCAATGGGTATTTGTTCTTGACCGTGATCTGGTTGAGACCACGGTAGTCAATGCAGGGTCGAAGGGATCCGTCCTTCTTTTTAACGAAGAAGAATCCAGCCCCGGCCGGGGAGGAAGACTTTCGTATGAAACCCCTCTCCAGATTCTCCTTGATATAGGCCAACATGGATGGAGATTCTGGCAAGGAGAGAGGATATACTCGACCACGCGGGGAGAGAGGCATTAGGAACCAGTTCAATAGGGCAGTCATAAGTCCGATGTGGAGGCAGCGTCTCAGCCTCCCTTTTGCTGAAAACAGCTGCATACTGAGCAAACTGGGGAGACAGTCCCGCCAATCACTGAGGCAGAGGAGGCTTGACAGGATGGATCTTCAACAGACAACGACCATGGCACTTGGAGCCCCATTGGAGGACCTCTCCAGATTTCCAGTCCAGGACTGGGGCATGTAGTCGAAGCCAAGGCAGGCCCAGTAGAACAGGATTGATGGCCTTGGGCAAAACAAGGAAAGAAATTGGTTCAGAGTGAAGGACTCCAACCTGGAGCTTCAACGGCTTGGTTTTAGAAACGATGGGATCAGGCAGAGGCAGTTCATTAACTAAAGACATCTCTAGGGGGACTGTGGGCAACTGAAGATGATCCACAAGCTCTTTCTGGATAAAGTTTGCAGCAGAACCAGAGTCAAGATAGGCAGAAACTTAATGCGTCCTCTCGCCGGATACTAGGGTCACAGGAATAGTCAGCTTGGAACAGAATGCTTTATTAGGCACTGTTCCACCTAGGGTTGTCTCTCCAATCAGGCAATGGGGTCTCTCTGGCCTCTGGGGACACAGGCGCACAATATGGTTTCCGAGGCCGCAATACAGACAAAGTCCAGAAGTGAGTCTGCGTTGTCTCTCCTGGGTTGACAATTTGACATAGATACTCTGCTCCGGATCCTCTGGTGGGACGACTGAGGAGGATTGCTGAAAAGTAGAATCCAGCCTAGGAAGTTCTCTCTCCCGGAGAACCTCTTGGGAACGCTCCCGGATCCTCATGTCAACCCGGGAGGCGAGTAGAATAAGATTGTCCAGGGTAGATGGCAGATCGCGAGCAGCCAGCTCGTCCTTGATCCCTGAAGACAGTCCCTGCCAGAATGTGGCCACCAAAGCCTCGTTGTTCCAGGTCAATTCAGCAGCCAGGATATGGAACTGAATTGCATACTCGCCCCCAGAGAGGTCTCCCTGATGTAGGGTCAGCAAGGATGCAGCAGCCGAAGAAACTCTCCAAGGTTCCTCAAAGATCGAGCGGAAGGTCTGTAAGAAGCAAGTCACGGGTCTCTGGTCCCTGATGTTCCAACAGAGGATTAGCCCATGCCAGGGCTTTACCAGTAAGGAGAGAGATGATGAAGGTGATTCTGACGTAATCCGAAGAGAAGGACCTGGCATGTAGTCTGAAGTGGATCAGGCACTGATTCAAAAATCCCCTGCAGGACCTCGGATCTCCGTCATAGCGTGGAGGTAGCGGCAAGAAACACAGGGGATTGGTACCGGTACAGACAGGAAGTGTAGCAGGAGGAACAGCAGAAATGGGTGCGGTGACAACTGTGGTTGGAGCAAGCAGCCGATGGGCTATGGCGTTCACTGACAGGAGGAGTTGGTCTTGCCGTGACTGGAGATCCTCCATCTCGGCCAGCATGGCTTGTGTCGTCAAAGTCTCAGGTTGACCAGCGGGGTCCATGGCCTGAGCGTACTGTCACGAAGCGGGTTAGTGGACCCACTAGGCCGTACCGCCGTAGCAGGGAGCCAGCTGGCCAAACAACAGGAAACCCCAGCAATACAATGTCCCGCACAAGGGTACCTGGATAGTCCAGACAGTGGCCGCAGCTCTGGCACAGATGGAGATGGGTGCAGCAGATAACGCCAAACGTGGCGGATGACACAGGTGCTGCAGGTTGCGCCAGACGTGGGGCATTCCTCCGGACGTGACAGATGACACAGGACGTGGCGGATTTCTCTGGACGTGGAAAATGACACAGGACGTGGCACAACTCGATACTATAGGCACAGCACGGGAAACAGGAACAGGAAACAAGGCATGGGTAGCAACTGGAACGGGAAACACTAAGGGACCATTTGCAAGACAGACTGGGAAAACTAACGACGCTCAAGCAAGGAACAGAAGGCCTTGGGCCTTCTTATAGACCAGGAAATCGTGTCAGTTGATGATGATGACGATTTCCTTTGTGCGCGCTGGCCCTTTAAGGCCGGGCACGAGCGTGTGCGTGCACCCTACGGGACACAGCAGACCGGAGCAGAAGTGAGCGCTGGCGTCTCCTAGGAAGGAGATGGGGACCAGCGCTCACAGATCCATGGATGCGGGCGTCGGGAGGTGAGTAAACCCGACGGCCCGCGGCCATGGACGCTACAATATATATATATATACAATGGAAAAGCAGCAGCACTCACAATGCAATTCCAAGATGGTCTCGGGTGCAAGCAAGTAATCCCGATCCAGGGGATATGCATCAACATTGAAGAAAATCTCACAGCACTCTATGTTAGACCTTATTCACACGTCAGGGTTTCCCGGCCGGGTGACGGCCATTTATAAATCGTCCGTCACCCGGCTGCATTAGGAACAATAGACCCCTAATGGGGCTATTCACACGACCGATTTTTTGACGGCCCGGGAAACCTGGCCGTCAAAAAAATGGGACATGCCCTATTTTCGGACGTTTACCCGGCCGCCCGGCTCCCATAGAAGTCTATGGGGCCGGGTAATACACGGCCATCACCGGAATGTGTCCCGAGTAGAGATGAGCGAACCGGGACAACCGAACCCGGTTTCGGTCCGAACATCGGGAAAAGTTCGGTTCGCAGCGAATCCGAACTTCACCGGGTTCGGCCGAACCCGTTTTGACTGAACCCGGTCAAAAATATTATACAAATCGGCAGCCACTTGTCTCTATCAATCACTGATAGAGAAAAGAGGCTGCTGATTAAAAATAAAACAAAAAGCATTTCATACGTACCCGGTCGTTGTCTTGGTGACGAGTCCCTCTTCTTCCTCCAGTCCGACCTTCTTTTCTGACGCGGCAGCCTGTGATTGGCTGCAGAGGCCGGGGCAGCCTGTGATTGGCTGCAGCGGTCACATGGGCTGTATCGTCATCCAGGAATGTCGGGCCGGATGTCGAGAGGGACGCGTCACCAAGGCAACGGCCAGGAGACCGGACTGGAGGAAGCAGAAAGTTCTCGGTAAGTATGAACGTCTTTTTTTTTTACAGGTTACTCTATATTCTGATCGGAATTCACTGTCCAGGGTGCTGAAACAGTTACTGCCGATCAGTTAACTCTTTCAGCACCCTGGACAGTGACTATTTACTGACGTCGCCTAGCAACGCTGCCGTAATGACGGGTGCACACATGTAGCCACCCGTCATTACGGGGCCTCATGCACACGACCGTAAAAACACCCGTTATTACGGGTCGTAATTAAGACCCGAAATAGCGGGCCCATAGACTTCTGTTAGCCACGGGTACCTTCCCGTTTTCTCACGGGAAGGTGCCCCTGCCGTTAAAAAGATAGAACATGTTCTATTTTTTTATTTTACGGGCCGTGCTCCTATACTTTATTATGGGAGCACGGCTCGGAAAAACGACCGGCTGCCCGTGGCCGGCCGTGCTCATCTCCTGAAATACTCTGTGCGGCCTTAAACTCTGTGGACAGGTCAGGATCCTGTTTCTTTTAAATGCTGCTAGGGAACCCGCTCGATCCACTATATAAGGCTGCGCTACAGTGCAGCATTTAAAAGAAACAGGATCCTGACCTGTCCACAGAGTTTAAGGCAGCACAGAGTATTTCAGGAGATGAGCGTGCAGATTCAGTGCTGCTGTGAACTCTGCTCTTACCATTACGTAGCTCTCAGTCTGTTACCTCTCCTCCACTCCTGTCCTCAATAACACCTTCACATGATTGGCAAGTCACCACATAATGGTAAGAGCAGAGTTCACAGCAGCACAGAGTATTTCAGGAGATGAGCGTGCGGATCTTGTGCGGGGTGGTGACTTGCCAATCATGTGAAGGTGTTATTGAGGACAGGAGTGGAGGAGAGGTAACAGACTGAGCTACGTAATGGTAAGAGCAGAGCTCACAGCAGCACAGAGTATTTCAGGAGAGGAGCGTGCAGATTCTGTGCTGCTGTGAACTCTGCTCTTACCATTACGTAGCTCTCAGGAGGAATGTAAGTATGAACGTATTATTATTTTTTTTTTATTACATTAAAATTTTATTTTCCGCGCGCCGAGCATGTACTGTCAAGGTTGCTGAAAGAGTTAGTGCAGCCCATTAACTCTATCAGCACCCTGGACAGTACCATGCTCGGCGCACGGAAATGACAGGTTCGGTCAGAACTAGTTCAGTCCGAATCGAACTTTTTAGTGAAATTCGGTGAACTAGCCGAACCGAACTTTTCATAAGTTCGCTCATCTCTAGTCCCGAGTGATGGCCATGTATTCCGTCGCTCGCGCGCTCTCTCTCCTCCTCCTCACAGTGCAGAGTGCATGTGAGGAGGAGGAGGAGGGTCTTTTTTTGCTCCCTGTAGGAGTCGGAATCCTCAATCCCCGGCTGGGGATTGGGGATTCCGCTACAGGAGAAGTGCGTGACTACACTGTCCATATATGGACACAGCGAAGTCACTCACTTCTGCAGCGGAATCCCCGACTCTATGGCCGGGGATTCCGCTACAGGAGAAGTGCGTGACTACACTGTCCATATATGGACACAGCGATGTCACTCACTTCTACAGCGGAATCCCCGAATCTATGGCCGGGGATTCCGCTACAGGAGAAGTGCGTGACTACACTGTCCATATATGGACACAGCGATGTCACTCACTTCTACAGCGGAATCCCCGACTCTATGGCCGGGGATTCCGCTACAGGAGAAGTGAGTGACAACACTGTCCATATATGGACACAGCGATGTCACACACTTCTGCAGCGGAATCCCCGACTCTATGGCCGATGATTCCGCTACAGGAGAAGTGCGTGACTACACTGTCCATATATGGACACAGCAAAGTCACTCACTTCTGCAGCGGAATCCGCGACTCTATGGCCGGGGATTCCGCTACAGGAGAAGTGCGTGACTACACTGTCCATATATGGACACAGCGATGTCACTCACTTCTGCAGCGGAATCCCCGACTCTATGGCCGGGGATTCCGCTACAGGAGACGTGAGTGACTACACTGTCCATATATGGACACAGCGAAGTCACTCACTTCTGCAGCGGAATCCCCGACTCTATGGCCGGGGATTCCGCTACAGGAGAAGTGCGTGACTACACTGTCCATATATGGACACAGCGATGTCACTCACTTCTGCAGCGGAATCCCCGACTCTATGGCCGGGGATTCCGCTACAGGAGAAGTGAGTGACTACACTGTCCATATATGGACACAGCGATGTCCCTCACTTCTGCAGCGGAATCCCCGACTCTATGGCCGGGGATTCCGCTACAGGATAAGTGAGTGACTACACTGTCCATATATGGACACAGCGATGTCACTCACTTCTGCAGCGGAATCCCCGACTCTATGGCCGGGGATTCCGCTACAGGAGAAGTGAGTGACTACACTGTCCATATATGGACACAGCGATGTCACTCACTTCTGAAGCAGAATCCCCGACTCTATGGCCGGGGATTCCGCTACAGGAGAAGTAAGTGACTACACTGTCCATATATGGACACAGTGACTACACTCACTTCTGAAGCGGAATTCCTGACCGTATAATTTATATAAAGCTTATTTTTGGCAGGAAAATGATATAGCAAGTTACAGGTGTTGCAAAATTATTTCAATGGTCAAAATGCCTCAATACGGAATTGAACTTGTACTTTAAGAGCACTACACAGGACTTGTGTAACATGGTTTGATATAAATCATAATTGATACATTTCTCAACTTCTAATATAAAAAAGGGAAACAAGGGAATCTCAGACTGCCCAATATTATTTGCAAGAAGTGGAAGTGAATGTATTAAGTTTACGATGCTGGCTATAAATACATCAGGCCCATGGCTATTGTGCTGGACTATACTTTGTGCTAAGTTCACACAGCCATCAATTTGCTGTTTACATTATGTCACAAAGTACTTGTCATGGGATCTACAGCATCTAACAAGTAGCGGCATCTGCTATAACCGGTATTCCTATTAATATAGACTGCTGGCTCCTCAAGGCTGATTTGTCTTGCCCATATGTAGGAATTCCCAGCCACCAGCCATTGAATATACTATGAACATTATAACCTTTGAAATGGCTCCCCCCTGCACCCTACCCCTTTTAACATTATTCACAAAGCTTCAGTAACCACACAGATTAATTTCAGACAGTGGTATCCTTTCATGTGACTCAAGCAGCACATGATGAAAACAAAAAAGAATGAAAAAGTAGACTTGGTTTTGTTTGCAGGACTTCTGGTTCACGATACTCTTCTAATGGGTAAATCTACTTTTAATATAATAAGCATTAATACACCTATTACTTTTTTACCTTAATATTGGCCTACCTTAGCAGATATGTTACATGTTGATCAGGTATTAGTGAACTTCATCATACATGTACAATAACTAAACTCTTTCCCCTACCGAGACAACCACTCTCCTACAAGACAAACTAAAAACTGAGTTTGTCACAGTCTCACCGGTTTTGGTGGCATTAATAGTACGATGGTTTATTTAATTTTCTGGCCCACTATGACACATAGGTACTTTATATAAGGATGATAAGGGATATGTGAGAAATAAGACGTATGGCACTGGAAGTTAGGCTTTATTTGAATTTATTATGCACTCTACACCGGTTTTCTGGCATAGTAAAGTTGCAATTTGCACAAAATCTCAGGATGAGTTTACCTGTGCCATTACCCAGAGGATCTAATTAATCCAACAATTTAACCAATTTATCATGTACACTGTTACGTCCATGGCCGGGGATCGCCGTTCTAACTCACCCCCTGACGATCCCGGCCATGGACACCTCTCTGCTCGGCGTCCTCCTCCCTCTTGCAGTCGCCGGCACTGTCTTCCGGGTCCTCGCGCCGTTCCCCGCAGGGCGCGCGCCCGCGCGTGCACGGCCTTAAAGGGCCAGTACGCGTCCAGCTGCCAGTAATCAGTTATTAGCCCAAATGGCTGCTGGACTATAAAAAGGAGCTCTGCCCACTGGTTCCTTGCCTGAGCGTTGTTGTATACCCTAGTCTGTCTTGCTAAAGGTCTCCCAGTGTTTTCCAGTTCCCAGTGTTGCCCGTTCCTACTGCCTGTACCCTGTATCCCGTACTATCGTTACCAGCTGTGAAAGCCAAGTCGTGTCTTCCGCCGCATCCGCGGCATCACCTGCTGTGAAAGCCAAGTCGTGTCTTCCGCCGCATCCGCGGCATCACCTGCTGTGAAAGCCAAGTCGTGCCTCTCCGCGGCGTCACCTGCTGTGAAAGCCAAGTCGTGATCCTGCCACTGTCTACTATTGCCTCAGGTACCCGTTTTGAACTATAGACATTGTTTTGTACCTAGTTGGCCAGCTGCTACCCCGCCACGCGGTACGGCCCAGTGGGTCCACACCCCGCATCATGACAGTACGCTCAGGCCATGAACCTCGCTGGCCAAGTCAAGAGTCTGTCATCCTCCCAAGCCATGCAGGCAGACCTGTAGGATCTGCAAGCGCGACAGGATCAGCTCATTGTGGCAGTAGACTCCATGGCGCAGCATCTTGGTGCACTAGTTTCTTCCGTCATCGCTCCTAGTGAAACTCCTCCGATCAACCCTCCAGCTACACCTCCTGGCAGCTCCAGTTTGGACTCTCGGTTCTCGCTGCCATTGCCACCTCGGTTTCATGGAGATGCAAGTTCGTGCAGGGGGTTCCTGAACCAATGCCAAATCCATTTCACTCTGCACGCCCAAGCATTTCCTTCGGACGGAGCCAGGATCGCCTTTATTGTATCCTTACTCGCCAGCAAGGCCCTGGCGTGTTCGAATCCAATCTGGGAACGACAGGGACCCGTGACCAGAGACTTCCTGGGGTTTGTGCGGTTGTTCCGTTCCGTATTTGAGGAGCCTGGACGAGCCTCATCGGCTGCTACTGCTATTTTTAACCTGCGTCAGGAGGACGCCTCCGTGGGCGAATACTCCATCCAGTTCCGGACTCTGGCAGGAGAATTGTCTTGGAATAATGAGGCCTTGGTAGCATCCTTCTGGCATGGCCTATCGCCTGAGATCAAAGACGAACTGGCTGCTCGAGATCTCCCAGCTGCCCTGGATGATCTGATTCAGCTGGCTAGCCGCGTGGACATAAGGCTCAGAGAGAGATCCCAAGAGATTCTTCAGGAGAGACGGCTTCCTAGACTGGCGCCCAACTTCCAGCAACCCCTCTTGCCCTGTTCCTCTGCTGCGCCCGAGGTCCCGATGCAGGTGGATCGGCTTAAACTGTCTGATCAGGAGAAACAGCGCAGGCGCACCTCTGGACTCTGTCTGTATTGCGGCCTCGCTGGCCATGTCGTGTGTCTGTGTCCCCAGAGGCCTAAGAAACCCCAATGTCTGGGATTGGTTGGAGAGACAACCCTGGGCGCTACTGCACTTGATAGAGAATTCTCGTCCAAACTGTTCATTCCGGTGACCATTGTCGCTGGCGGGAGACCTCATCCAGTCTCTGCCTACCTGGACTCTGGCTCCGCAGCCAATTTCATCTGTCAAGACCTTGTGGATCTTCTTCAGTTGCCCACTGTTTTGCTGGAGAGACCATTGATCGTTGCCTCGGTAGATGGACTGCCTTTGCCTGACCCAGTATTGTCTGTGACCAAGCCGTTGAGACTCCAGGTGGGAGCTCTTCTTTCCGAGCTGATCTCTCTGTATGTCCTGTCCAAGGCCGTCAACCCCGTGCTGCTGGGCTTGCCTTGGCTCCGTCTTCACGCCCCAGTCCTGAATTGGAACTCTGGAGAGGTTCTTCAGTGGGGTCCCAAGTGTCTAGACCGCTGTCTGGGTCATGTCCTTCCATCCCAGCCTTCTTCGCCTCAGTCATCGTCTGGGCTACCTCCTTGTTACTCTCAGTTCGCTGATGTCTTCGACAAAAAGGAGGCAGAGATATTGCCACCACATCGAGAATACGACTGTCCTATCGACTTGGTTCCTGACTCTTCTCCTCCTCGCGGTAGAGTATACCCTCTTTCCTTGCCAGAGACCCAGTCTATGTCGGCCTACATTAAAGAGAATCTAGAGAGGGGCTTCATACGAAAGTCTTCATCCCCGACCGGAGCCTGGTTTTTCTTTGTCAAAAAGAAGGATGGATCCCTTCGACCCTGCATTGACTACCGGGGTCTCAATCAGATCACGGTGAAGAACAGGTACCCCTTGCCGTTGATTTCTGAGCTCTCTGATCGTATACGGGGGGCGAAAAATTTTTCCAAGCTTGACCTGCGGGGGGCCTACAATCTAATCCGGATCCGTCAGGGAGACGAGTGGAAGACTGCCTTTAACACACGTGATGGACACTACGAATATTTGGTCATGCCCTTCGGCCTGTGTAACGCTCCCGCAGTATTTCAAGAATTTGTGAATTACATATTTCGTGACCTCCTCTATGCCTGTGTTGTGATGTACCTCGATGATATCTTGATTTTTTTCCCCAGATCTTGTGACTCATCAGGGCCATGTCCGCCAGGTGTTGCTTAGATTAAGAGAGAATCATCTCTACGCCAAGTTGGAGAAGTGTGTGTTCCAAGAAAAGTCTCTTCCCTTCCTGGGCTACATTATCTCTGATCAGGGTCTCAAGATGGATCCTGAGAAGGTCAAGGCTGTCCTGGAGTGGCCACGTCCCCAAGGCTTAAGGGCCATACAACGCTTCCTGGGATTCGCCAACTTCTACAGACTATTCATCCCCAACTTCTCTTCTCTGACAGCTCCCATCTCCACCCTTACTAAAAAGGGTATGAATGCCAAAGTATGGACTCCAGAGGCGGAGATCGCATTTGAAACCTTAAAGAAAGCCTTCACGTCTGCCTCCATTCTGCACCATCCTGATGTGTCTCTGCAGTTTTCGTTAGAGGTGGACGCCTCCTCTATTGGTGCCGGGGCTCTATTGTACCAGAGGTGTTCGAAAGGCAAGGCTGTGGTATGTGGTTACCACTCCAAGCTGTTTTCTTCTGCAGAGCGCAACTACTCGATTGGGGACCGGGAGTTACTGGCCACCAAGATGGCTCTGCAGGAATGGAGACACCTACTGGAAGGCGCAGCTCATCCTATCCTGGTTTTCACGGACCACAAGAACTTGACCTATCTACAGACGGCTCAACGACTGAATCCTCGTCAAGCCAGATGGTCATTGTTTTTTGCACGGTTCCAGTTCGAACTCCACTACCGACCTGCCGACAAGAATGTGAGGGCCGATGCCTTGTCTAGGTCTTTTGAAACAGAGGACACTGTGGAGCCCCCACAGAATATTATCGATCCCTCCTGCATCTACCCTGTCAACCCTCTGCAGGTTAGAGGCATTCCCCCAGGAAAAACTTTAGTACGGCTGGCAGACAGAGGAAGAATCCTTCGCTGGGGTCACTGTTCCAAGCTGGCAGGACATGCGGGTGCCCGTAAGACCCGAGACCTGATTGCCCGTCAGTTCTGGTGGCCCACGCTGCCCAAAGACGTCATAGACTTTGTCTCCTCCTGTACGGTGTGTGCAGCCAACAAGGGTCCCCACTCCAGACCAGCCGGTCTGCTCCAACCACTGCCGGTGCCCGAGGCCCCCTGGCGGCATATTGCTATGGATTTTGTTACGGATCTGCCTCCCTCTGCAGGATGCAGTGTGATCTGGGTGGTGGTGGATCGTTTTTCAAAGATGGCTCATTTTGTTCCCCTGACTGGCCTGCCTTCTCCTGCTCGACTGGCTGACCTCTTCATGCAACACATCTTCCGTCTGCATGGATTACCTCTGCATATTGTCTTGGATCGAGGGGTCCAGTTCACCTCTAAGTTCTGGAGAGCACTCTGTGGCCTACTCGGGGTAAAATTGGACTTCACCTCAGCTTATCACCCTCAGTCCAATGGGCAAGTTGAGAAGATTAATCAAATTATGGAGAACTACCTATGGCACTTTGTTTCCAGAAGACATGATGACTGGGTGCAGCTGCTTCCGTGGGCGGAGTTCTCTTATAATAACCATACCAGTGAGTCCACCACTTCCAGTCCGTTTTTTATAGTCTATGGCCAACATCCTCGAATACCCCTGCCCGGCTCTACTATGTCTCAGGTGCCTGCAGCCGATTCTACCTTCAGGAACTTTCTGCAAATATGGCAGCAGACACGGTCTTCTATTCTGCTGGCGGTGGACCGCATGAAGAGAAAGGCAGACACTAGAAGACGAGAACCTCCCCAGTTTCTTCCAGGTACAAAGGTCTGGCTGTCTTCCAGGAATATCCGGCTGAGGGTGCCATCTTGCAAGTTTGCCCCCAGGTTCCTTGGACCCTTCGAGATTCTGCTGCAGATAAATCCTGTGTCGTACAAGCTTCGACTGCCTCCTACCCTCAAGATCCCTAATTCCTTCCACGTCTCCTTGCTAAAACCCGTGGTTCTAAACCGCTACTCCAGGACTCCTAGTTCCGCAGTGGCTCCTGGCAGTTCATCCGGAACTTTTGAAGTGAGGGAGATCCTGGCCACCAAGAAAATAGGAGGCAGGCCTTTTTCCTTGGTGGATTGGAGGGGATTTGGCCCAGAGGAGAGGTCTTGGGAGCCAGAGGAGAATATCGATGCCCCGGCCCTCGTGAAGAAATTTCTTTCCCGCTCTGGTCCCAAGAGGAGGGGGCGTAAGAAGGGGGATACTGTTACGTCCATGGCCGGGGATCGCCGTTCTAACTCACCCCCTGACGATCCCGGCCATGGACACCTCTCTGCTCGGCGTCCTCCTCCCTCTTGCAGTCGCCGGCACTGTCTTCCGGGTCCTCGCGCCGTTCCCCGCAGGGCGCGCGCCCGCGCGTGCACGGCCTTAAAGGGCCAGTACGCGTCCAGCTGCCAGTAATCAGTTATTAGCCCAAATGGCTGCTGGACTATAAAAAGGAGCTCTGCCCACTGGTTCCTTGCCTGAGCGTTGTTGTATACCCTAGTCTGTCTTGCTAAAGGTCTCCCAGTGTTTTCCAGTTCCCAGTGTTGCCCGTTCCTACTGCCTGTACCCTGTATCCCGTACTATCGTTACCAGCTGTGAAAGCCAAGTCGTGTCTTCCGCCGCATCCGCGGCATCACCTGCTGTGAAAGCCAAGTCGTGTCTTCCGCCGCATCCGCGGCATCACCTGCTGTGAAAGCCAAGTCGTGCCTCTCCGCGGCGTCACCTGCTGTGAAAGCCAAGTCGTGATCCTGCCACTGTCTACTATTGCCTCAGGTACCTGTTTTGAACTATAGACATTGTTTTGTACCTAGTTGGCCAGCTGCTACCCCGCCACTCAGTACGGCCCAGTGGGTCCACACCCCGCGTCGTGACATACACATATTTAGGGCTTATTTCTTAAAAGTATATATTTAAACCGTGTGTGTGTGTTTGGTGGGACAATGAGAACACATATAAGGAGATGGTTGGCGCCATTAGGGCAGAATGACGGCTAACTGCATGTGGTGCTAGGCCATTGTGTTGTGGATCTGAGCAGCTGTGGATCAGGATCTGGTCACCAAGGAAGCAGGCTTACCTCCTGAAGAGTGGTGGCGGAGACTGGTGGTTGTAGCTCAGGATGTCATAAATCAGAGGTTGGGAAACATGATAGAGGTCCTGTACGGAGCTGAGTAAAGAAATCTCTTGCCAAGGATGAGTGAGTTTCTGAAAAGGAGAGCAGTACGGCTGCTTTGCTAAGCAGGGCTTTGAGAGTGTGAATCCCAGAGCGGACGGTGAGCTAATTAAGTGACCACCTGTTGGGTATTTATAAATCCGTGTCAAAGTGAGAGGCTTAGATAGCTGCAGCGAGGACTGGTTGCCCTACAGGCCTGAAGTGTGGCCTGGTAGAATAGTCTTAAACTGGCTTGGACTAGTGGAGTAGTCAGTGGGAGGGGTGGCATATTAGGAGCCCTTAAGAGTCAGGGCGCCAGAGAGAAGGCTGTCCTATTTCCGTAGTGACTTAGTGTATGAGGAGTAGACCTGAGTAGTGGTCCCATAATGATATTACCTATTGGACGTGTTTAATACAGAACCCTTGATACGAAGGGAACTGCGGCTGAGTGTAGAACGCTTGAGAAAGAGAACCCCCGAAAACAGGGTTTAAGAGTTACAGAAAACTCAAACACATATTTCACTTGTCAAATTGGTCTTGGAAACATCTCCATAATATCAGTGCATGCTTAATTTATTGTTATTATAGTTGTATTGATACAACAGAAAATATTTATGGTTGAAAAAAATTTCCTTTTTATTGCTTGGTTTAGCTTATGATGTTTCTTAAAGGAAACCTGTCTGTAGTTTTGAGGCCTTAAAACCTCTGATGAGGTGATATAGGGGAGGGCAAGGGCATTTTAAATTTACCTTTCCTCCAACATTTGATTCCCCCGTTGCGGCGGTTGCATTTGCCACTCTCTTTTCTGAGTGACAGCTCTAGCGGCAAATCCAGAGGTCGTTAGAGCCGTCGCTCAGAGCAGATTTGTGGGCCTTGCAGTGTGCAGTGCAGGAGCACTTGCACATCAAGTTCCGCCTCAGTGGCACTTGTGATCAGCTATCCAGGGGAATAAAAAATCAGAACAAGGGTAAGTTTAAATGGCCTTCCTCTCCCTTATTTCACCCTTCAAAACTGCTGACAGGTTCCCTTTAAACTAAGCATGATAATGATGGGTCCATATCATATATAACAATAGAAAAAAGGGGTTTGAAGCCTGCTCATCTAACCTCGGTGCACGATCCTGGTGCATTCCAGACACCAACTTGAACTTAGATACATTTATTTCAGTATGACTAAGGAATCGTTGGAGTCAGAAACACGTCAATTGGATTAATTCTTTGTGTGTGCTTTGTGTTTTTTGTATTGATGTTTTTACTTTGTTACAAATAAAAATAACTTTTTAGGGGACGAGTGCTGGTTCCACCTACTGAAATAAATTTCCCTCCACATCATATATGTCCCACATGAATTTCATTGTAGCTAAATTAATATATGAAAAATAGACCATTGCCTGCCTCAAGAAAGAGGCTGAATGTTCTCTAAGGTGATTATTGATAATGTCCCAGTACATGCGTTGTCAATACCCCTTTGACACATTGAAATAAATGGAAAATTGTATTTAGTGCGCTTGTAATCTATGTTTAACAAGAAATGTTCCAGATCTTGTCATCTTGGATCATAAATCCATTTATGTCCCAATAAGACCCTGGTATGTTTTGGTAAACCTTAGCACACAATGTTCACACAGAACAACTTTCCAGTAACCATGTGGTATATTTTGGTAAGCATGGGCACTTGATGCCATAAAGGGTATTTGCAGTGTGAGAGTTAATATTTGCCCTTTTCTAATTTTTCAACAATAACTTTTTACTGAGGTTTTACAAAAAGTAGAAGAGCGATAACTTCATGAGCCAAAACAACATTGTACATAGGTTGCAAGTCAAAATTAGGTCTCATGTTCAGAGATAGAGTGTGTACACGGTATATCTTCTACGGTAGTAATAATACATTGAATAATAAGATAGTATGAACCTTTTTCACGTTCACCAAATGTCAAGGAAAGGGAATAACAAGGGGAAGAGGGAGAGGAATCCAAGGGCACACTAGGTACTATGAGCCTGATGGTAGCTAACCTAGAAGCAGAGAAAAAGCTTCAGACAGAGTTGGGTCATCACACCAAAGATGTTTCCCAGATTTTCTTGGAATTTGGCATGAGAATAAAATTCTAGATGTGGGAGATCTTCCATTCTCACAATTTGGGCTCCCTTCCTAAGCCAGTGACTTATCAGCGGGGTAACCTCCACTTTCCAATACATTTGTATCAATGCCTTAGCTGAAGAAAAGAGTTGTAACCATAGCACTCTAGGTCTCCCTCTAGAGAAGGTTGGCCATATATTCAAGAACAGCACCCGGGGAGTAATAGCAATGGAGGAATGTGTTAAGTGTGTTTTGTACCTGTTCCCAGTAAGGTACAATTTTCTCGCATTCCCACCACAATTTAGGTGAGTTCCTAGAGCTTTATTTCACCTCCAACAGTTAGCAGAGATTTCATTACATATTTTATTTAGCACCTATGGGGTCTTATACCATGTAGAGGTCAGTTTGTATGAGGATTCTTGTAGTTTAATACACCTGGAGGTCCCTAAGGAGTTTCTAAAAATCTCCTTAATTTCTTCGTCAGAGAAAGTTGTATCTAGTTCCAATTTCCAAGATTTAAGGAAGGATGGTTGTACCGTAGATCTCAACTTGATGAGACTGTTATAGTATAGTGTTATAAGCTTCTTGGGTGGTTGACGGAGGGGAAGGGTTTTCTCCAGCCAAGATGGCAGGTGGTCAAGCGGTCTCCATTTAAGCGCTCTCAGGTAGCACCATTTGAGTTGAAAATAAGATAGAAAGTTGATGGATGAGAAGCCAGGCTGAGATTTCAATTCTATGAAAGTGGGGATGGCCCATCTTTCAATATGGAGTCGTATGTGCTGCAGGTTGCTGCCCTAGGAAGGGCCGGACAGTCTCTGAACCATTTGCACTGTGACAGTACAAGACCTTTGACCGACATCAGGGGAGATGGAATTTGGTGCAGACTGTATCCCATCACTCTTCGTCCATGTTTGATAGGAAGCAGTAGTGAGAGAGTTACCGGACAAAATAGGGGCTGCATTGCTTTTATCCAGCCACAGAAGGGAAGTTAAAGGGATACCTATGGTTGCCTCCTCCATGGGGACCATATTTGCCCTTTTTTAAAATGACCCTTATCAAGTACATATAGTTCTATAACTCCAAGGCTGGGGCTAGACCTAGACTATTTTTGTAGTAAGCAATAAATCGCTATCCATAGCAATGCATGAGGCTAGGGCTGTTTATATCATGACAAAAAAATTGGTGTGATATCGCCGTCTATAGGAATGCATTGAGTAGTTTAAAAATCTTTTCAGATTGGCTCCATTCAAGCGATTTGCAAGCAATTTTTTTTTTTTAATCGCTACATGCTAATATCAGAGCTACACACTTGTCAGGAGTGATTTTTAAAAGATTTTCAAGCTACTCAATGCATTCCTATGGAAAGTAATTTATTACAATGATATCATAGCGATTTTTAGTCGTTAGAAAAATATCCCTAGCCTAATGCATTCCTATGGACAGTGACTTATCGCTCACTACAAAAATAAGTCTAGGTCTAGCCCCAGCCTAAGGTATAGATAGTACAATGTGGTTCTATTTTTGCACATACCTGAAAATTGTGTAACCTTAACTGGAAGACTTAGAACAGGCCAACTCATGTTTTTTTCATATATATTTTTACAATTTATCTCATGGCTTTCAGCACTTGATGCATTTTCCTGCCAATTTCCTTCCAGCCCTAGGAGTACCTTTGTTGGCTTGGATGTTTTTTTCCCCTCACTTAGCATTTAACACATACTTTTCTTGGTGACTCAGTTTAGACTTCAGGGTACTGTAGGGATTGTTATCCAAAGTTACAACTGTTGCCTTCAGAAGGCCTATTTTTTTAGCGCTTTCCCATGTGGATGAGATCTGAACATATAACATTATTCTCATGTCTCCTGTATAATTAGTAACTTTATAACAAATTACACATAATTCCAATTACATTGACCAAGTTAGTTTGGAAAATGAAAAAATTGCAGTGCCATCATACCACTGTCATATAATATCACATTATATGATATCATAACAACAATGAAAACTTTGTGGCTGCTATATGGTGACAGTGACAAAACTACTCTAATGGCCATATTTCCCAACATTGCAGACAGTCAAAGAAACATCTACTTTTTTCATGCAGGTCCATATTCCTCAGATTATGGTAAAAAATATGGAGTGTTCTTCTAAAATATAATTTCTAGGAGAAAAATCAGGATTGTGGAGAAGCGCTGCTGAGATCCAGACAGGAAGGGTTAAATTAAAAGATTCTTTATTTCATAAGTGGCCATGAGTTTCAATGCCGCTCTGGCACCTTCATCAGGCTATGATGGAGGATGAATGGTCTGATTAGTACGCCGGACCGGTCGGTGTAGAAACGCCTAGCCACTTATGAAAAAAATAACCTTTTAATTTAACCCTTCCTGTCTGGATGTCAGAAGCACTTCTCTACAATCCCCATTTTCCTCCTGGAAATTATCTGCATACCAAATGGTGGTGTTCGGCATTTACCGGTTGGGGAGAGCAGCAGCTGACACTTTATTGTTGTCGACACTTTTACACCAGTGTTGCACCTGGATTGTACAACACAATAAGGTGAGTGCACACACATCTCACGCTCCCCTCTCCTCTCCTCAGTTAATATACTGCATGTGGCGCCCTATGTCCTTTTTTCTTCTCTTCGTATTCTTCCAAAAAAGGGATACTTGGAATGTATAAAATGAGGTGATTAATAATGCTACTAATAAAATATATTACATTCCCTTGTATCATGCTATCACATAATAGTGGTTGACTTTCAGTGTGATCTCAGATGCAGTGCTTATTTTTTTTTACATAAATACTACACTCTAATACTTGCCATGTCCCTAAAATGACAGTGTCCCCATTACCAGTATTAGAGTGCCCTATTAACAGTCCCGGAATGCCTTCATAACCTGTGCCTGCCAAAGTGACCCCATAAACAGTGTCAGCTATAATCCCCCATTAATAGTATCGCAATGCTGTCCTAAAAGTGTGTGATAATGCCCCAATAAATAGTGGCAGGTAGAGAGTGCCCCCATTAACTGTACCAACCAGAGTGTCCGCATTAACAGTGTCAGCCAGAGTGCACTATTAACATGCCAATGCTCCCAATTAACAGAACCAGATTTGTTTCATAAACAGTGTCTGAGTGTCAGCCACAGTGCCCCCATAAATGGTATCAGAATGCTCTAATAACAGTTTGTGGGAATGCCCCAATAAGCAGTGCCAGACAGAGTTCCCTCATGAAAAGTGCAAACCAAAGAACCCCCATTAACAACGCAGGCCAGAGAGTTCTCCTTTAACCTATGCCTCTATTAACAATGCCAGCAATGTCACCCATTTACAATACATGCTAATATGTTCCAATAATAATAATAATAATAATAATAAAAACAGAGGTGTCAACCAAAGGTGGCTGGCTATATAGCAATTAAGTAACTGCCCAGATGTAACTTTTCAAGAACCCTTCTTTTTTAATTTATTTGTTCTTATTGTTAAATGAAATATACTGTACATGTAATAGACCCGTTAAATTATAGCATACATTGTCAGTTGCAGGCAGCTAAATGTCATGTGATGCTGCCAAGTATCATTCATAAAGACAATAATTTAACAAATACACAGAAGGCATTAAGCCCAACACACTACTTCATCTAACAATTGTATACACAACCCGAATTTCATTTGAAAACCCAGGAAATCTCTTTAAAAAATTGGTAAATGCATGTGATAGGTGATTAGGTGAAGAAGAGTGAACACGGGCGTCTCCCTGAAAACCGAATGAGTTGACACCGAAAGTGACACGTGAACAGCCAACATATCTCAGCTCTTACATCAGCAAAACTCAGTTCTGGGAGAGTGTTTTTGTCTAGTGCATCTCCATCTACACAAAAAAATGTATCACCATTTTCAATTGTACACGTCAGGTATTCTAGGGTCTGAATTAAAAATTAGGCTCTTTTTACACTTCAGTTTTTCTGTACGTTAGGCACATATGCCGAATAAATTGAATAACGCTTGTGCAGAACTTAGAGATACAACAAATACAAACGTATTACATACAGTTGCATACATCACCCATAGTCTTTCATGTTAAAAAAGTAAAGAAAAAATCCCAGAAATGAACATAGCCTTAGTTATATAGCAACATATCACTCATATTCCTTTATAGATAGCAGATTTTCCATCCAGTACACTAGATAAGTTGTGTGACAACCGCTCTAGGTTCTGAAAAGGTGGCCATATTTATTGTCACCTGTCCCGGAAACAAATATCACTTTGAACAGAATATATTTTTTTAATGAAGTTATGTAATGATAAACCATGTACTACATATTGTCACGAAGGGTCTGTGGACCCACTGGGACGTACCGCCTTGAAGGTAAGGCAGCTGGCCAACAGGGCGCAGGTCTGAGTCTATGGTATATAGGATACCTGTGGCAGTACGGACAGTAGCTTGGCAGGAACTAGGCAGCAGGTGGACGACAGGCGTGGGTAGGCAGTCAAACGTGGTATCCAGCACAGCACGACTATAGCAAGCACGGCGCTAGATCAGGATACAGGAACAGGAAACACTGGGAGCAGGAAACACTAGGGGACCAATTTGCATAGACAGACTAAGGAAACACAACAACGCTCAGGCATAGCACTAGGGGGCTGGACCCCTCTTATAGTCCAGGGTACTCACGGGTCAAAGGTCGTCCATGAGGTCCGGTGCGCGCGCTGCCCCTTTAAGAGCCGGGACGAGCGCGCGCGCGCACCCTACGGGATCCGGCAGAGGTGAGTGGATACGAGCGCTGGCGGCTCCTGAGGAGGAGGCTGGGGCCAGCGCTGGCCGACTCGTGGCTGCGGCTGTCAGCGGGAGGTTGGAGCTGACAGCCCGCAGCCACGGACATTACAGTATCCCCCCTCTTACGCCCCTCTTCTTGGGACCAGAGCGAGAGAGAAATTTCTTCAGAAGAGTAGGGGCATTGATGTTCTCCTCTGGCTCCCAGGACCTCTCTTCGGGACCAAACCCCCTCAAATCCACCAAATAAAAAGTCTTTCCTCTCACTCTCTTGGTGTCCAAGATCTCCTTGACCTCAAAGATGTCCGAGGGGCTGCTGGGGGCAACGGCAGGGCTGGGAGTCTTGGAATAGCGGTTTAGGATCACAGGTTTCAGTAGGGAGACATGGAAGGAGTTCGGAATCCTGAGGGTAGGAGGCAGCCGAAGCTTGTAGGCGACAGGGTTGATCTATTGCAGAACCTCGAACGGTCCGAGGAACCTGGGGGCAAATTTACATGATGGCACCCTCAGTCGGATATTCCTAGACGACAGCCAGACCTTAGTGCCAGGAAGAAACCGAGGGGGCTCTCTTCTCCTTGTGTCAGCCTTTCGTTTAATGCGGTCCACTGCCATTAGGATGGAGGATCGAGTCTGCTGCCAGATCTGCAAAAAGTCTCTAAACGTGGAGTCAGCTGCAGGTACCTCGGAAGTATCAGGCACAGGAAGAGGAATTCGTGGATGCTGGCCATAGAAAATGCAGAACAGAGTATTCCTAGTAGACAAAAATAGAAAGAGAAACACCTCCAGCTCACCTTCGTTGTATATGTAGTTTTTAGGATGATCGTGCACGGATCCTCGTGTCGGCACACGGTGGATAGACGAGACTAGAAGAAGCAAGATTGGATCCAGCACAGAAGATTAAATAAAACGGAAAAAATATTTCCAAGTTTAATGGGCCAATGCTTTTGGCTAATTAAAATCAAGGAGATGCACAGCGTGACATCCTGGTAGTGTAAGGAAAAAAGTTTTGATAGTGATGAATGAGAAGCCTACGCGTTTCAGACGCTGCAAGCGTCCTTAATCATGGCTTCAGTAGACTCACTGGTGTGATTGTTGTAGGAGAACGCCGCCCATGGGAGCAGCTGCACCCAGTCATCATGCTGCTTGGAGATGAAGTGGCGTAGGTAGTTCTCCAAAATCTGGTTGATCCTCTCGACCTGACCATTAGACTGAGGATGGTAGGCAGAAGAAAAGTCCAACTTCACGTCAAGAAGTCCGCAGAGGGCTCTCCAGAACCTCGAGGTAAACTCTGAACCCCCCGATCAGACACAATATGCTGTGGCAAGCCGTGCAGACGGAAGATGTGTTGAATAAATAATTTGGCCAACTGAGGCAATGGCTGGAGCAGGCCAGCAGGTCTGGAGTGGGTAGCCTTGTTGGCTGCACATACAGCACAGGAAGAAACGAAGTCCACAATATCTTTGGGCAGAGTGGGCCACCAGAAATGACGAGCAATCAAATCCCGGGTCTTACGTAACCCCGCGTGACCTGCCAGTCTAGAGGAGTGCCCCCTGGATTTTCCACGATCAGCCAGGCGCACAAAAGTCCTCCCAGGAGGAATGTCCCCAATCTGCAGGGGATTGACTGAGACAATGCAGAATAGATCGATAATATTCTGTGGATTCTCAATGGTGTCTTCTGTCTCGAAAGACCTGGACAAGGCATCGGCCCTCACATTCTTTTCGGCCGGGCGATAATGAAGCTCAAACAGAAACCTTGCATAGAACAGTGACCACCTGGCCTGACGAGGGTTCAGCCGTTGGGCTGTCTGGAGGTAGGTCAGATTCTTGTGGTCCGTAAAAATCAAGATCGGGTGAGCTGCGCCCTCTAGTAGATGTCTCCACTCTTCCAGAGCCAATTTGATGGCCAGTAACAACCGATCCCCAATCGAGTAGTTGTGTTCTGCGGAAGAGAGGAGCTTAGAGAAGTATCCACATACCCTTGACCTGCCCTTGGGACCTCTCTGGAACAGGAGTGCACCAGCACCCACAGAGGATGCGTCCACCTCCAACGAGAACTGTAGGGAAACGTCTGGATGATGGAGGATAGAGGCTGACGTGAAGGCACTCTTCAGGCCAATGAATGCTAACTCTGCCTTGGGAGTCCACACCTTGGCATTCATACCCTTCTTAGTAAGTTTAGAGATGGGAGAAGTCAGTGAAGAGAAGTTCGAAATAAACTGCCTGTAAAAGTTAGCAAATCCCAAAAAGCGCTGTATGGCCCTCAAGCCTTGAGGACGTGGCCAATCCAGGACAGACTTTACCTTCTCAGGGTCCATCTCGAGGCCTTGATTCGAGACGATGTAGCCCAGGAAGGGTAGAGCATTCTTGTCAAATACGCACTTCTCCAACTTGGCGTACAGACGATTCTCCCTTAAGCGTAGCAGAACCTGACGGACATGTCTCTGGTGCGTCACAGGATCTGGGGAGAAAATCAAGATGTCATCAAGGTAGACTACAACACAAACATAGAGGAGCTCATGGAAAATGTCATTAACAAACTCCTGGAGAGACCGCAGGAGCATTACACAGGCCGAAGGGCATTACTAGATACTCACAGCGTCCATCACGGGTGTTAAATGCAGTCTTCCATTCATCGCCCTGACGAATCCGGATTAGGTTGTAAGCCCCACGCAGGTCTAGTTTAGAAAAAAAAATTGCACCACGTATTCGATCAAACAGTTCAGAGATCAGTGGCAATGGATATTTATTCTTCACCGTGATCTGGTTAAGACCACGGTAGTCGATGCAATGGCGAAGAGAGACATCTTTCTTTTTGACGAAGAAGAACCCGGCCCCTGCCGGGGAGGAAGACTTTCGTATGAAGCCCCTTTCTAGGTTCTCCTTCACATAGTCGGACATGGACAGAGTCTCTGGCAAGGAGAGGTGATATACCCTACCACGGGGAAGGGATGCACCAGGTATCAGTTCAATAGGGCAGTCATACGCCCAATGTGGAGGCAAAGTCTCCGCCCCCCTCTTGCTGAAGACGTCCGAAAAGGCAGCATAATGACCCGGCAATCCTGCCAATGACCGAGATAGCGAAGGCTGAACCGAACAAATCCTCACCAGGCAACAACCTTGACACTCAGGGCCCCACTGAAGAACCTCTCCAGAATTCCAGTCCAGAACTGGGGCATGCAGTCGGAGCCAAGGCAGGCCCAGCAACACAGGGTTAACGGCTTTTGATAGGACATAGAACGACAGGAGTTCGGAGTGAAGAGCCCCTACTTGGAGCCTCAGCGGCTTGGTCACAGCAATAACTGGGTCTGGCAGAGGTAGTCCATTGACTGAAGCAACTGTCAACGGGCCCTCCAGGAGGGTGATGGATAATTGCAGAAGGTCTACCAGATCTCTGCGGATAAAATTAGCAGCGGAACCAGAGTCCAGATACGCAGAGACCTGATGCGTTCTCTCGCCGGACACTATAGTCACGGGTATGGACAATTTAGACGGAAGTCCTTCTTTGCCCAGGGTCGTCACTCCAAGCAACCCTAGGTTTTGGGATTTTAGGGGGCACAGGCGCACCTGGTGGCCATCGAGGCCGCAATAAAGACAAAGTCCAGATGTGCGTCTGCGTTGTCTCTCTTGGGTAGATAACTTATAATGATCCGTTATTACTGACTTTTCAGGAGGATCGGCATCTGAGGACAGCAGGGGTTGCTGCAATGTAGGGGCCAGGCTAGAAAGGGCTCCCTCCCGTTGAACCTCTTGGAGGCGTTCACGGATCCGCATATCAATCCGGGCAGAGAGAAGGATGTGGTCATCCAGGGTAGACGGCAGATCCCGGGCGTCTTTAATTCTGGAAGATAGTCAATGCCAAAATGCAGCCACCAGAGCTTCATTGTTCCATGCGAGCAATCCCGCCAGGGTGCAGAAGCGGATGGCGTACTCACTCACGGAGGTGTCTCCTTGGCGCAGGTCAATCAAAGAAGACGCTGCAGATGAGACCCGGCCAGGCTCCTCAAACACCATGCGAAACGTCCGGAGGAAGGCAGGGAAGTCACGGGTCTCTGGTCTTTGTCTCTCCCAGACAGGGTTCGCCCATGCAAGGGCCTTTCCGGTGAGAAATGATGAAAAAGACCCTGGCACCATCAGACAAAAAAGTCCTAGCGTACAAGCTGAAGTGGATCTGGCATTGATTAAGAAAACCGCGACAGGTACTTGCTTCTCCATCATAGCGGTCAGGAAGGGGCAAAGAAACACGTGGGTGAATACTACCAAGAGGTGTAGACTGACGATCCACATTGCCAGGAGGTGTAGTAGGAGGAACAATATTGCCAGGAGGTGTAGTAGGAGGAACAGCAGCTTGTGCCTCCTGCCGACGTGCAAGAATGTTCAATGCCTGGAGGAGTCGGTCCTGTCGGGACCGGAGGTCCAGCATATCCGCTCGCATCTCTTGCGTCATCGTCATAGTTTTGACACGAAGGGTCTGTGGACCGACTGGGCCGTACCGCCTTGGTGGTAAGGCAGCTGGCCAACAGGGCGCAGGTTTGAGTCTATGGTATATAGGATACCTGTGGCAGCACGGACAGTAGCTTGGCAGGAACTAGGCAGCAGGTGGATGACAGGCGTGGGTAGGCAGTCAAGCGTGGTATCCAGCACAGTACAACTATAGCAAGCACGGCACTAGATCGGGATACAGGAACAGGAACAGGAAACACTGGGAGCATGAAACACTATGGGACCAATTTGCATAGACAGACTAAGGAAACACAACAACGCTCAGGCATAGAACTAAGGGGCTGGACCCCTCTTATAGTCCAGGGTACTCACGGGTCAAAGGTCATCCATGAGGTCCGGTGCGCGTGCTGCCCCTTTAAGAGTGGGGACGAGCGTGCGCGCGCACCCTACGGGATCCGGCAGAGTGGATGCAAGCGCTGGCGTCTCCTGAGAAGGAGGCTGGGGCCAGCGCTTGCTGACTCGTGGCTGCGGCTGTCAGCGAGAGGTTGGAGCTGACAGCCTGCAGCCACGGACATTACACATATTCACATTGAATCTTTTTATGTGATCCTAGTTTTTATTTTATTTTTTAAACTGTATTCATTTGAGTTTTTCCAACAATTTTTTTTAGCACCCATCAATAAATCAACAAAGATACAAGTTTGATGTAAAGGCTGCACATCCCAAGCTCTGATCCACTAGCCAAAAACGACTAGTCTACCACAATATGGGCAAAAATTTAAGTGTGTATAAACCTTGACTTGTGGGAGAAAACAAATGGATACATGTCATGGCAAGCCCCTGAAACCGAAACATGGCGGCAAGGGTAACCGGAGGTCCAGACAGCATCCAGGAACAGTGATTCAACACATCAGGCAACACTGTCCCATTGCGTTACAGTAATGAGTTTGACAAACAGCATTCTAAACAGAGAAAACTGAGAAGAAGGGGAAGGAGGGGGTCAGCCCATGAGTCCAAGTTGTTTACATTTTTTTACACTGTACTGCATATGAAATGGTTAAGATGGGGGGGGGGGGGAGGGGGTCACCCTGTAGCACACGTCCCTGAATATAATTTTTAACAACTAGACTGAAGAGGACAACTCGGAACAGTATGCACATATATATATATACACATATATCTATATATATATATATATATATATATATATGGCGAAGTTCTCATTTTGCATCCAGCTGGGATTATTTTACAACAGTAAATCTAATTTCACTTATTTTCGCTTGTCTGGTTGAGCCTTGTATTTATTCCCAATAAATACAATTTAGCTTATTTTGATTCTGTATTTTCACAACTCTTTTTGCGATGTAGTCACGAATTTACTCCATATCCACTTTTGGCGCCCCTTGCACATGACCATCAAGCTCCTTGCCTGCAGTCACGCAAAACATTATCACACACACTGAACACATGACTTTGTGATTCTATTTGTTGAGATGTAATCTAATTTTACCTTGAGCTGGGATATCCTGCTTCATAGGCAAGTGTCTGACCTGCACCTCTTCAACATCATAATCTATTCTTCAATCTCCCTTCAGGGGGTTTGAGTTCCTGCACATCAAGTCTGTCTTTAAACTGTCCACAAATCAGTCCCGCGGTACTGGGGCAAATTAAAGACATGTATGTTTGAGATTAAGGGTGTGATGAATATCAATTTTAGATTTTTGGCTAACGTATTAGCTGGAAAGGTATTTGGCTGAAGGACTATATTAGTTATAAGAAGAACACAACATGTGAAACAGTTTGAAAAGTGACAGCTTTTCTTTGTATCTTTAGGGAAGGCAATTTATCAATGTATGCCTCAGGTGTCCGGGTTAGATTGTAAGCTCTTCCGGACAGGTATTGCTGGTTTATGCAGAGTGAGTGGCAAGACTAATCAAATGTCATACATTTTTCTAATACATGGTAATAGCTTCATTACCTTTCCTGATGTTGTGAATGACAGTTGATATTAATATCAAAGATACAGTAAGTATTCCTAAAATACAGAGAAATAAAAAATAATGGTACATTCCTGTTACAAATTCTTCTAGTCCTGCTGCTTCTTGCCGTTAATGCTCTCGCTGTGGCATGTACATTGCATAACCCGCCACAAAAATTACAATTGTTCTGAGTATATTTATGGCTCAGCAACATGTGTTGTCACATTTGGTCCATTGTACTGTTAGGCCTTATTCACACGGACGTGTTTGGTCCGAGATATATGGACCATGTGTCGGCCATATTTCCTGGACCGACCATAGTTCAGGGTCCTATGATGCTAGGATTCCCTGCCTCCCCGCGGGAATACTATCCTGTTCTGTAATCATGTTTTTAATACAGGACAGTATTCCTGCTGGGAGTCACGGACTCCTAGCATCATAGATAACTATGATGCTAAGAGTCCGGCCCTCTGAACTGTGGTCGGTACGGGAAATACGACCGATACACGGTCTGTTTATCATGTACCAAACGCGGCCGACTGAATAAGGCCTTAGTCTGACAAGTCATGGGTTTTGTATACCACCACTAACTGCTATAATGTTGTCCCCTATGGACAAGTCTATGGGTCTGAAAAGGAAGAATAATTTTAGAGTAAGTTTCCACTGACAAGTTCATGAGCTCAGCCACGTTGAGTACCCAATTAAGATAAGAAAATCTTCTTGTAACTTTTAGGGTATGTGCACACAATAACTTCAATTACGTCTGAAATGACAGAGCTGTTTTCAGAAGAAAACAGCTCCTGCATTTCAGACGTAATTGCTCGTACTCGCGTTTTGCGAGGTGTCAATTACGGCCGTAATTTGGAGCTGTTCTTCATTGAAGTCAATGAAAAACGGCTCAAATTACATCCCAAGAAGTGTCCTGCACTTCTTTGACGACGCTGTTATTTTACGCGCCGTCTTTTGACAGCGTCGCGGAAAATTACAGGTCGTCGGCACAGTACGTCGGCAAACCCATTGAAATGAATCGGCAGATGTTTGACGACGTATTTGAGCCGTGTTTTCAGGCGTAATTCGAGGCGTAAAACGCCTCGTTTACGCCTGAAAATAGGTCGTGTGAACCCAGCCTTAGTCGGATGGCACAGATTCTCATCACGTATGGTAAAAATGTAAAAATTTTTTGCTTGGAGTGCATTGACAGCTTCAGCCATATTTAGGACTTTAGTGTCCCCTTCTGTTTTCCGTCAGGTGCAGTGTTGTCATGATGACCTTGTGTGGATTCTAATCACCATCTACATCAATGTTTACATCCTAACTGGCGTGACTAGTGGTAAATATTTCTGTAAATATCCATGTTAACTGGTTGCTGACTCAGGACGAGAATACTCGTCCTGAGCAGCGGGTACTTGACACATAAGGACGAGTATTCTCGTCCTGTGTGACAGCCAGTGTCCGCGCGCCACAATGAGCGGGACAACGGCTGTAATACACAGCTGCAGCCCCGCTCTAACGACGGAGGGAAGAGAAACATCCTCTCTCCGCCATTAACGCCTTGAAAGATAAAGTGAGAAGGGGATCTCCCCTTTGATCGCGTCACAGGGAATGCCTATGACGCGATCAATGGCTATACCTGGTATGGGCAGACAGCCCAGGGTCTACTAAAGGACACCAGTGCTGTCTGACCCTATTCCATGTTGTTAGGGCATACTGAGATATGCCCTAATAACTGCCTGTGTACAATTAGTAAACAGGCTAATGTACTGGCATATAGATATATGCCAGTACATTACAGTTAAAAAACAAAAATCAAAATGAAAAATCCCTCTATGGTATTAAAAAAAAAAAAGTAATGTTAAATTAAAAAAAAATAGAAACAAAACAACACACAGAAATACCAATTTTTTACAATAAATAAACTTTTCAAAATATAAGTCCCAAAATATGAAATAATATACGCATATTTGGTATCGCCACGTCCGTAAAAACCTGTACAATAAATTTATAATGTTATTTATGATGATCGGTGTATGGTGTAAAAAAAAAACA
This sequence comes from Rhinoderma darwinii, assembly GCF_050947455.1. NCBI lineage: Eukaryota > Metazoa > Chordata > Amphibia > Anura > Rhinodermatidae > Rhinoderma > Rhinoderma darwinii. The sequence continues at coordinate 96,938,437 of NC_134690.1, forward strand.
AAGAAAAAACTGCAGCGGAACTGCTTTTTTTTCTACATTTTTCCCAAAATAAAAATTTGTATAAGTTAAATGATAATGTAAATGTACCAAAAAATGGTACCTACGTAAAGTACAACCCGCCCCGCAAAAAACGAGTGCCGGGATGGAAAGAGGAAAATATTAAAAAAATTGTTTTGTCCAAAAAGGCCAAAATTGGCCATGTCCTTAAGATGTTAATTTGAATGAACAAATAGTCTCCATGACAACACTACATGTGACAGAGATCAGAGGAGGACATGACATCAGAATCTTTCAGTAGTTCAGCTTTATATATATATACAAATCTAGCAATTCTGCAGTGACGAGACTGCAGAAGAAAACATTAAATGCAGGAAATATTTAATTTTATTTTTCTTAGCACAAAGCCAGAAACCTAAAGTTTATTATATTATTTTGTAAAATGTCATTTTAATCTCCTTTGTCTTTTGAGGTTTGTAACATTAGTTCTTACAACCCAAACTAACTTTATCCTTTGTGAGTGATAACTTATTTTCTAGGCTTGAATTCTTTCTACGTCGAGCGCTCGTACCAGAGGCGGTAGAACTGGTTTTACACAGACAGTTTTGACACCCTCAAACTTGCACGAGTTGAGAACTGCAGCAACTTGACCAGCTTAAAGGGTGTCTCCCTCGGGGGAGCCAGAAGCCATTATCCAGTTCTCTCCACCCAGATGCAAGACTCATTAAAGTTGTCCCAGACTTCACCTTTCTTAGCTGTCGGTACTATTTGTTTGGCTTTGTTTTCCTCTAGAACTAATCCAGCTGAGAGATAAATTGTTTTGCACACCTACTTGAACTCTTTAGAGCATGCCAGATTTATTCAGCACGGAAGATGTGGAGACCAAATAGAGTTATACATGATGCCAGGACCAAATTCACATATTTGCTCAGTATTTCCATACCTGCAGTACAACAAATATAGATGTGGCAGAAAACATATTTGACCTTATACATGAAAACTGTTCTAACAGAACGTGACTGCGTTGACAATAGCAACCAATTAGATTATCGCTTTAATTTTAAATCCTGTTGTGGAAAATGAAAAACTGGATCCTGACTGGTTGCTAAAGACAACACTAAAAATTTTTGTTACGATTTTTATACATAAGGTTGTCAAGGGCGAAAACATCTTTAAGCTCAAATGACCCTATTGTTCTTCCGGAAGTTTCCCTCTGTATCGAGCCCTTAACCCCTTAAGGACGCAGCCACTTATGGACCATATGACACAGCCTCATTTTTTAAATCTGACATGTGTCACTTTATGTGGTAATAACTCTGGAATGCTTTTACCTATCCAAGCGATTCTGAGATTGTTTTCTTGTGACATATTGTATTTTATGTTAGTGAAAAAATTTGGTCGATAAATTCAATATTTATTTGTGAAAAACACCAAAATTTTGAGAAAATGTGCAAAAATTAGCATTTTCTAAATTCAAATGTATCTGCAGAAATTCCATTTTAATCCATTTTTCCTGTAATACTGAAGGTTTTTACAAGAGAAACACAACTGAATATTTATTGCCCGGATTCTGCAGTTTTTAGAAATATCCCAGATGTGGCCCTAGTGTGCTACGGGCCTGAAACAAAGGCCCCAGAATCAAAGGAGCACCTAGTGGATTTTTCGGCCACCATCTCAGGCACCATGTCAGGTTAGAAGAGGTCTTGTGGTGCAAAAACAAAGGAAACCCCCCAAAAGTGACTCCATTTGGGAAACTACACCCCTAGAGGAATTCATCTACGGGTGTAGTGATTATTTTGACCACACAGGTATTTCATAGATTTCATTAGAATTGGGCAATGAAAATGAAAAATTACATTATTTTTCAATAAGATGTAGCTTTACCTCAGAATTTTTAATTTTTTCAACAAATAAATGAGGAAAAGCACCCTAACATTTGTAAAGCAACTTCTCCAGCATACGGAAATATCCCATATGTGGTAATAAACCACTGTATCACTGGCGTAGCTATAGGGGTCGCAGCGGTCGCAATTGCGACCGGGCCACCAAAGCCAGGGGGGCCCACGGCCCCCCGCACCACATCAATAAAAAGTTACTATAGTAACTCGGGCCGCGGGCCCCTGTTACTATAGTAACATACTTGACTTACCTTCCTGGTTCCGGATCGCAGCGGAGGTCCTGACGTAAAGCGCTGTGCACAGCGCATGACGTCACAGCGCTATGCACCGCACAGCATCGAGACGTCAGAACTCCCGCCGCGGCCGAAGAGGAAGGTAAGATAGCCCTGACTGGCGGGGTCCGACTCCCGGGACCCGCCAATCAGCTGTTTTGAAGGGGCCGCAGCACTCGTACGAGAGCTGCTCCCCTTCATTCCTGTCACTTCATTCCGGCATACTGTGAATCCGTGTCGGCGATTCACAGTGTGAGCGAGTAGTGAAATGAAGGGGAAGCAGCTCTGGGGAAGCAGCTCTCGTACGAGTGCTGCAGCCCCTTCAAAACAGCTGATTTGCGGGTCCCGAGAGACACATCAGCTATTGATGGCCTATCCTGAGGATAGGCCATCAATGTTTAGGGACTGTACAACCCCTAAGCCTACGATGTAGCAGGCTTAGGGGGCCCATGAGACAGGATCACAGATTGTGTGATCCTGTCTGCTGGACCCTGTATCTAAGCCAATCACATGGTAGGCTTAGATACATGGCCCATGCGTGATCCTGTCTGCTGGGCCCTGTATCTAAGCCAACCACATGGTAGGCTTAGATACATGGCCCATGTGTGATCCTGTCTGATGGGCCCTGTATATAAGCCTACCACACTGTAGGTTTAGATACAGGGCCCCAGCACACAGTAATCTTATACTGTATAAGATTACTGTCTGCTGGACCCTGTAGCTAAGCCTACGTTGTGGTAGGCTAAGATACAGGGTCCCACAGACAGTATCACACATGGGCCCTGTATCTAAGCCTAACACACGTGTTACTAATAATTTTTTGTGTGTTTTCTTACAGGTTCGGTCGTTGGACTAAGTCGGATTCCAGGACTACTTCGATGACAGCTTTTTTTTTATTATCAATAAAATGGTTAATGAGGGCTGTGTGGGTTTTTTTTTTTATTTCAATAAAATATTTTTTCTATGTCTTTGTGTTTTTTTTAAACTATATTACTACCGCCTTAGTAATGGCCGCCGGCTGATTGACAGCATCCATTGCTAAGGCGGGGCTTAGTGTTAGCCGGTGCAGAGGCTAGCACTAACCCCCTTTATTACCTCGGTACCCACCGCCACTAGGGGTGCTGGGAAGAGCCGGGTACGATCCAGTACCTGACCATCTGTAGTGATGGTCGGCCACTGGGGTGGAACAGCATGGCTGGTATTATCAGGAGGGGAAACGCCAAAAACAGTGGCCCTTCCTACCCAGGGTGATGCTAGGCTGCTGCTGCTCTATTGTATCTGGCTGGTTATGAAAAATGGGGGGGACCCCACGTCATTTAAAAATAAAAAAATAATTGGAAAGAACGATGTGGGGTCCCCCCCAATTTTCATAACCCGCCAGATACAACACAGCAGCAGCAGGCAGCATTACAAGGGTGGGAAGGGCCACTTGTTTTGGCCTTCCCCAGCCTAATACTACCAGCCTGCGGCCACCCCGGTGCCTGCCCGTCACTACAGATGGTCGGGTACTGGTTCGTACCTGGCTCTTCCCAGTACCCCTGGTGGCGGTGGGTACCGGGGTAATAATGGGGGTTAGTGTAGCCTCTGCACCGGCTAACATTAAGCCTCGCCTTAGTAATGGAGGTTGTCAATCAGCCAGCGGCCATTACTAAGGCGGTGATAATAAAGTTTAAAAAAGTACAAGCACATAGAAAAAATATTTTATTGAAATAAAAAAACACAACCCTCATTAACCATTTTATTGAGAATAAAAAAAACGCCGTCATTGAAGTCCTCGAAGCCGAAGTCCAACAACCGAAACTGTAAAAAACCACAAACTATTCTTACCTATCCTGGGTCCAGCGCTGGAGACACAATGTCAGCGAGCTGGGCCCTGTATCTAATCCAATCATGTGTGATACTGTCTGCTGAGCTGTGTATCTAATCCAATCATGTGTGATACTGTCTGCTGGGCCCTGTATCTAATCGTATCTTGTGTGATACTGTCTGCTGGGCCCTATATCTAATCCGATCATGTGTGATACTGTCTGTTGAGCCACTGTATCTAATCCTATCATGTGTGATACTGCCTTCTGAGCCACTGTATCTAATCCTATCATGTGTGGTACTGTCTGCTGAGCCACTGTATCTAATCCTATCATGTGTGGTACTGTCTGCTGAGCCACTGTATCTAATCCTATCATGTGTGATACTGTCTGCTGGGCCACTGTATCTAATCCTATCATGTGTGATACTGCCTTCTGAGCCACTGTATCTAATCCTATCATGTGTGATACTGTCTGCTGAGCCACTGTATCTAATGCTATCCATAGTTTGTGTTATAGATATGCTATGCTGTCTCCTATACATAAATTTTTGGGGGCGGACACATATGTATTGGGGCTATTTCCCCGACATTTTAAGCCCTGAGGGTATGTTCACACGGCAGCATCTGTTACGGCTGAAATTACGGTGCTGTTTTCAGGAGAAAACAGCACCGTAATTTCAGCCGTAATGGCATGTGCAGGCGTCTTTCGCTGCGTCCATTACGGACGTAATTGGAGCTGTTTTTCTATGGAGTCCATGGAAAACGGCTCCATTTACGTCTGAAGAAGTGACAGGCACTTCTTTGACGCAGGCGTCTTTTTTACGCGCCGCCTTTTGACAGCGGCGCGTAAAAAAAAATGACCGTCGGCACAGAACATCGTAAAACCCATTCAAATGAATGGGCAGATGTTTGCCAACGCTTTTGAGCCGCATTTTCGGACGTAATTCAATGCTAAAACGCCCGAATTACGTCCGTAAATAGGGTGTGTGAACCCAGCCTTAGTGACGCCCCGGCTGCTAGTGCTGCATTGTTGGGTCACTTAGGAGACCCAGCGATGCAGCTGAAAGCTGCTAACCGTCGGCCATGAGAAGTTTGCGGGGGGGGGGGCAGTAAGAATTTTTGCATCGGGGCCCATGAGCCTTTAGCTACGCCCCTGCACTGTATGAATACACATCAGGGCTCAGAAGGGAAGGCACGCCATTTAGCTTTTGGAGAGCTGATTTTGCTGGATTAATTTCTCGGCACCATGTCGCATTTGTAAAGCTCCTAAGGTACCAGTACAGTGGAAACCCCCCAAAAGTGACTCCATTTAGGAAACTACACCCCTAGAGGAATTCAATTAGGGGTGTAGTGAGCATTTTGACCCCCCAGGTGTTTCATAGATTTCATTAGAATTGTGCAGTAAAAATTAAAGATTAAATTTTTTTTCACTAAGATGTAGCTTTAGGTCAAAATGTTTCATTTTCTCATCAAATAAAGGAGAAAAATCACCATAACATTTGCAAAGCAACTTCTTCAGAGTACGGAAATACCCCATATGTGGTAATAAACCACTGTATGAATACACATCAGGGCTCAGAAGGGAAGGAGCGCCATTTGGCTTTTGGAGTACAGATTTTGCTGGATTGGTTTTTCTGCACCATGTCTCATTTGTAAAGCTCCTAAGGTACCAGTACCGAAAAAGCGCACCACAACTGCACCACAATGTGGTTTTACAGATGGATTGTGCTGCAGGTTTCAGGTCGGATACGCTATGTCGTTTTTCAGCAGTGCATCCAACCCGTGGTAACCAGGCATAAGGGTAGAAACACACACAGCATATATATACTGCGGATTTTCCACAACAGATTTCATTGCAGAAAATCCGTACAGTAGCAGAAGAGTGGATGACACGCAGCGGAAAAAAAATCAGCCAAGAAACCGTTCATAGATTGACTTGTGGTGCAGTTATTTAATCTGCAGCATGTCAATTTATGTTGCGGAATCGCTGCTCTTCTGTTGCGTGTTTTCCCCATTGAATTCAATGGGAAGGTAAAGCCCGCAACAAAGAGCCATGTGTTGCATCCTTTACGGCAGAAACGGTGCGATTCTGCCGCAAAAATCACAAGTGCTAAAAAAAGCTTTTGTTATTTCAAATTAATAAAAAAAAGCTTATACTTACCACCCAATGCCATAGCGACACAATCCTCTGTACTGAGCACAGCCCGGCCTCATGGAATGACGTTTCATCCAATGTGGCTGTTGCAGCCAATCAAAGGCTGCAGCGGTCACATGGACTACAGCGTCATCCCAGGAGGCCGGGCTGTGCTCAGAACTGAGGGACCCTTCGCCATGACAACGCCCGGGTGGTATTTATAAACTTTTTTTTTTTTCTGCAGTATTTCCGCAGCGGAAAATTTGCACCAGAATTTGGTGTAGTTTTCGGGCAGAATTCCCTGTTGTTTCCAGGACGGATAGATACGCTGTGTAATTTACACAGTTATGATGGTGGAAAATGTAACAGTGTATGGATCATTTTAATGTTTCTTCTATTGTTTCACACAATTGGGCACATTCTCCTGGACAAGAGGTAGTTGTCTTGGGAAAAGCTACATTTCTGAAGATTGCCGACAGCAATTATGTGGTGGGATTTACTTAATGTTGATGGTGTAAACTTTGTAATGTAATACAGGCACCAATCTTTGTAAATGGAAAGGGATTTATATGGTGAAATGATTTCTCTCATGGTCTCTGAAGTGAGAACAGATATATTTCTGTGTCAAGCCGTTGACAAAGGAGATTTAGCACAGGATAATATATATATGGGGGTTGGTGGAAGCATTAAGCATTTTCTCCAGGAGAAGAAATTACTTTTATGCTTAACACCTTAATAGATATTTCAGGCCTTAATGACCAATTTCTCAGACATTTTTGTGGTATGCGCTAGTTAAACAGCTATACCGCTATTATTTCTTATCCAAGTGAACTTTGTATTTTCCTTTTCAAATGGCACTTTAATGTACTTTTGTAAAATTTTCATACAATTTCGGTTCATTTGCTAAAGTTTTTTTATATAGGGTAAAAATAAAATTATCCCCTTTAAAAAAATAAAAAAATAAAAAAATAAAATCCACTTTTAGTTTTTATATATATATATATATATATATATATATATATATATATATATATCTCATATTATTTTCATTTATATATAGCCTACATTAATATAGTAAATACAGTTTATTTCTTTAGAGTAACGGCTGGGATTAGTTGTATTTTTTCTAATTCTATATTTTATCTTCGTTTTATAATGTGTATACTATAAATGTATATTTTTCTCCATCCTGTTCTTTCAGCATAATACTCATAGAGCGCTGTTTAGAAGATAATGCTTTAATAGCTGTAAATCCCCTGTGACATAAAAAGGCAGGGATATAGGATTACTGCCACTTTCCACCTGCCATAAAATGGTGGCATGAGGTCATAATAGTGGTAGACACAATGAGCTCGTAGACTCAATTGTTCGTATGATAACATCAATCAAACTATTTTTCCCGTAATATTATAGTAAAAGCAACCAATAAAAGTTAAAAAAAAACAGAAAAATTTAATTTAAAGAGGCTCTGTCACCAGATTTTGCAACCCCTATCTGCTATTGCAGCAGATAGGCGCTGCAATGTAGATTACAGTAACGTTTTTATTTTAAAAAAACGAGCATTTTTGGCCAAGTTATGACCATTTTTGTAGTTATGCAAATGAGGCTTGCAAAAGTCCAAGTGGGTGTGTTTAAAAGTAAAAGTCCAAGTGGGCGTGTATTATGTGCGTACATCGGGGCGTTTTTAATACTTTCACTAGCTGGGCGCTCTGAAGAGAAGTAACATCCTCTTCTCTTCAGAACGCCCAGCTTCTGACAGTGCAGATCTGTGACGTCACTCACAGGTCCTGCATCGTGACGGCCACATCGGCACCAGAGGCTACAGTTGATTCTGCAGCAGCATCAGCGTTTGCAGGTAAGATACCTTACCTGCAAACGCTGATGCTGCTGCAGAATCAACTGTAGCCTCTGGTGCCGATGTGGCCGTCACGATGCAGGACCTGTGAGTGACGTCACAGATCTGCACTGTCAGAAGCTGGGCGTTCTGAAGAGAAGAGGATGTTACTTCTCTTCAGAGCGCCCAGCTAGTGAAAGTATTAAAAACGCCCCGATGTACGCACATAATACACGCCCAGTTGGACTTTTACTTTTAAACACACCCACTTGGACTTTTGCAAGCCTCATTTGCATAACTACAAAAATGGTCATAACTTGGCCAAAAATGCTCGTTTTTTAAAAATAAAAACGTTACTGTAATCTACATTGCAGCGCCGATCTGCTGCAATAGCAGATAGGGGTTGCAAAATCTGGTGACAGAGCCTCTTTAAGTGAATTCCCCACTACCATGGGCAGAATGTAAAGCGATTCTTTCAACTGGGGCCAATGAGGAGTTAAAAGCAGCTCCAGGTCAGTTGACAATTGTTGCATGATGGGAGTGAAACTCGCATTTATTTATTTTTTAAAACTAAGCAAAAACTACTTTTTTTATATTTTTATTTTATGACTATTTCATTTATGAATGTTACCAGTACCAGGATTGGTGTATCAAATGCTCTCGGGGTTTATCATTACCTTGTGTTATGGACTTGGGACAGGATTGGTTAATAATTTCAAACATATACTATACATAATGTATAACGATATTTCATTAAAAAAATCCCCTTTAACATCGACAATGTAGTCACACTCTTAGGGTAGGTTCACACACTAGCTGGCTTTTACGGCTGAAATGACAGCCTGTTTTCAGAAGAAAACAGCTGCGTCGTTTCAGCCGTAAATGCTCCTCCTCGTAATATACGAGGCGTCTGTGACGCTCGTATATCTTGAGCTGCTCTTCATTGAGTTCAATGAAGAACGGCTGAAATTACGTTGCAAAGAAGTGCCCTGCACTTCTTTGCCGAGGCAGTCAATTTACGCGTCGTCGTTTGACAGCTGTCAAACGACGACGCGTAAATTACAGGTCATCTGCACAGTACGTCGGCAAACCCATTCAAATGAATGGGCAGATGTTTGCCGACGTATTGTAGCCTTATTTTCAGACGTAAAACGAGGCATAATACGCCTCATTTACGTCTGAAAATAGGTCGTGTGAACCCAGCCTGAGCTTAGTCATTAGCTTAACATCACTGTTACTATTTGGGACGCTTCCAGGGCATCATTTGGGTCACTAGCTCTGGACCCAAGGACAAAGATGATTGTCTTGAGGTTATAACTAGGGCTGGCTTTGGAGGTGTGGCCAGAATAAGGGGTGTGGTTTACAGTAATAAAATGCTAAAATTCTTCCATGACTGAAGCTCCCGAATGGCAGATAGACATAATTGTGCTTCCCAAAAAACAGTTAGCCGGCCACCCCAGTGATATAATAATAGATATTAATGTAATTTTAGGTTATATATAACCCCTTCAGGACACAGCCTGTTTTGGCCTTGTGGACACAAACTATTCTTTTTAAATTTGTAAATCTGACATGTGTCACTTTATGTTGTAATAACCCCGGAATGCTTTTACCTATCCAAGCGATTCTGAGATTGTTTTCTCGTGAAATATTGTACTTTATGTTAGTGAAAAAAATGTGGTCGATAACTTCAATATTTATTTGTGAAAAATAGCTACATTTTGTGGAATTAGGCTGTGAAAATGAATATCAACATTTTTTCCACTAAAATTATGACATTTTCAGTTTCACAAAACATAAAGGAGAAAAAGCACCCCAATAAGTTTGTAAAACAATTTCTGCTGATTATGGAAATACCCCACATGTGGTCATAAATGTTTATTCATTAGAAATTAATTCACCCTTTCAGAACTAATCCTTTTTTGCTTTTTTATTTTATTTTTTCACCGCCCCGTTCCAAGGGCCATAACTTTTTTAATTTTCCGTCAATAGAGTTTTGTGAGGGCTTATTTTTTGCGGGAGGAGTTCTAGATTCTATTGACACCATTTAATATAATGTACTGGGAAACTGAAAATAAAATTCTTTGTGGGCTGAAACTGGAAAAAAAATCTGATTCCTCCATTGTTTTTTTGGGTTTCCTTTTTACGGCTTTCACCAACAACTTAACTTTATTCTGCGGCTAAATACAATTATGGTGATACCAAATGTATATATATTTTTTTATATTTTACTACTATTAATAAGAAAAAACTATTTGTTAAGAAAAATGTAATTGTTTTATTTCACCACATTCTGAGAGCCATACTTTTTTCTTTTTTGGTTGATTGAGCGGTGTGCGTGATTAATTTTTGGCAGGAGGAGCTGTCGTCTTTATTGTTACCAATTTTTGGTCCATACAACTTTTTGATCACTTTTATTACATTTTTTTTGAGAGCTAAGGTGACCAAAAAACAGCGATTTTGGCGTTTTAAATGCTGTATTTTTTTACGGCGTTCACCGTGCGCTATAAATGAAAATGTTACTTTATTCTGCGGGTTGATGTGACTACGCCGACACCATATATATATATATATATATATATATATACATATATATATATATATATATATATATATATATATATATAGTTTATTTTATTCTTTGCAGCGTTTGCAAAATAAAATCACTTTTTCAGGGGAAATGTGACTTTTTGATCACTTTTTATTCTATATTTTGTTAGGGGTGGTGACCAAAAAAATAGCGATTCTGGTATTGTTTTTTATTTTTATTTTTTTGCAGTGTTAACCGTGCGGGAAAAATAACATTATAGTTTTATAGTTTGGGTCTTTACGAATGCGGTGATACCAAATATGTGTACTTTTTAATGGTTTGATTTTTTTTCCTATAGTAAAAGACAGGTTTTTTGTTTTTTTAGCTTATAACTTTTATTTTTACACTTTTATAAAACAATTTTATTGACGTTAATGTAATCTATTATAACTGTCAGTGTGACGCTGCATGCATGGACCCACTGTATGGCCTCCGGTTGCCATGAAAACCAGCGGCAACACCCGCGATCAATCCCGGGAACGTTTGGTGCTACAACAAACTTTCCCGTTTGATGGTACAACAAACTTTCCCTGCAATGTGACATGATCGGGACCTGAACCAATCAGGTCCCGATCATGTCTCTGGGACATGAGGCAGGTGTTAACAGCACGATCCGGGTGTCAGCGGCACTCTGAGACACCTGATCGCTCTGTTAATACCCACCGTGAATTCATGTCAGCCCTGCATAGAGCCCAGCAAGTGCCAACATTAATTTACAGTGAGCGGTCGGGAAGCGGCTAAGGATAAATTATATAAAGGTCATTCTAACATGTTATACTGTTTTATAAATCTACAGGAACCATTGGATCAGGGTTTGTGCCTCACTCTTCTAATTCTATGATTCTCAAATTACAGAACAAGCCGGTTTTACTGCTCTGCTCATAAGCTGCTTATGATGAAACATTCCGAATGGAAAGATACAAAGATATTGATGACACCTATCATCCCTTTCATACAGTGCATTTTCAACATTTTTAAACCAAAAATAAGCACACATCAGTGAATAGCAAAATTCTGCAATTATCATTCTTCAAATGCCAAGTTTGTATTTAAAGGGGTTGTCTCAACGCAGACAACCCCTTTTATATTGTGGACTAGCACCCCTGGCAAACCCCTATCCATTCAAATCACATTGGTAGATGCTCTTCACTTAGGCTCAGAGAGGAAGTCCTGAGCAGATCTCCGCTATGATGTCCGTATGCACTAATGGGACACATGGACAGGGGTTGTCTGGATGTACTATAAATGATATGTCATAGTTATGTCATAGTTGAGGTGCCTGTTACAAATCCACTGGTCCCACCTCATATGACGTACCAGATAATGGTCAAATAATACTGTTGTGGAGTGTACAAATACCCATGATATACAGTGCCTTATTATATGGTGGCCAAATAACAGTACCATACAGTTGCAACTACAACCATAAACTGCCGAAGAATATACTGCGCTGTGCTTAAGTGAGAATGTCATACAATGCCTAAATAAATACCTCCATAAAATTCTTAAATAATTGTGACAAATCGTGATTTACAGTGACCACATCACAGTGCTATATTATATATACTGCCATATGGTGCCAAAATGACAGTGTCATATGCTACCCAATAATATTAACATAATGACTTAATAAAAAGGGCTATACAGTTTCTAATAATACTGCCCTACAGTTAAAATCTATGTACACTTTTAGGGCGGGTTCACACATGGCGGAATTCCACTTAAATTCCGCTGCGGACACTCCGCAGCGTTAATCCGCAGCGGAGCCGTTTCTCCATTGACTTTCACTTTAAATTAGCAGTGTTCGTTTACACGATGCGTACAATTCCGCTGCGGAGCATAGGCTGCGGAGCGGAATTTGGTGTCCGCAGCATGCTCTGTCTGTTGCGGAGCAGTGGCGGACTCATGGCGGAATTTCTCCATTGACTTCAATGGAGATTCAAAGTTCCGCAATGAAGTCCGCAGCTGTCATGCACATGTCATGTGTGCTGCGGATACGTCTTGCTTTTTTAACTTGACATTTCTTCATTCTGGCTGGACCTATGTATTTCTAGGTCTACAGCCAGACTGAGGAAGTCAATGGGGCTCCCGTAATGACGGGAGCGTTGCTAGGAGACGTCTGTAAATAGTCACTGTCCAGGGTGCTGAAAGAGTTAAGCGATCGGCAGTAACTGTTTCTGCACCCGGGACAGTGACTACCGATCTCAATATACATGTATCTGTAAAAAAACATATAAGTTCATACTTACCGAGAACTCCCTGCGTCTGTCTCCAGTCCGGCCTCCCAGGATGACGTTTCAGTGTAAGTGACGGCTGCAGCCAATCACAGGCAAAGCACAGGCTGCAGCGGTCACATGGACTGGCGCGTCATCCAGGGAGGTCGGGCTGGATGCCGAAAGAGGGACGCGTCACCAAGACAACGGCCGGTAAGTATGAAAATCGTTTCCTTTCACTAGGGAAAGTGCTGTCCCTTCTCTCTATCCTGCACTGATAGGGAGAAGAGAAGCACTTTTCCCGCAGTCTGCAGCAGCTAGTCCGCATCAATGTACTGCACATTTTGTGCAGATCCGCTGCAGAATCTGCAACGCAGATTCTGTGCGGCATCGATGCGGACAGTTGCGGAGGAATTCCGCCATGTGTGGTCATGCCCTTAGGGTCAGTTCACACATTGTGTAAATACTGCAGATTTTCTTCAACTTTGTTGAATTAGTGAAAATCCGCAGCAAATACAGTAGCAGCAGAGTGGATGAGACAGAACAAATCTCATCCACACGCTGCATAAATACTGAGCGGAAAAAACGCTCAGAAATTGAGCTGCGGTGCGGAATTATATTCCGCAGCATGTCAATTGTATTTGCGTAAAGGCTGCTTATTTGCTATGGTTTTCTTAATTCAATTCAATAAGGAGGTAAAACCCACAACAAATAGCAGTTGTTGCGTTTTATTGCGGCAGATTCGCAGCGATTCCGCTGCAAAAAACGCAACTCAGAAAAAAACAACAACTTATACTTACCCAGAAGTCTGTGCTTCATCGCATGTGACCGCTGCAGCCATTCACAGGCTAGCAGGCCGGCTAAATGCTGCAGTTTTTCGCAGTGGACATTCCGGGCGAAAAACTGCACCACAGTTTGGTGCGATTTTTCGCCCGGAATTCCGTGCAGCACACAGGACGGATACGCTGCATGCTTTTACCCAGCATATCCGCTCCGTGTGAACTCAGCCTTACAGCCATTTTTATGTTCATAGCTCCAATCTTAAATAAAAAATGAAACAACCATGCAAATATTTATGAATAAAAACATACTACTATTTTGTGTATACAGCTCCTATGCAAAATTATGTATCCATGGTTACAGTCAACAAACAAGCCCTGTATCTAATATGGTCCTGCAGACGTGTTACTCCCTTCCACCTGCCCTCTCTTCTTGTTAACCTATTACCTGTAACATTCAAGAAAAGTACAAGGAGTTCAAGAAGTCGATGTCTGACACAATGCTGGGACGGTTTTATAATGTCAGCCATGTTTGCTTTACATTAAATAGATATTACTAAGCTGGATATAATTTTTAAAAAATTGACAGACAAAGGCTGCACAGTGGCCTTACAGCACTGGGGGTTCCAAGTTTGAATCAAATCTGGGTAACATATGCCTGGAGCTGGTACGTTCTGCCGAAGCTTGATGGGTTTCCTCTAAGAACTCCAAAAAGACAAGTCAAAAAGTTTCTTATGAAATTAGCATTAGAATATCTACATTTCCGCATGCATCAGATAGAGAAATGATATCCTGAGCCATAAGACCAATGACTTATGTAAGTGTATTTTATGTATAGTGCAGCAAAATATGTTGCCACTAAAAAAAAATCTGCACAATATTTAAAAAAAGAATGTATGAAGAATAGACCACTCGCTGCACTGGGGGAGAGACTGGCATACTACTGGCAAATCTCATTCACAGGATTTTACTTAGGAGTGAAAATATAAGGTCATACTAAGCGACAATTAAAGGGGCTCGCTTGGAATGCATAAATAGTGTGCATAAGGGTATGTGCACACGATAACTGCATTTACGTCTGAAATTACGGAGCTGTTTTCAGGAGAAAACAGCTCCGTAATTTCAGACGTAATTGCATGTACTCGCGTTTTGCGAGGCGTCAATTACGGCCGTAATTTGGAGCTGTTCTTCATTGGAATCAATGAAAAACGGCTCAAATTACGTCTCAAGAAGCGTCCTGCACTTCTTTTGACGAGCCGTCTTTGTTATGCGTCGTCGTTTGACAGCGACGCGTAAATGACAGGTCGTCTGCACAGTACGTCGGCAAACCCATTCAAATGAATGGGCAGATGTTTGCCGACGTATTGCAGCCCTATTTTCAGACGTAAATCGAGGCTTAAAACGCCTCGTTTACGTCTGAAAATAGGTAGTGTGAACCCAGCCTAAATGTGCACTAAGGCGGATTTTTCAATTATTTTTTGTTTCCTTGAAAACTGGCGTAATAATGTCACAAACTTTTGTGGCATTTGTGCCGCTCACTGCACTTTACTACAAAGTGGGCAGGGGTTAGTGGAAGGGTCTGAGGCCTTACAAATGTACTGTAATATATGTCGTAGCTGGAGTAGATTTGCCATTCTGGAGCATGGACTGCCAAAGATGCACCTAAATTTGTAATAAAATATAGTCAACAAGTATTGACATTAGTAAGGGTGCAGAGGTTCACAAAGGTACCACGGCGCCCATGTCTGAAGACCCATTATATAGTATACAGACAGCAGCATTATCAGTGGCTGTACTGTGATGTGCTGACATAATAACACTATGATGTAATCACACTAGATGAAGCTTTATCACTGTACAAATTAATACTTTACTTTTATCATGTATGTGGATCCTACATAGTGTGATTGTATTGCATATAGTGGCAGTTGGCATCAATATTTTTTTTAGGAGATAAGGTCTGCTATAGCTTCTTCACCAGGGCCCATAAGTGTTAATTTATGCCGCTGATCTCAGGGACTACAACTGTAGGGGATTTGTTTGCATTCGTTCCTCCATGGATGTAGACTATATATAGTGGAGATCAAGCTGCCAGGATGGTGCCTGGTTTTGCCACTGAAGAAAGAAGAGCAGGGTGTTTGTTTCCCCCTCCCTTTACATGACCCTTGGGGCAATTCCCCTTCTCTTGTTTGCAAACAATGCAGTTCCTGTGTAAGGTCAGATTCACACCTGCATCCGTATTTCCATTCTGCTCCATCAGAGGAGCAGAACAATGAAAATACAGCAAGCGCCGATTCCGTTGTATGACAAACACAACCGACGGCTGACGGAACCCATTGACTGTAATGGGTTCTGTCGAAGTGTCCGGAGTTTTACCAGAAACAATAGCGAAGCATGCTGCGCTATTGTTTCCGGTATTTTCGCCCGGATCTACAACGGAGGCCCCTAACGGAGCTTCCAACCCAGATGTGAACAAGAACTAAAGAGGATAGGACTAACCAGGGATCTATCCCATCTCTGCAAGGGCCTTACAGCAGTCGTACGAGCTGAACAAAGTTTATATTTTGTATTACATTGTTATATATATATATATATATATACACACTACCGTTCAAAAGTTTGGGGTCACCCAGACAATTTTGTGTTTTCCATGAAAACTCACACTCACACCGTGTGTATAAAAACGTATTAAATAATAAACTCTGAGTTCTAATTCAATTGTGAACCTACTATAGCTCAGTGTTCAACAAGAATATCAATACGGAATCAGCATTTGAAAAATGCCGCTGACATCTATGCGAGCATGCTTCCGTGGAGTACAGCAGAATACCTGCTGCTGAACTAAATATCGCTGGCATCCCTGGCCAGAGTGACCAAGCTACAGACCCCTGATGATGAGTATTGAAACGCGTTGTTGAACACTGAGCTATAGTAGGTTCACAATTGAATTAGAACTCAGAGTTTATTATTTAATACGTTTTTATACACACGGTGGGGCTTTTTCACAGTGGTGATTGTACCCCTGTTTTTAGAGAGTTATAAATAAATGTTATATTTTACTCATATATCACACCAGTGAATCCTTTAAAATTGTTATTTTGTATTAGCACAATTGAATATATCTTTTAAATACAGTGAGTTGCAAAATGACTAGAAAATATAGTCAAGACATTGACAAGGTTATAAATAATGATTTTTATTTGAAATAATAATTTTTTCCAATCTTCCTCTGTCCAATGTCTGTGTGCTTTTGCTCATATTAATCTTTTCCTTTTATTAGCCAGTCTCAGATATGGCTTTTTCTTTGCCACTCTGCCCTGAAGGCCAGCATCCCGGAGTCGCCTCTTCACTGTAGACGTTGACACTGGCGTTTTGCGGGTACTATTTAATGAAGCTGCCAGTTGAGGACCTGTGAGGCGTCTATTTCTCAAACTAGAGACTCTAATGTACTTGTCTTGTTGCTCAGTTGTGCAGCGGGGCCTCCCACTTCTCTTTCTACTCTGGTTAGAGCCTGTTTGTGCTGTCCTCTGAAGGGAGTAGTACACACCATTGTAGGAAATCTTCCGTTTCTTGGCAATTTCTCACATGGAATAGCCTTCATTTCTAAGAACAAGAATAGACTGCCGAGTTTCACATGAAAGCTCTCTTTTTCTAGCCATTTTTGAGAGTTTAATCAAACCCACAAATGAAATGCTCCAGATTCTCAACTAGCTCAAAGGAAGGTCAGTTTTATAGCTCCTCTAAACAGCAAAACTGTTTACAGCGGTGCTAACATAATTGCACAAGGGTTTTCAAGTGTTTTCTAATCATCCATTAGCCTTCTAACACAGTTAGCAAACACAATGTACCATTAGAACACTGGAGTGATGGTTGCTGGAAATGGGCCTCTATACACCCATGTAGATATTGCATTAAAAACCAGACTTTTGCAGCTAGAATAGTCATTTAGCACATTAACAATGTATAGAGTTTATTTCTGATTAATTTAATGTTATCTTCATTGAAAAAAACTGTGCTTTTCTTGCAAAAATAAGGAAATTTCTAAGTGACCCTAAACTTTTGAACGGTAGTGTATATATAAATTAATTTATATTGTCTATTGTCTGATGCCTGTTGTCCGTTGTCTGTTGCATGTTCTTTATGCATGGCCAAACGACTGGACCAATCTGCTCCAAATTTGGCTCATAAGTGAATCACGTGCTTCCAAAGGTTTTAGAATTGGTTTCAGCTCTCTAGGACCTACCGTTCTCGAAATATTCACCAAAGCAAATATGGCACCACTGGCTTCCACATCAAGGACCTTCCTCCATATTACATGACCTGCATTAGCCAATAGAAGCTCGAAAGGTCCTTCAATTTTAACATTACTTTATTGGATATGTTGGCTTCATATCAGTAGGAAATTACGTTTTTAACCACACACACAAATAACAAACAAATGGACCAGTGTGAAGCCGGGGAGCTCTGCTATTCTATATTATAAAAGTCAATGTCTGTTTATCTGTCCTCTATAGGCATCCAAACGCCTGAACCATTTGACCCCAAATTTGGCACATAGGTACATCGAGTGTCCGGGAAGGTTTTCGTAAAGGTCCCGACCTTGCTGCTGTTCTCTGTTATCAGCCATTATAGCGAATATCTGTTTATCGTCCTCTATAGGCATCCAAACACCTAAACTATTTGACCCCGAATTTGGCACATAAGTAAATCGGGTGTTCAGGAAGGTTTTCGTAAAGGTCCCTGCTGTTGTTTTCTGTTATCAGCCATTATCACATGATCATGATCCAATACTATAAAAGCGAATACAGACACTTGTTTTTATAGAAAATATGTTTTTATGTGGAAGTGCACTTTACAAAATAATTCTAGATGGGAAGGTACAGGGGAGCGGTTACACATAGAAACCAATCAGATTAATAATGGCCAGGAGGAAAGTTGCATTATTAGCTGCAGAGACTCCTCTTGTCCAACTGCAAGCTGATCAAATGCGTCATACTGCTGCTTGAGCTGCTGAAACTCCTCAGCAAACTCAGGCTTTCTCAGTAACAGATCAGACAGGTGGCTCTCAGAAGTGCAGTGACTCCTGCCCGAACCCAGCTGATAGAGCACATCATGTTCAGCATGCTAATGAGTGGGCTTTCATGCATGATGCTGTTTTCAATTATGATCCAATCATAGTCTATGGCCAACTGGTAATAACACTTCCAATGCTGTTAATCAACAGGCTCTGTCACAGTCGTATGACTCCATTTCCTACCAGTTTAGCTGTTAGGTATTTAGGAAGTTAAAATTGAAATAAACAGTGTGTAACTGCCGGGGTATATAGGGCTAGTAGCGATTTTCCCGTAAACCAAGAAAATACGAGGGCATAGATTAACCTCCTGGGCACCCTTGGAACAAATCCAATAAACACACAAACAGACAGACAGACACGTTATACCCGGGCAGCGCCAGGTACTTTTTCTAGTACATAATATAAACAAGTTATAGTACATGTATTTTTATGTTATTAAAATGCAATAATATATGCTTGAAGTACCCCTTTAACTCCCAGGACCCCCCCAAAAAAAGTTTCCAACTTATTCTGCTATGTTTTTTCATCCACAAAAATACAAAAAAATTAAAAATCACAAAATTGCTTTAGTGAAGGAGATTTAACGTGTGTGTTTGGGTAGGATAATGGACATCCCCTTTCCTTGACACTTTTGAACCCTGTAATTTTATAACTGACATTTACATAATTAGTATCTTTAGTTTGTTTTTCTTGTATCACACTATGTTTATATAGTAGTATGTAACATGGAGCAGGATTAGCGCACCAGGCCATGACCTAAATAACATTGGAAATATTCATCTATCATCATTCATGATTAAGAAACAGGTCCCCTTGGATTTCTACTACTACCGCTGAGCTTCTGGCTATCCCTAAAGGATTTTTCAGAGCAGTTTAACCATAATACACACATTCCTCTAATGCTTGCAGGTACGACTGAGAGCAAAAGTATTGTGTGCACAATGACTGGGGGATCTCCAAGAAATCTGTGATGTGACAACTGTTAGTGCAATCTCACACTATGACCAAATGTAATTGAAAATCTGATGTACACAATATGATGTACACGTCTATAATTCAATTTTATTTTCCTATCCGTCTTTATTAGAACATCTGGATGCAGTTTCTTCTTTAAAATATTCAGTTATTGGGTAGTGGTCTTCAAAGACCACCAAACTCTCCTACTACGTGGTAGCGTTCTTTGTACACAATGTGCCCCTACCATTTATTCTGCTGTATATAATTACCCAATGTCATAGAGATGAACGTACACTTCAATAGTACAGGTTGAATATTGTCCAATATGCAAAACAATATAATTTCACACAACCTATGTTCTCCGTCTTGTCCTTCAGGACCTGTTACTGTTGAGCACTCACTAAATTTAGGGCACAGATGTCTTTTACAGCCCTTTTCTACTGTGACATAAAGTCTTGTTCTCTGATCTACAAGAATGTACTTTGATGAATACCGGCCAATCCATGTGATTTACTGTAAGACACATTGAAGGAGGACAAAGATTAATCAATTGTAGACCTAAAGTGTAAAATGGGGAAATCCCACTAGCACCGCTCTGCCTTTTTTATGGCACAGTAGTTTTTGCATACACTCTTAGCACAAAATAAAAAAACAGACATATAGGTATACAATACACTTATTATACATGCAATAAAGCATGAGAATGTAACATTATCAATTGACTCTGTAAAACCCTAGTATTTCATTACACACATTTTCTAAAATTATGATTGGCCCCAAGATAGGTCTAGAAATCTACATCTGGAGGCAATGTGTAACCTGACCCCTGTAAAGATAACTTATGACAAGCCCATAGGATTCATGCATAGCTTGTTAACCTTCATGCAGTACCTATCAGGCAATGGTGAGCCAGATCATACAATCCAGCAGGAACTGGAAGGATTATTAAAGATGGACACAATGTAGGCTACACCAGAATCTATATTGCCCCCTAGAATCATGTTTTTAGGTTAATTGGGCACTATCGCTTTCAGAAGAACCAAACGATGTTGTTCTACGATTTTTTTTAAAAGAAAAATATTATATTTTTTATTTGTACCATGTCAGCCAGTAAATAGACAAGATCAAAATGATCAAAATGGATACATTAGTAGTTAATACCTTATAATGGCTGAGACATTGTTCACATCTTGTTTTTGCTTTCCATGGAAGGTATACATTGGATCTCTACACATATATCTCTAATGAAAGTGTGCAAGGTAGTCCACTATATAGGCATACAGTGGCATAAGTCGCCCATTTACTCCCATTATAAAAAAAAGTATACTGCGCATTATACATATTTTTATTGTATGCGCAGCGGAATATGCTTTCCTAAACAGTAAAAAAAAAAGTTATGCTAAGGTGTACCAATCTCAGCATATGCCAAAAGCACACTATTTTGGCATACGCCAGGTGCATAGGGCTCTATGGATATGTTTGGTTTATGTGCCGGAAGGTTTATGAGCGCATACGCTGAACATAGGGCAGAAACTATATCTATTGGAACTACTTAGGTCTCATCATCAGGCATGCTTAGTCTCGAAAGCTTGCTATTTGCCATCATCATTAAGGGGCATGGAGAATCTAAGTTATGAAGAAAGATTAAAATAACTAAACCTATTTAGCCTTGAAAAAAGACGACTAAGGGGGGACATGATTAACTTATATAAATATATTAATGGCACATACAAAAAATATGGCGAAATCCTGTTCCATGTAAAACCCCCTCAAAAAACAAGGGGGCACTCCCTCCGTCTGGAAAGAGAAAGGTTCAACCTGCACAGGCGACAAGCCTTCTTTACTGTGAGAACTGTGAATCTATGGAATAGCCTACCGCAGGAGCCGGTCACAGCAGGGACAGTAGATGGCTTTAAAAAAGGCTTAGATAATTTCCTAGAACAAAAAAATATTAGCTCCTATGTGTAGAAATTTTTTACTTCCCCTTTCCCATCCCACTTCCCCTTCCCATCCCTTGGTTGAACTTGATGGACATGTGTCTTTTTTCAACCGTACAAACGATGTAACTATGTAACTATGTAACATTTTAGTTAACGATCATGTTACTGAGGACTTTTTATCTTTACTAAAATTTGAGAACACAGCTGAAGCACAGGCAATGAGAATTTACTCTAGACTAACTGATGTGAACTGGTAAGTCTGTAGAAACCACAAACCCAGAAAGATTGAGAAGGTCTTATATAATGATATAATTTTGCAAGACAAGAATTGTGCTAATCTTCTATAAAGATGGATATTCGAACTAGGTAACTGTAAGAAGGGAATACAGTAAATTAAAGGGGTTTTCCCATGAGGGACATTTATGACATATCCACAGGATATGTGTGTGATTTCCGACCATGAATTATGGAAACAGCGTAGCTCGCTGACCTACGTTGTTTCCGTAACTCCCACAGTAGTGAATGGCAGTTATGGAAGCAGCGTAGCATGCGAGCTACGCTGTTTCCTTAACTACAATTAAGTTCTATGGGACTTACGGAAACAGCGTAGCTCAGCGAGCTACGCTGTTTCCATAATTCATGGTCGGGAATCACACGTATCAGCCACAACACAGAGAAATAGAATGGGGTTTAGGGGGCCCCTAGTTAGAGATAGGTGCGGGTCCCAGAGGTGGAGCCCGCATCTATCTTACCTTTCTGACATATCTTGTGGATACAGTGAAGGAAATAAGTATTTGATCCCTTGCTGATTTTGTAAGTTTGCCCACTGTCAAAGACATGAACAGCCTAGAATTTTTAGGCTAGGTTAATTTTACCAGTGAGAAATAGATAATATTAAAAAAAACAAAACAGAAAATCACATTGTCAAAATTATATATATTTATTTGCATTGTGCACAGAGAAATAAGTATTTGATCCCTTTGGCAAACAAGACTTAATACTTGGTGGCAAAACCCTTGTTGGCAAGCACAGCAGTCAGACGTTTTTTTGTAGTTGATGATGAGGTTTGCACACATGTTAGATGGAATTTTGGCCCACTCCTCTTTGTAGATCATCTGTAAATCATTAAGATTTCGAGGCTGTCGCTTGGCAACTCGGATCTTCAGCTCCCTCCATAAGTTTTCGATGGGATTAAGGTCTGGAGACTGGCTAGGCCACTCCATGACCTTAATGTGCTTCTTTTTGAGCCACTCCTTTGTTGCCTTGGCTGTATGTTTCGGGTCATTGTCGTGCTGGAAGACCCAGCCACGAGCCATTTTTAATGTCCTGGTGGAGGGAAGGAGGTTGTCACTCAGGATTTGACGGTACATGGCTCCATCCATTCTCCCATTGATGCGGTGAAGTAGTCCTGTGCCCTTAGCAGAGAAACACCCCCAAAACATAATGTTTCCACCTCCATGCTTGACAGTGGGGACGGTGTTGTTTGGGTCATAGGCAGCATTTCTCTTCCTCCAAACACGGTGAGTTGAGTTAATGCCAAAGAGCTAAATTTTAGTCTCATCTGACCACAGCACCTTCTCCCAATCACTCTCAGAATCATCCAGATGTTCATTTGCAAACTTCAGACGGGCCTGTACATGTGCCTTCTTGTGCAGGGGGACCTTGCGGGCACTGCAGGATTTTAATCCATTACGGCGTAATGTGTTACCAATGGTTTTCTTGGTGACTGTGGTCCCAGCTGCCTTGGGATCATTAACAAGTTCCCCCCGTGTAGTTTTCGGCTGAGTTCTCACCTTCCTCAGGATCAAGGATACCCCACGAGTTGAGATTTTGCATGGAGCCCCAGATCGATGTCGATTGACAGTCATTTTGTATGTCTTCCATTTTCTTACTATTGCACCAACAGTTGTCTCCTTCTCACCCAGCGTCTTACTTATGGTTTTGTAGCCCATTCCAGCCTTGTGCAGGTCTATGATCTTGTCCCTGACATCCTTAGAAAGCTCTTTGGTCTTGCCCATGTTGTAGAGGTTAGAGTCAGACTGATTAATTGAGTCTGTGGACAGGAGTCTTTTATACAGGTGACCATTTAAGACAGCTGTCTTTAATGCAGGCACCAAGTTGATTTGGAGCGTGTAACTGGTCAGGAGGAGGCTGAACTCTTAATGGTTGGTAGGGGATCAAATACTTATTTCTCTGTGCACAATGCAAATAAATATATATAATTTTGACAATGTGATTTTCTTTTTTTTTTTTTATATAATCTATCTCTCACTGGTAAAATTAACCTAGCCTAAAAATTCTAGACTGTTCATGTCTTTGACAGTGGGCAAACTTACAAAATCAGCAAGGGATCAAATACTTATTTCCTTCACTGTATGTCATAAATGTCTCTGATGGGAAAATCCCTTTAACAGTGAATTACAATGAGAACATCATTTCCACATTGGAATCTGGTCATGGCCCAGAGGTTGTACTTGCACAAGACACAAGAGATTTGCCAAGACAGCTGTAGATATTTTCCTCAACTGGGAGACACAAGATAATCAACAAGTAGGAAATGTTTTACCTAAAAAATGTACTGTAATAAAAATGAGACTGCAAACTCAGTTCACATGAAAATGAACAATACAGGAACTAAAACAAGTGAAGAATTCACCGTGATCTAGAAAAAGAGCGGTGGAACGTTTCTGTAATCTATATATTGCTCGTGTATTAACAAGTATTTTAAAATTCACTGGATCGGTCTACTGCCCTATGAATATTTTTAAAATTCAACAGAATAATCAATATAACTTCACCCTTTTATATCTGCCCCCCACACCCGCCATCCAAAATGACACACGACATGCATTGCATACTTCGAAATGGATGTGTATTGGCCACAGCAGTAAAAAATTGGAGCTATATTAATAATTCAGTAACCTAACATTGACTACATTTTTACTTAACTTTTTACTTTACTTTACTTTCATGACCAAGGGTCATTGATGCCCCTGTGTCCAGGTCAAATTGTACATTTCTTTGAATATCACTACTATTTGTACTTTGTTTTTTTACAAGACTTAAGATGCTTTAATTTTCTAGATTAGTTTAATTAATTCCATGTTTTTAATTTTTATTATGAGCAGACAAATCACTAAAATTTAGAAAAAAAACAAACTTATTTTTTAAATTTCTTTGAAATATTGAAATATTTATATATATATATATGTGTGTATATATATATATATATATATATATATATATATATATATATATATATATATTATATATATATATATACTGTTGCAGCTCTGTAAAAATTAGTATTCTCTCTCTCCGTCGGCCTGGATCGCTGTGAGGGGAGAGTGAAGAGGGCCGCGCGTGATTCTGTGGTTAGGGGATACATCTCTTTTGTAGGACAAACTATAGGCCTTTTTTTGGGGGGGGGGCTATATGGCGTTATCTACAGGGGGGATCTATATGGCGTTATCTATAGGGGGGTTCTGTATGGTGTTATCTACAGGGGGGTCTGTATGGCGTTATCTACAGGGGGGGTCTGTTGGCGTTATCTACAGGGGGGTCTGTATGGCGTTATCTACAGGGGGGTCTGTTGGCGTTATCTACAGGGGGGTTCTGTATGGTGTTATCTACAGGGGGGTCTGTATGGCGTTATCTACGGGGGGTCTGTACGGCATTATCTACAGGGGGGACTCTGTATGGCGTTATCTACAGGGGGGACTCTGTATGGCGTTATCTACAGGGGGGGCTGTATGGCGTTATCTACAGGGGGCTCTATGGCGTTATCTACAGGGGGATTTGGGGCTGTAAGAGGTTATCTACAGGGGGGCTGTATGGCGTTATCTACAGGGGGCTGTATGGCGTTATCTACAGGGGGGCTTATGGCGTTATCTACAGGGGGATTTGGGGCTGTAAGACGTTATCTACAGGGGGCCTGTAAGGTTTTATCTACAGGGGCTGTGTATGGCGCTATCTACAGGGGGGGGGGTCTGTATGTCGTTATCTACAGGGGGGTCTGTATGGCGTTATCTACAGGGGGGGCTGTATAGCGTTATCTACAGGGGGCTGTATGGCGTTATCTACTGGGGGGATTTGGGGCTGTAAGAGGTTATCTACAGGGGGGCTGTATGCCGTTATCTACAGGAGGGCTGTATGGAGTTATCTACAGGGGGGGCTGTATGGTGTTATCTACAGGGGGCTTATGGCGTTATCTACAGGGGGATTTGGGGCTGTAAGACGTTATCTACAGGGGGCCTGTAAGGCGTTATCTACAGGGGGCTGTGTATGGCGCTATCTACAGGGGGCTGTGTATGGTGCTATCTATAGGGGGCGCTGTGTGGTGGAATCTATAGGGAGGCATTATCTACAAGGGGGGGGGGGGTTGTGTGATACCCAGCGGAGGGGGGCCCTAGTCAAAAGCTTGCTATGGGGTCCAGTCTTTCCTAGTTACGCCCCTGGATGAAACGTCATCCCAGGAGGCCGGCCCTCTGATGTCATCCAGGCCGGCCTCCTGGGATGAGGTTTCACTCCATGTGACCCTGTACAATGGGGCCTATACAAAGCGGGCGTCAGCTGTATGTTACAGCCGACACTTCACTGTAACGAGCAGCAGGATTGTGCTCGAGCGCGATCTCGATTGTTTAACCCTTTAAATGCTGCAATAGTGACCACGGCATTAAAAAGAGGGGACAATTCCCCTCCAACAGCCCATTGTCCCTCCTGCAACACGATCACGCGGTGCCTATGGTTGTTATGGCAACCTGGGGGCCTACTGAAGGCCCCCAAGTCTGCCATCTTTGTGTTCCTATTAAGCCCTGCAGAAGGCAGTGCTTAATAGAAGCCTGTCTGAAAGTTGATATACTGCAATACATTAGTATTGCAATTATAGTATAGTATTGCGATATACTGCAATACACTAGTATTGCAGTATATAGTGCAAGTGATCCAGCGATCGTTGGTTCAAGTCTACTAGGTGGATTAATAAAAAAAGTAAAGGTCGGTTAAATAGTTTTTTTTTTATGCACAAAAAAATATCAAAAGTTAAAAAAACACCTTTTTTTATTCCCCGCGAAAGCAATGTAAAGACATAAATAAATAAACATAATTGCTATCGCCGAATCCTTAAAAGTCTGAACCATTACAATATATCATATATATATCAGAACGCCGTAAAAAAAAAAAGTAAAACGTCAGATTCACTTTTTTGGTCACCTCATCTCCCACAAAAAATGAAATAAAAAGTGATCAAAAACATGCATGTACCCCAAAATGAAACCATTAAAAACTACAGCTCGTCCCACTAAAAAATAAGCCCTCGATGGAAAAATAAAAATGTTATGGCTTACAGTTCATGTTTTCCTTGTAAAAGTAGTAAAATTTAAAAAAAAACTATATAAATGTAGTATCGCCATAATTGTATTGACCCGCAGAATAAAGTTAACATGTTGTTTTAATTGCATGGTGAATTCCATAAAAACGAAGCGCAAAAAACAATGGAGAAATCGCTGTTTTTTTTTCATTTTCTACCCCACAAAGAATTTTTTTCCCATTTCCTAGTACATTACTAGTATATGGTACAATAAATGGTGCCATGAAAAACTACAACTCGTCCCGCAAAACTCAAGCCCCCATAGGACTATATTGATGGAAAAATAAAAAGTTATGGCTTTTGGAAGATGGGGAGGAAAAAATTAAAATGAAAATCAGAAAACTGGCTGCGGCGGGAAAAACTGCAAACCACAAATTTATTAAAGTAAGAGTTGTTTTGTAAACCGTAGAACACGTAGAAAAAGTGTCTACCCTCAGGCCCCATGCACACGACCGTAAAAAATCTCCGTAATTGCAGACCGCAATACGGTCCGCAATTACGGACCCATTCAGTTCTATTGGGCGAGGACACCTTTCCGAATCGCTACGGATAGGTGTTCGTGCTGTAGAACTGGGAATTATGGAGCATGTCCTATTTTTAGTATTTTACGGGCCGAGCTCCCGGACGATGTATGGGAGAACGGACCGAAAATGCAGGCTGCGGCCGTGTGCATGAGGCTTTAGTAATTAATACTTAGGCTCCATGCACACAACCGTATTTTTCATCAGTAATTACGGTTCGTAATTACGGACCTATTCATTTCTATTGGCCACAGACACCTTGCAGTATTTTTACTGATAGTTGTTGGTGCTGAAAAAATTACAGAACCTTTCCTACTCTTGTCAGTAATTACGGCACGGACTCTCCCATAGAAGTCTATGCGAGCTTCCGTAAATACGGACGGCTACGGATGTGCATCCGCAAACTCTCTGACATCATTTGCAGCTTCCCTAATTTTTTACGGATTCGTATATACGGATCAAATACGGATGCAATACGGACCACACAGTCGTGTGCATGGGGCCTAAAGCAATGTAACGGCAGAAATCGTTGGTACCTGCTAACAAGATGGTGGCCTGTAGCTGAGTGCTCATTGTGACGTCATAAGATGACATCATTGTAATTCTGCCTGTGTCCTCTTGTGGTGGCCTGTAGCTGAGTGCACATTGTGACATCACAAGATTCTATCATAGAAATCCTTCCATGTAAAAGCCCGATGCTCACAGATTGGATCAGGAGATGAAGACGAGGACAGAGGGCAGAATACAGGTAACTCCATCACTTTCCTGAAGTCATAGAGCTGACATACAGCATAATTACTGTGTTCATTAAAGGGAATGTGACGCTAGAAAAAAATATTATTTTTTTTTAGTTAAACAATTAGTGTATAGGTGATTAAACATTGTTCTAATTTTTTTAATTTTTTTCACGAGTCAGGAAATATTATAAATTAGATTCTAATTTATAATATTTCCCAGTGCTGGTCACTAGATGGAGCAATTCCCAAAATTGCAACATTGCATGTGGTAAAGCAACCACATTGCTTTATGCTGCAAAATTTGAGAAAACTCACTCGCTCTAGTGAGCTCTCAGAATCCCCCCTCCTTTATCCTGGCTAGTGCCGGGAGAAACGAGGGGATTGAACGGTCAAACCTCCTACACTGTGTGTCGCCATTTTTTGAGCTAACACACAGTGTAGAAGGTTTACATACAGTAGTAAACACACAGTAAAACACTTACATACACAGAAATAACTTACCTGCTCCAGTCGCCGCCGCTCCCTCCGGTCCGTCCGCTCCGTCTGCTACCGCCGCTCTAAGTGCACAAATCCGGAAGCCGCGACCGGAAGTAGTAATCTTACTGTCCGGCCGCGACTTCCGGTCTACAGGAAAATGGCGCCGGACGGCGCACAGTTCAAATTGGACTGTGTGCGTACAGCATAGTGGATGGAACGGGCCCCGTTCGCATTCACTATGGGACTGTAGCTGCCGTATTCCATGTCTGTATGTGTCGTTAATCGACACATACAGAAATGGAAAAAAAAATGGCAACCCCCATAGGGAAGAAAAAGTGAAAAAATAAAAAAAAGTTAAACACAAACACGCAAATAAATATAAAAGTTTTTAATAAAACACTAAAATCAAACTGATGTAAAAAAATTTTTTTTCGTGCCACTGTTCCTTTAACATCAGATCTATAATTGAGACTTTAATATGTCTGTTAAATATGCTTAGTTAATCTTGTAATGTGCTTAAATTTAAGCCCTACTTTAAAATTACTAACATTTTCCTAAAATCTCTGGGCTGTTGGGATTTTTATTTTATTTTCTTTTTTTAAACAGCGTCACTCTTGTCCATGGATTGTGTCTGGTATTGCAACTCAGCTCCATTTAAGTGAATACCCGACACAGCCCATGGACAAAAGCAGACCCTTTTTCTTATTCTGGAATACCCTTTTAATAAATGTACAATATTGCTCCAGAATGTTTACTGCTGTATTTAAACATTATTCTAATAGGTAAAAGATACATATGCATGAAAAAAAGTGTATTTCCTGCACAATAAACCATGAATAAACATATAGAAAGTTGGAAGTATCGGAACCTATATACTTACAGAGCTATATTAGGAAAACAATGTATAGATAGATAATATAGTATTTAGTCATATATTGTAGTGAGTAGTGACTCATCAGAATGGAGTTTTACACTGTGACATCATAGGATGACATCTTGTGACTCATTATATGATGTCCTATATAGGTAATATGGAATCACAGATAAGATCAGAAAATGAGAACGACAACAGAATACATGTAACTCCAGAGATTGGACCATCAGAATTTTTATTTCTGCTGAACTTGTATTTGTATAAGACTAATTATCAAAATGTAAACTAATGACAGCTCTAACTTGGAGGTGATCAGAAGTGCAACTGCCTTAGACAAACATGAAATACTTCCACTCTGGAATCACATGTACTGTAGCTCTAGTGCCCTATATTCATAAGGAGTGCTGCCAACCTTATTGGGCTCCCCCCCCCCCTGCAAACTTCTCATGGCCGACAGCATGCAGCTTTTAGTTGCATCGCTGGGTCTCCTAAGTGACCCAACAATGCAGCACTAGCAGCCAGAGGTGTCACTAAGGTCTTAAAATGTCAGGGGAAATGGCCCCAATACATATGTCCCCCCAAGAAAATGTGTGTGTGTATATGTGTGTATAGGAGACAGCATATCTATAGCACTATGACCCAATAGGCCTAGATCTGAGCATCTATTCCCCTAGAAATTTAGATGTAGCATATGGGGAAGGCACTCGTGCAGGGGGGCATGAAGGCAGAAGTCATCTCTGTCTAAGTGTCATATTGTCAAAGTGTCCTGGCAGTTATACATGGCAGTTACACAGGGAAAGTGACAGGTAAGCTGCATTACCAAACCAAACAAACTAGCACACGTTCTAATTATTAGATTCACGATTTTACCAGTTTACAAACAAAATACAAACAAACATGTTCACTACCGCACTCATCATCATAGCTGCTCTTGTTTTACAATCCTACCGCCCATTTAGGCCTTGCCAAAAAACAGTCCACATCAGTCCCTCTCTCCTTGCCTCGCCCATGTACAGCTCCCATGCACTATTCACTTTCCTCAGTCAACTTAACCCATCCCATCCCACTGCTCAACATAAAAAACGCTCTCATAAATCCCAGAACCATCTGCTGTCTCTCTCCATTCTCCTGTTACTAGCTGCAGGGGACATATCTCCCAACCCTGGTCCTCCCTTTTCTTCTGCCAAGGTCAACCACTTACCTGCCACACATAGAAACCCTGCTAATCATCTTACCATTCCTTGTACGTCTTCTCCTGTCTCTTTTAACTGTGCTCTCTGGAATTCTCGGTCCGTGTGTAACAAGCTCACCTTTATTCATGACTTATTCCTTTCTAACTCTCTCAACCTCCTGGCTCTTATAGAAACATGGCTACACCTGTCTGACACTGCTTCCCCTGCTGCTCTATCTTATGGTGGTCTCCAGTTCTCTCATGCTCCCAGACCTGAGAACAGGCAGGGTGGAGGAGTAGGTATACTTCTTTCCCCACACTGCACTTTCCAGGTCATTCCCCCGGTCCCCTCACTCACATTTCCCTCTTTTGAAGTCCACACCCTCAGACTCTTTCACCCTTTTTCCCTCCGAGTAGCAGTTGTCTACCCGCCCCCCTGGCTCACCCCGCCAATTCCTGGATCATTTTGCTGCCTGGCTTCCACAATTTTTATCCTTTGAAACACCCACTCTCATCATGGGTGACTTCAACATCCCCATTGATAACCCAATCTCCTCATCTGCCTCCCAGTTTCTATCTTTAACCTCGTCCCTAGGTCTGTCACAACTTACTAACTCTCCTACACATGAAGACGGGCATTCGTTTGACCTGGTCTTCCGTCTCTGCTCAGTTTCTGACTTTATTAACTCTCCTCTGCCGCTTTCTGACCACAACCTTCTCTCCTTTACTATCAAATATTCTCTGCCTTCTAAGGCCATGCCTACATATCAGACATACAGAAATCTACATGCCATTAACACTCAAAAACTCATAGACAGTCTACAGTCCTCATTGTCCCCTATCACTTCCCTCTCCTGTCCCAATCTGGCTGCCAAACTTTACAATAACACTCTCAAGAATGAATTGGATGAAGCAGCCCCCCCTACACTCCGAACCCCCCAACAAAAACTGCGACAACCCTGGCACACGCCTCAATCTCGCTTTCTTCAGCGGTGCTTAAAGAGGCTCTGTCACCAGATTTTGCAACCCCTATCTGCTATTGCAGCAGATAGGCGCTGCAATGTAGATTACAGTAACGTTTTTATTTTTAAAAAACGAGCATTTTTGGCCAAGTTATGACCATTTTTGTATTTATGCAAATGAGGCTTGCAGATGCTGCTGCAGAATCATCTGTAACCTCTGGTGCCGATGTGTCCTCGCTCGTCTGACACGATGCAGGACCTGGGGAAGTGACGTCACAGCGTGATCTGCCAGAAGCTGGGCGTTCTGAAGAGAAGTGGATGATACTTCTCGTCAGAACGCCCAGCTAGTAAAAGAAGTAAAAACGCCCCGATGTACGCACATAATACACGCCCAGTTGTACTTTTACTTTTCAACACACCCAGTTGTACTTTTGCAAGCCTCATTTGCATAAATACAAAAATGGTCATAACTTGGCCAAAAATGCTCCTTTTTTAAAAATAAAAACGTTACTGTAATCTACATTGCAGCGCCTATCTGCTGCAATAGCAGATAGGGGTTGCAAAATCTGGTGACAGAGCCTCTTTAAGATGTCCCGAACGACTGTGGAGAAAATCGCAGTTGGCTGCAGACTTCCTCCATTACAAATTTATGCTCAAAACTTACAACTCTGCTGTTCACTTCTCTCATCTCAACACTATCTAATAATCCAAAACGCCTCTTTGATACTTTTCACTCCCTCCTTAGTCCTAAAGTGCAGACGCCAATCACAGATCTCAGTGCTGAAGACCTGGCCACTTATTTTAAAGTTAAAATTGACAACATCCGCCATGATATTATCTCCCAGTCCCCGAGTAACATCGAACCCCTTCCCTCCCACACTCCCTCCCTCTTCTTCACTTTCAGCATTTGACCCAATAACAGAAGAAGTCTCTAGGCTCCTCTCTTCTTCTCGTCCTAGTACCTGTCCTAGTGACCCTATCCCCTCAAACCTCCTCCACTCTCTCTCCCCAGCTGTCACTAATCACCTGACAAAAATATTTAACCTCTCTCTTTCCTCTGGTATCTTTCCCTCCTCTTTTAAACATGCCATTATAAACCCAATACTGAAAAAAACAACTCTTGACCCATACAGCGCTGCTAACTACCGACCAATCTCTAATCTGCCCTTCATCTCCAAACTCCTGGAACGCTTGGTCTACTCTCGCCTTATCCGCTATCTCTCTGCCAACTCTATTCTTGACCCCTTACAATCTGGTTTCCGCACTCAACACTCCACAGAAACTGCCCTTACTAAAGTCTCAAATGATCTCTTGGCGGCTAAATCGAAGGGTAAATCCTCTCTCCTGATTCTTCTGGATCTCTCTGCAGCCTTTGACACTGTAGACCATAAACTCCTACTTAACATGCTCCACTCTATTGGCCTCAAGGACGCTGCTCTCTCTTGGTTTTCCTCCTATCTCTCTGACCGCTCATTCAGTGTGTAATTTGCTGGTTCCACTTCTTCTCTTCCCCTTGCTATCGGGGTTCCTCAGGGATCAGTCCTAGGTCCGCTCCTCTTTTCTCTCTACACTGCCCCTATTGGACAAACCATCAGCAGATTTGGCTTCCAGTACCATCTCTACGCTGATGACACCCAATTATATGCCTCTTCCCGTGACATCACCCTTGCTCTAATACAGAACACCAGTGATTGTCTGTCTGCTGTCTCTAACATCATGTCCTCTCTCTATCTGAAATTGAATCTTTCTAAAACTGAGCTCCTTGTGTTCCCACCATCTACTAACCTCCGTAAACCTGATGTCTCCATCTCTGTGTGTGGCACTATCATAACTCCTAAGCAGCATGCCCGCTGTCTCAGGGTTATTTTTGACTCAGATCTTTCCTTTACTCCTCACTTTCAATCACTTTCACGCTCCTGTCATTTTCACCTCAAAAACATCTCCAGAATCCGCCCTTTTCTTACTGAGGAAACAGCCAAAACACTCATTGTTGCTCTTATTCACTCTCGTCTTGAATACTGTAACACATTACTAGTCGGTCTTCCCCTCACCAAACTCTCCCCTCTCCAATCTATCCTCAATGCAGCAGCCAGGCTCATATTTATGACCAACCACTACACCAACGCCTCTACCCTGTGCCAGTCACTGCACTGGTTGCCCATCCCCTTCAGAATAAAATTCAAACGTATTACTCTCACCCACAAAGCTCTCCACAGTGCTGTACCTCCTTACATCTCCTCCCTCATCTCTGTATACCACCCTACTCGGGCTCTACGTTCTGCTAACTACCTTACATTAAAATCCTCCATAATCCGAACCTTCCACTCCCGTCTCCAAGATTTTTCTCGTGCTGCACCCGTCCTCTGGAATGTGCTACCCCAGACAATCAGATTAATTC
This sequence comes from Rhinoderma darwinii, assembly GCF_050947455.1. NCBI lineage: Eukaryota > Metazoa > Chordata > Amphibia > Anura > Rhinodermatidae > Rhinoderma > Rhinoderma darwinii. The sequence continues at coordinate 96,972,440 of NC_134690.1, forward strand.
CCAATATCCACAGTTTTAAACGTGCCCTTAAAACACATCTATTTAGACAGGCCTATAACATTACCGAATCTGACTCCTTTCCATGGCCCACCTTTTAGATTAGTCATCAGAATAAGATTCCCTCACACTCCTTCTCTTCATGTCCGTCATACACGGATACTGCCTGGTGACCGGCTCATGCAGCTTTATGTGCACCACCCCATGTGTATAAAAATGGCTGGACTATTGTACTGAACAAACACTGTTACACTTTGTGTCTCCCTTATTTCCTCATAGATTGTAAGCTCTTGCGAGCAGGGTCCTCACTCCTCAGGTTTGAATTGTAAATTAACTTTGTCACTATGTAATGTCTGATATTGTTTGTTTCATGTTCCCTCTAAATTGTAAAGTGCTGCGTAATATGTTGGCGCTATATAAATAAAGATTATTATTATTATAAACTAGAGTGGCTCAGCAGACAGTATCACACATGATTGGATTAGATATAGGGTCCAGCAGACAGTATCACATATGATAGGATTAGATATAAGGCCGAGATCGCTGACATTGCGGCTCCAGTGCTGGACCCAGGAAAGCTAAGAATAATAATTGATTTGCTTCTTTATGTGTTACTTATTATTTTTGTGCGTTAATGTTATTTTACAGTGTAATGACCGGGGGGTAGGGAAACGGACAAGTGAGCCCTAATCTACCCGCCACTCTGTCCCTGCCTACTTGCAACGACCCGCCCTAGGCGACGGGGTACAACTGGGCGGAGATCCCTGCACTCAGTAAGTGCACGACAAACACGACAAACATACAAGGGAATACAAGCAAGGGAAAGGGGCAGTTGCCCACGGCAACACCGTGAGCAACCAGAGTGGTGAACGAGCCGAGTCAAGCCAGGAGTGTGCGAGGTACCAAACGAAGAGCAGAAGAGTAGTCAGTAAGCCAGGGTCTGTATGGAGCAGGAACAAAATAGAAGGAGCTGTAGCTGGGCCAGGAAACCACACGAAAAAGAATAACAAGCAAGGAGGAACAGGAAATGCAGGTATAAATAGACAGAGGGCGGGAGCTAGCTGAGTCTGGCCAGGCTGCGATAGGCTCTCCCACTCCTAAGCCTGCCAGCCTGAGTGGTGGAAGCTGGAGTCAGTCTCAGGGATGTAGATTCAGGTGCTGACTGATTAATTAAGGGAGTTAACCCCAAAGCTGTGCCTGGCAGATCCTTTACATACAGGTTCGGTTGTTGGACTACGTCGGATTCGAAGACTACTTTAATGACAGCGTTTTTTTTTTCTATGTCCTTGTACTTTATTATTACCACCTTAGTAATAGCTGCTGGCTGATTGACAGCGTCCATTATTAAGGCGGGGCATAATATTATTCTGGTGCAGAGGCTAACACTAACCCCCATTATTACCCTGGTACCCACTGCCACCAGGGGTACTGGGAAGAGCTGGGTACGAAGCAGTACCCGACCATCTGTAGTGATGGTAGTATTAGGCTGGGGTAATGCTAGGCTGCTGCTGCTGTGTTGTATCTGGCTGATAATGAAAATTGGCGGGACCCCGCATCGTTCTTTCCAATGACTTATTATTATTTTTTTTTAAATGGCATGGGTTTTTCATAACCAGCCAGATACAAAGCAGCAGCAGGCTAGTATTACCAGGGGGGAAGGGCCGCTGTTTCTGGCCTTTCCTAGCCTAATAATACCAGAATGTGGCCGCCGCAGTATCCAACCATCAGTACAGATGGTCGGGTACTAGATCGTACCCGGCTCTTCCCGGCACCCATGGTGGCGGTGGGTACCGGGGTAATAATGGGGGTTAGTGTTAACCTCTGCACTGGCTAACACTAAGCCCAGTCTTAGTAATGGGCGTTGTCAATCAGTCAGCGGCCATTACTAAGGCGGTAGTACTAAAGTTTAAAAAAACAACAAAAATATTTTATTAAAATAAAAAACCCCACACACAACTCTCATTAACAATTTTATTGATAATAAAAAAAAGCCGTCATTGAAGTAGTTCTCGAATCCGACGTAGTCCAACGTCCGAACCTGTAAAAAAACACAAACACAAAAAAACGATTAGTAGCACATGTGGTAGGCTTAGATAGGGTCCAGCAGACAGTAATCTTATACAGTATAAGATTACTGTCTGCTGGAGCCTTGTATCTTCTAAGCCTACCATGCGGTAGGCTTAGATACAGGGTCCAACAGACAGTATCACATATGGGCCCTGTATCTAAGCTTACCATGTGGTTATGTAAGATGCTTAGATACAGGGCCCCAGCAGACAGTAATCTTATACAGTATAATATTACGGTCTGCTGGGGCCCCGTATATAAGCCTATCGTGGGGTAGGCTTATATACAGGGCCCATCAGACAGGATTACACAACTGTGATCCTGTCTCATGGGCCCTCTAAGCCTGCTACTTTGTAGGCTTAAAGGGGTTGTCCAGTCCCTAAACATTGATGGCCTATCCTCAGTATAGGCCATCAATAGCTGATGGGTCGGGGTCCGACTCCCAGGACTCCGCCAATCAGCGGTTTTGAAAGGGCCACAGCGCTGGTATGAGAGCTGCTTCCCCTACATTTCCCTCACTTGCTCACACTGTGAGTCGCCGACATGGATTCACAGTTTGAGAAAGTGACGGGAATGAAGGGGAAGCAGCTCTCGTACGAGCGCTATGGGAGTCAAACCCCGACCCAACAGCTTCAGCAGACAGGGATATTAATCTTACCCTTCTCTTCAGCCACAGTGGAGGTCCTGACTCTATCCAGGGTCGGGATGTTGTGCGCGGCGAACAGTGCTGTGACGTCAGGACCTTCGCTGCGGGTAAGTACTGTCAGTTACTATAGTAACAGGGGCCCGCGGCCCCAGTTACTATAGTAACTTTTTATTGATATGGTCCGGGGGACCGCGGGCCCCCTGGCTTCGGGGCCCGGTCAAAATTGCGAACGCCACTGGTTCATACATAGCTACTCTATATAGCACAGAGCTGCTCAGGAAATCTGCCAGGGATAGACTGAGTGGTGGGTTTCCTTCATCAGCCTCATACAGAGGACAGCGTCCAATGGTGCACCCTTGTTGGAGCTGTCCGTGGAGTGGATTTCTTTCACTTACCATTCTAACACAAGTTAGCATAAAAATAATTTTAATGTCAAGTTCAGCTACACTGCAGACAGCGCAGCACTGCTGTACACACACAGCACCCAGTTACACAACTTACCACTGCCCTACACACAGCGCTGAGTTTCTCTGCTACCCTCGCCCCATTGACAGTTCAGGGGGTTATTTACAAATCAGGGGCGCCAAATATAACGGCACCAATATCTAAATAACAGAGGAGGATAGAATTAAAGTGAGACAAGGTTTGTGCAGCAGTGCCTATTACATGGTGCACTCAGCTGCACATGTATGGGCAGGTGAAAGGTTCTCTGTAAGGGTATGTGCACACGACCTCTTTTCAGACGTAATGGAGGCGTTTTACGCCTCAAATTACACCTGAAAAATGCCCCTAATACGCCTACAAACATCTGCCCATTGCTTTCAATGGGAATTACCTTGTTCTGCTCCCACGAGCCTTTATTTTACGCTTCGATGTAAAAAAACGGAGCGTAAAAAGACGCTCCGTAAAAAGAAGTAGCATGTCACATCTTGAGGCGTTTTTTGGAGCTGATTTTCCATTCGGGTATGTGCACACGATGAGGCTGGGTTCACACAACCTATTTTCAGATGTAAACGAGCCGTATTATGCCTCGTTTTACGTCTGAAAATAGGGCTACAATACGTCGGCAAACATCTGCCCATTCATTTGAATGGGTTTGCCGACGTACTGTGCAGACGACCTGTAATTTAGGCGTCGTCGTTTGACAGCTGTCAAACGACGGTGCGTAAATTCACTGCCTCGGCAAAGAAGTGCAGGGCACTTCTTTGCAACGTAATTTGAGCCGTTCTTCATTGAACTCAATGAAGAGCAGCTCAAGATATACGAGCGTCACAGACGCCTCGTATATTACGAGGAGGAGCATTTACGGCTGAAACGACGCAGCTGTTTTCTTCTGAAAACAGGCTGTCATTTCAGCCGTAAAAGCCAGCTAGCGTGTGAACATACCCTGAGAGGCTTTTACGTCTGAAAAGACAGACTGTTTTCAGGAGAAAACAGCTGCGTCGTTTCAGACGTAAATGCTGCTCCTCGTATTATGCGAGGCGTCTTTGACGCTCGTAAATCTTGAGCTGCTCTTCATTGTCTTCAATGAAGAACGGCTCAAATTACGTAGCAAAGAAGTGTCCTGCACTTCTTTGCCGAGGCAGTCAATTTACGCGTCGTCGTTTGACAGCTGTCAAACGACGACGCGTAAATGACAGGTCGTCTGCACAGTACGTCGGCAAACCCATTCAAATGAATGGCCAGATGTTTGCTGACGTATTGTAGCCCTATTTTCAGACGTAAAACTAGGCATAATACACCTCGTTTACGTCTGAAAATAGGTCGTGTGAACCCAGCCTTCAACACTACGCCTCAAAGAACATCTGAAAAGAAGCCTCAAAAGAAGCTCCAAATTTCATTCTCAGGGTATGTGCACACGTAGTGACCAAAAACGTCTGAACATACAGAGCTGTTTTCAAGGGAAAACAGTCCCTGATTTTCAGACGTTTTTTGAGCAACTCGCGTTTTTCGCGCCGTTTTTCGCGTCGTTTTCGCTGCGTTTTTTACGCCCGTTTTTGGAGCTGTTTTCATTGGAGTCTATGAGAAAACAGCTCCAAAAACGTCCAAAGAAGTGTCCTGCACTTCTTTTGACGAGGCTGTATTTTTACGCGTCGTCGTTTGACAGCTGTCAAACGACGACGCGTAAATGACAGGTTGTCTGCACAGTACGTCGGCAAACCCATTCAAATGAATGGGCAGATGTTTGCAGACGTATTGTAGCCCTATTTTCAGACGTAAAACGAGGCATAATACGCCTCGTTTACGTCTGAAAATAGGTCGTGTGAACCCAGCCTCAGCTTCAAAAACGCCTGAAAATCATAGGCTGTTTTCTCTGAAAACAGCTCCGTATTTTTCAGACGTTTTTTGTTAAGGGTATGTGCACACGGTAGCAGGCTTTTACGTCTGAAATGACAGACTGTTTTCAGGAGAAAACAGCTGCCTCGTTTCAGCCGTAATTGCTCCTCCTCACATTTTGCGAGGCTTCTCTGACAGCCGTAAATTTTGAGCTGCTCTTCATTGAGTTCAATGAAGAACGGCTCAAATTACGTCTGAAAGAAGTGTCCTGCACTTCTTTTGACGAGGCTGTATTTTTACGTGTCGTCGTTTGACAGCTGTCAAACGACGACGCATAAATGACAGGTTGTCGGCACAGTACGTCGGCAAACCCATTCAAATGAATGGGCAGATGTTTGCCGACGTATTGTAGCCCTAGGGTATGTTCACACGTAGTCAACCAAAACGTCTGAAAATCCAGAGCTGTTTTCAAGGGAAAACAGACCCTGCTTTTCAGACGTTTTTTTACCAACTCGCATTTTTCGCGGCGTTTTTCGCGCCGTTTTCGCTGCGTTTTTTACGTCCGTTTTTGGAGCTGTTTTCATTGGAGTCTATGAGAAAACAGCTCCAAAGACGTCTGAAAGAAGTGTCCTGCACTTCTTTTGACGAGGCTGTATTTTTACGAGTCGTCGTTTGACAGCTGTCAAACGACGACGCGTAAATAACAGGTCATCTGCACAGTACGTCGGCAAACCCATTCAAATGAATGGGCAGATGTTTGCCGACGTATTGGAGCCGTATTTTCAGACGTAAAACGAGGCATAATACGCCTCGTATACGTCTGAAATTTGGCCGTGTGAACATACCCTTATTTTCAGACGTAAAACGAGGCATAATACGCCTCGTTTACGTCTGAAAATAGGTCGTGTGAACCCAGCCTAAGCGTATGAACATACCCTAAAGCACACAGAGGACCGCTCCCTGGTTCACCCATAGCTAACACACAGCTGCCCCACAATCATTACTTATCCTGCTCATACACACAACTATGCCCTCCTACGGTGTATATGGAGTTATTAGTTTGGAGCACAATTTCCCAACACAATGGTGGATTAGAGCCATCCTGGATCTACATGGAGCCCGACTACACTGGACATTCACTTTTATTCAACTTAAAATGCACCTCCACTTTGTGGAGACAATTGGAATATAAAAAAGCCAATTTTTGGAATATAAAAGGATTAACAAATGCGCAAATTTTTTCACTATCAATCCCTTTTGGCCCTTTTGTTTTAATGTGGCTGAAATCCATGTGGCTGAGAACGGCAAGCACTGTAGTGCAGGCTAATGAGTATGCCTGCTAGCCGAAACAGCATGGTAGGGAGTGATCATTAGTAGATCATTGCTCCCCTTCCCAGGAAATTCTAGATGATAATAATAGGAGTACAGCATATGCCCACAGACAAGATGAACACACTCACAGTATAATGGGTGCAACTTCAATCCATAACCATATTCCATACATTGCTAAGCTAAACATGACAGACAACGAAGGAACCCTAGATGCACACAATGCACACATCCCCTAGATGCAAACAATGAACAAAGTGACGGATTAAGTAGAACATAGGCCCTGGACTGTTCCACAAACTTGGGTCCCCCTTCCCCACTGCCGCTCTGCCGTGTCTATAGTGAACACCACCTTACTGTGCGAGCATTGACAAATGGGTGTTAAGATTCCCCTTGTCAAAGGGCTGTGTCCCTACATACTGACAGTCTCCAACCATCGCTGACAGTATAATACTGTGTAGGGACACATCCTCTTGACAATGGGAATGGTAACACCCATTTTTTTTTATTAGTACTGGGTACACAAATATATGTAGAATACAAGGATTGCCTACCACAGACATATCAGGAAAAGGGACAGATCCCCCATAGATCCAGTGACTCACAAGTGAGGTCTTCTCTGATGAGAGTTGTTCTCCTTTCTTCTCCATCTGACGCAGACCGTTATGGCGACTTCTCCTGATGAGACATCTTTGCTCCTCACTTCTGCAGCCATTTCCGGCCTCTATAGACACATACAAATTCAGACACCAAGGCCCAGGCTTGCGTCTTTCTAATTTAAAATACAACATTTCTGATGCAAAGTAGATTTTAGACGGTTTTCAAAACAGTTTCCAAAATTGATGTAAATGAAATTAATATAAATATATGAATGAGAAAATGGTTGTTTCAACTATAGGCATAGCTAGACGGAGCTGACAGGAACATGTGCCCCAGGTTTTGGGTGTGAGAAGGTGCCAATGAGCCACTCTGCCTTGTCTTGTAAAAGTAGGACAGGAGCAGCAAACAAAATTTTTAACACAGGTTAAGAAAAGACCAGAGCAGATGCCACTGGGGTAATTTTAAGTGTCAAACTAGGTTCGGAGCCCCTTGAAGTGATCACAGATCACTGGCTCAGCCAGCCATGCCACCAATTATGACAACATTGTAAATACTGTCTGAAAACCTGCTTCCTTATAGAAGCCCTATTACACACCAATTACTGCCTTTGCTAGAGTAACTTTAACAATGCTGGTTCTTGGGTCGGGAATCTATAGGCAAGGCAACAACACAGTTCACAGTAATAGTCAGTAGCAAAGCAGAGTTTGTAGCACCTCTAGGAGTTGCACTTCTAAAAGTTTCATTTCAAAGAGACTCACCCCAAGTAGTTGCACTTTAAAGAGTTGTACTGCAGCAGACTGGATTAAGGAATAGCTGTAATTGGGTTGGCTCAGTCTAACCTGGGGTGCGGAGTCTAAGAAACCATCTGGTCTTCTACTTGAACCCCCGCAAAGGGGTGTGGATACTGGAGATTCCCAGACCACATTCCCTAGGATAGTCCCCAATTGATGGCTGGACTGAGAGTGAAGGAGTACAGTGAAAAGAGGACTTAGCCATCGTCACAGACATGCGAGGCTCAGTACACAGGAGAAAGAGATTAGCCGTGGTGAGATGTATATGCAGCGTTCGATACACAGGAGATAGAGATCAGCCGTGGTCAGTTGTATGCAGAGTTCGGCACAAAGGAGTGAGAGATCAGTCATGGTCATATACGTATGCAGAGTTCGGTTCACAGGAGAGCAACAGGGCTTATGCCAGGGAAGCTGAATTACTGGCAAGCCAGAATAATCAGGTACAGAAGGTACAATGCTATGGGCAGAAATTATTGTGATTTGCCACAGAGCAGGTGAAATCCATAACCATCACCAAGAGCAGCAAAACCATGGCGGGAAAAAGATACAACAAGAAAGGCTCTCTGTAGTAAAGCAGTCAAGGCTGCAAAGCAAAACTGGATTGTCCAGAGTTCAAGTACAGAAAGTTCAGATGCTGACTGTAACATTCTTGTTGTAGCTGTATAATCTCTTGATTTTCGTAAGATGAGCATATGTACACAAATAATAAGGGGCAAGCAAAGCCATGTTGTTGCTGGGGACTAGGAGGGGACTGCTAAACTAAGCCAGGCCCGGTGGCCCGTCCTTCTTTCTCTCACAGTGGGCTGCCCCTGTTAAATCCAGCCAATCTCTGCCCACAATACATGATCCTGACACTGCGTCAGGATGTCCTGTGCGGCAGCCGCAGCACACACAAGATCTTGACATTGCCCAGCATCAGAATATTCTATGCAACTCTGAATGTTGTTCGTCGGCGTGTGGTGGTGGTACTAATAATGTAGGGAGTTCAATCCTGTCCTCCTACCACTGCTTCTGTGTCCTCCTCTCTAGTCTGCATCTTCCCCCGGTCTGAAGACTATCCATGTGCACTTCTGTGTCTTTTTTCCTATGTACAGCATCCTCTTATGTGTTCCTCCGTCGTCTGCCCGTGGGCGATCTGTTACCTGCTGGAGCCGGAGCAGCGTTGCAGTTGTAAGATGCGCTTTGGTCTCTTATAGCAAGATGTCCTTCGTTCCCAGAAAATTATGTATCAACCCGGCCGAGGTGGAGGGAGGAGCCAGATGATTGGACAATCGATTTGATTGGTGAAGCCCTTGTTTGAGAGGGAATAAGGATGGGCAGGGCTGCCATCAGGAATATCTGGGCCCCATACTGCCAATGAGTCTGGGCCCCCACTCCACCCTCATTATTAGGAGGTGGGGTGAAATGTAAAGGGAGGTAGGTAGGGCACAGTAAAAAAACAAAAACTAGCAGCTTTTCTTTGGAGGAGCAGGGCAGAGACAGGATGTGGGTGTCGGAGGGCAAAGGGGAGAGACTACGTGCCAGGGTTGGGAGAACTGAAAGTAGCAGTGGTAGCCAGGGGGGAGATGCAACCTCACAGGGGCTCTGTGGAGTGACAGGGAAGAGACAGCGGCTCTGTGGGGGGCAAAAAGGGAAACAGTGTGTGTGCGTGCAAAGAATCTGTCGGGGTGTAGGGGGGGGGGCAACATAAACAAAAATCATTGCACTGAAGCTGCTGAAGTCCTATACACAGCAGAGTCACTCACCAAAATGTAGTTGTGGTTGCTGCAGTTCCTAAGATCTCCCACCGTCACGCCTGGATGATGTTTTTGCATTCTTTTCACACGCCGCACACACGCCGCACACACGTTACCTGTGTAAAATCCACACAACAAAATTAATTCAGACAAAATTATTTATTTATTTAATGACAGACCAAAGAGACACAACCAGGTTTACTTCCAAAAACATGTGAACTTGACTCAGTAAGTCTTCTCAAGTCACAATGTTGCTCCTCAGATAACGTATCCAATGCTACATCTGACTTGTCTGCACAATTTTTCAGCAGATCATAAATCTCTTCAGACATATCATGTGAATACTCTGTGGCAATGGTACAAGCCGTATTACTTTCTTGACTATCCTCTGATTCAAGCTAACGTTTCAATAAATTTACATGGTAGACCTTACTTTTTGTTCTTTTATCCGGGGTTTCAATTTCAAAGTCTACAGGACCTGTTTGTCTAACCACTTTATAGGGTCCTTGCCATCTTGCCAACAACTTATTCTCACTACTAGGAAGTAAGAGGAGAACCTTATCAACTACTTTAATGGATTTATATCTGGCATGCTGATCATACTATTTCTTTTGGTAGACTTTGGCTTTGTTGACATTATCATTGGCTACCTTGATCAGTTTAGCTAGTTTCTCCCTCATTTGTAACACATGTTCCACTACATCTTTCTGATGACCGGTTTTATCTTCCCATACTTCTCTGACAACATCTAAGAGTCCTCTGGGTCGTCTCCCACACAACAATTCAAATGGGCTAAACCCTGTAGACTCTTGTGGAACCTCACAATAGGCAAATAACATGAAAGGCAACCATTTGTCCCATTGCTTTGGATCATTGTGAACAAACTTCCTAAGCATATTCTTTAAGGTTTGGTTATACCGTCCAGTCAGCCCATCTGTTTGTGGATGGTAAGGGGTTGTTCTGAGGGGTTGAATACCAAGAAGTTGATATACTTCTGACAGAAAAGAAGAGGTAAAGTTACTACCTTGATCAGTCAAGATAGTTAGGTAATCCAACCCTGCTAAACACATTCAAAATTTCCTCAGCTACCCTTTTAGCAGTAACTGTTCGCATAGGAATGGCCTCCAGGGTACTTTGTGCAGTAGTCCACTATGGTAAGAATAAAACGGTTACCTTTGGAACTTTTCTCTAGTGGACCAATAATATCCATCCCAATAGTATTAAATAGTTCATCGATTATAGGCAACGGTATACGTTCTGCTTTAGGAGGGACAGAAGCATTGTACTGGCATACTGAACAACTACGACAATAAGGGGTTACCTCATCATAAACTTTAGGCCAAAAGAACCGATAAAGCACCCCGGGCAAAGTTTTTTTTATAACCCAAATGGCCCGCAATAGGAACATTATGTGCCAACTTCAAAATTTCTGCTCTGAAACTTTTTGGCACAACCAACTATTGTACTCGTTCTCCTGTCTTTGGATGACTACACATCCTATACAAAATCTTATTTTCATCTAGAAAAAATGGTGTAACAGGCTGTCTACCACTTTTCTCAACTACTTTACAGTTAGCCAAACCTTGCTCATACAATGGATACAAATCAATGTCCCGTTTCTGCACCAATGAGATATCAATGTCCCACAGTCCAGAATTCATATACTTGCCATCCTTGAAAAAGTATTTTCCTGAAGTCATCCTGCTGTTCTGGAACACTCTGACTCTTTGATGATGGTGGCCCCAAGATGTCCTGATGAAATGGGAAAATTTCCTCCAGGGTCTCCGTTTCATCCCGAGTCTTTGCTTGAGCTCTGGTAGTCACAGCAGACAGCTGGCCTTTCCCCATTAGCAAGTCCTTGAATCCAGGAGTGGTTCTGCCAAGGACCACTGGTACTTGTAGTTCAATATTCGATGTAGAGTACTCTTTTGTATCTCCATGAACACAAGTAATGAGTATTTTGGGAAACTCAGTCTTATGCACTACTAAGTCATCCTTTACAAGGCTTAGTTTACTGTCAGAATCCAGCAAAGCATCCACAGTCTGTCCATTAATTTGAATTGGCCAGATAAAGTCACTGCAAGAAAAGAAAGATTCAGATGTCGGGCCTTTAGTGCTTTTCCTTGGGCACACGTTAGCTACATTTCCCTTCTCTTGACAAATATAACACATTTTGTCACTGGTGGCTGTTTTCAAAGGTGTCCTGGCTTCTTGACCTCTCCCTCCAGAGATCATTCTGGATGGTCTGTATTGTCCCGCTACAGATCTGCTTTTGTCTCTTTTTGCAAGGAGAAAGTCATCTGCCAAAGACATTGCTTTTTCAGCATTTTTGGGTCAATGTTTTTTAACCCATGCATGGACATCAGCTGGAAGAATTTGTATCCATTTCATATATAAATCTTGTAGCTGGGTAAAGACTTCTCTTGAACTATCAGTGTAGCAGTACTTTAGGTCTCTGAACCTCTGCCTGTAGGTTTCCTTACTGATGTCATACCACCTTAAAATTGTCTCTTTAACCAAGTCATAGTTATTTGCGTCCTGTATATTCATGTGACTATAGGCTAGCTGGGCTTGCCCAGTAAGATTCGGGGCCAGTCTCACCACCCACTGTGCCTTAAGCCACTGACAGGTACTTGCAATCCTTTCAAATGTAGTTAAATATGCCTCGATATCATCTTGTGGCGTAAGTCTGGTCATGTGAGGGCCTTTCCAAGGAGGCACAGTCACAGGTGGAGGATGAGGAGGTGGAACCATTTGCTGTTCCAGTCTTAGCGTCTGGAACAGTTCCCTCCAGCGTCGCAATTCTTCCCTGTTTCTCCTGGCTTCTTCCAAATTGCCTTTTGTCTGCTTCCATCTGCTGCACCGCTAGCCATTTCATCAGGTCAGTAATGCTCTCAGATAAAGTCTTTCCAGAAGGTTCAGCAGCACTTGCAACTTTTGGAGCACCTTCTCCATGCACCTCTGCTTCCATATCACTCTGTGCTGTTGGTTTGACTTTAGGCCTGGCACCTTGACTTTCCATTCGTCTGTTCTTACTTGTAGCTGTTCGCTTTTCTGGAACCGTTTCTTTCGGTTTAATACGCCAGGAACGGCTCTTGTACATCACTAATTTGTTTCTTTAAAAAGGGAGTACTTGGAGCAATACTCAAAAGTCATCCCACTTCTGACACCATATGTAAAGCATGGGATTTTCCAAAAGGACAAACAGACCTTGGTTGAAGAATAATCCAAAGGAGTTTATTTTAAGCATTCCTTCGTTCCAACAAAACGTAATTACGTGGTGAAAATGTCCATAGTTTGTGTAACAGAATCCTTACATATCAGGCTGTTGCAAATACAGGGACTCTCCTCAGGTTAGCAGCACCAATCCACAATCTCCACAATCATCTACTACCAGTAAACTGCTGTTTTGGCACGCTGTAGGGCTCAGATGGGTGGGAGTGCCATTTGGCTTTTGTAGCGTAGATTTTGCTTGCTAGTAGTTTTGTTTAGAGTTTTACTGCTATTTCAGTTTATAATGTGGGGGCATATGTAATCTGGGCAGAGTACATCAGGAGCATAGTCAGGTGGTATTATAATGGCGTAAACAATAAAATAATCCATAGATGTGTGTTACGTTGTGACACAATCCCTTCTGCACAGACCAGTGTCGCACTGATAAATGTCCTTCCTTATGTGCCTTGTGGTCCACACTCCGCACCTTTGCAGTTTGGGGAATTTTGCTGGGAAATGTTGTCTTGGTATAATACGGGCACCCTCACTTCCAGCAGATATGTTTGTGCCCTCCCCTTCCTCGTTCCCTAATTTTAAGGCCCCGATAAATCGCCTCTTGAAACAGAAGAAATGTTCCCCTCTGATCTGCACAACCGCATATTTTTATTTCCTGACTTATTAGAGCCTTACCTAATTTTATTTTTTCATAGATGTAGTGGTATGAGGGCTGTTTTTTTTGTGGGACGAGCTGTAGTTTTTATTCGTACCATTTTGGGGTACATGTGACTTTTTGATCACTTTTTATCCAATTTTTTGAGAGGCAAGGTGAACAAAAAACAGCAATTCTGGCACAGTTTTTGTTTTATACAGCGTTCACCATGCGTTATAAATTACATGTTAACTTTATTCTGCGGGTCAGTATGATTCCAACAATACCTAATTTATAGCATTTTTTTATGTTTTACAACTTTTTGCACAATAAAATTACTTTTGTAAAAATAACGTTTTTTTTTCTGTTGCCATGTTGTGAGAACCATAACTTTTTAATTTTTTAGTCGACGGAGCTGTATGAGGGCTTGTTTTTTGTGAGACGAGCTATATTTTATATAGGTACCATTTTTGGATACATGCGACTTTTTGATCACTTTTTATTTCAATTTTTGTAGGGCAAAGTGGCCAAAAAACAGAAATTCTGGCTCTGTTTTTTAAGTTTTTTTTTACGCTGTTCACCACGTGGAATAAATAACATAATATTTTTATAGTTTAGGCCGTTACAGTCGCGGCAATACCAAATATGTATGGTTTATTTTATTTTTTTCAATAATAAAGGACTTGATATGGGAAAAAGGGCAATTGTGCTTTATTTTATTACTTGAAACGTTTATTATATTTTTGTTTACACTTTTTTTTTACACTTTTCTTTAGTCCCACTAGGGGACTGGAAGGTTCAACTGTTAGATTTCCTTTCTAATACATTGCACTACCTATGTAGTGCAATGTATTAGATCTGTCAGTCATTCACTGACAGCAAGCCAATTAGGCTTCGCCTCCAGGCGGGGCCTAATCGGCTTCCGTGATGGCAGACAGGAGGCCATTGTTTTGTGTTCTGTTGCCATAGTAGCAGTCGGCAGCCGTGCGATTGCAGGGCACAGCTGCCGATCGCTGCATCTAAGGGGTTAATTGCAGGGATCGGAGCTAGCTTCGGTTCCTGCCATTACAGGTGGATGTCAGCTGTAACATACAGCTTACCTCCACCGCTGATGACGCCGGCTCAGCTCCTGAGCCGGCGCCATCTTGCCGGCGGCTACGGAAGGCTTTTTAGGCTCCGGCGCCGGGCGGGTCCTGGAAGGCTTCCGTGCTAGGCATACCAGGAGGAAGTATTAGGCCTCCGGTTGCCATTGCAGTCGCCAGAACCCCTGCAATTTCATTGCAGGTGTTCCAATGGGCTGCAAACACCTTAAATGCAGTGATCGCATTTGACCGCTGATTTTAAGGGGTTAATGGCGGGGATCGAAGCTAACTTCGGTCCCCGCCATTACAGCAGGATGTCAGCTGTAAGATACAGCTGACATCCGGGGATGATGGCACCGACTCAGCTTCTGAGCCGGTGCCATGCATTTGTCGTAAATATACAACATTTTACGGGAAGCACTGGCTTTCCATGACGTATACTTACGACAAATGTCGGGAAGGGGTTAAACTGTCACTGTGTCAAGCGACACAGTGACAGAGCCGACAACTCAGCTCTAAAGCAGAGTTTGTGAGCACGAGATGCCGGCATGGAACTAATCAGAATGGTCTCATGCCGGCGAGCGCTGCGATTGGCCAGTCTGTACTGACTGGCCAATCACAGCACAGAAGGATTGTTTTGACAGCATCTCCTGCTCTGTCAAGCTAACTTGTGTCCTGGAGCTTGAAAAAAACCAGACACCATGTCAATTGAGCTAAAAAGTTAAAATAAAGCTGGCGATCAGTCCCCTCACCAGCTGATAAACCATCACAACCACCATCATCTGGTGATCAGTGTCACCAGACTTGTCACCAGACCTGTCCTCAGATTTGTCATCGCCTGTCATGAGACTTGTCATCACCTGTACCCAGCTGTATAACCGTAGATTGCCCACTGTCCGAGGTCCCAGTTAGGTAGTAATGACACCTCTCATTTAGAATTTGATAGGTAGGTAGGGTATCCCCACTTTCAAATGAAGCAGGGTCACTGGGACACTCATCTCCCATTGTTCAGTTGGGATATATATTTAAAAAAATATCTGTCATCAGACCTGTCATCGCCTGTTAGAAATATAAAATATGGCCAAAGGCTTTACACCGTTGATAAGGCATACAAAATGTTATGCTCTGATATACGGACTCAGCAAGTGAAGGTGAAGCACAGTTTGTGATGTCATCTGATTCCATATCTAGTGATACTGACTCTGAAACCGACACAACCCCCCCCCCCCCCCCCGCCCAGAGAGTCGCAGGTCCTGCTATGCCCGACATGTCATGGGTAGCTGCAGACAATTATAGCCCCCAAGTGCCTGATTTTAAGGTCTCCTCAGGTATTCAATTTGATGGGGCCATTGATTCTTTTTCCCTTTTTTTTCTGACTCCCTAATAACTGTGATGGTTGAGCAGACAAACATTTATGCTGTTCAGTTTATCTCCCAAAACCCTGACTCCAAAATTGGACTCCAACTAATGCAGCAGAGCTGCGTAAATTTTGGGGCATACTTTTACGTTTTGCCATTATAAAAAAAGCCCACTATTATAGATTAGTGGTCCCCCGATATATTATACAGCACCCCTCTCTACCGCACAATAATAAGCAGAACATGCTTTGAGGCGATAATTAAATTCCTGCATTTTAACCCCTTCCCCCTGCATGCATTCTGGGCATTAATGACCAAAGAAAAATTAGCAGTTTCACTAGGTCTTTATTTAATTGGTTATAAACGTTGTAGGAATCGAATGTATCCCTACAAATTTGGTATGTTTTTTTTCAGCAGAAACAGGACTTTCTTTTGGGGGTATATACTATGGGTTTTCTTTTTTGTTTTTTTTCAAAATTTTACAAAAATACAAAAAAATTTGGTCAAAAAAATCCGTTTTCTTCAATATGTTGTGTAAAAGTTTTTAAATAAATAATGTTTATACTTTTGCATGCCTCTAGATTTATTTCTGAATTTGTTCTGATTGCTTGGATACCAAATATGTTGGTGTATGTTATCTCACGGGCACTTGGCAAGGCCTCAAACTAAAGATGTCCAATTTGGCCTAAGGATGACTGTTTCCAAAGCTGATTTTTAGGCACCAGAGAGTCTTTGCAGAGGCCCTGTGATGTCGGATCATAAAAATACACTTAAAAATGACCCAATCTGGGAAAGAAGACCCAACAGGATTTTTACCTATTGGTATAGTTTGTACCTAGGCCTTTCAGATTTTTTCCGATTTTTGTTGAAATACGACATAAAATATATAAAATGTTTATGACACTATGTATTATCACAGACCTGAAGATATTCATCTAGGGGTATAGTGAGAATGAAAATATAATTTTTTTTTTCCAGATGTACAGATGTAAAGACCCCCGCCCCCCACCCAGAATTATCATTGACAGGTTCACTTTCGCATAAGGAATCCCTCCCTATTTTGGCTTTCGCTAATTCAGTAATTTGCTACTGTATGGTAGGTCTCAAAGCATGGGTAATTACACAGTCCTGGTTTTGAAGGGCAAAAGGGGCAATAAAAACGTGAATCGCTTCTTCGGCCATGTTTTTGGCAAACTCTGCATCTCTTCTACCGATAATTTTTGCGTCTCAGTGGCAGGGACAGGATGTAAAAAGTGACTCTCCATGAGTCTCTTGACATCTTCTGACTCATGGCGTCCTACTTCCCCTCCTTCAAATAAAAGATGTTCAATAATTTTTTCTTGGAATTCCAGATATGTCATGGTTCCCTGGGCCTTTTTGAATATTATATAGGAATTGAAAGTAGAAACCTGCATCAGATAAATTGCCACTTTCTTGTACCAGGCTCTAGTTTTCCTTTTGATCAAATAAGGTTGGAGAGCCTGGTCTGAAAGGTTGACGCCACCCATGAACCTGTTGCACTCTGTAATACAGAGCGGTTTCTGTCTGTTCGCAGTAGCGCCTCTCTCTCTGACAGTGACCTTGGTGTCAGTGTGTATAGTGCTCAGCATAAAAACCTCTCTCCGATCATTGCACTTAAGTGCAAGAAGTTCAACACTTGCAAAAGCAATTGATTCCCCCTTTGCCAGGCGCATTGAGAGAAGTTGTGGTGGCAATCCTTTGCGGTTTCTGCGAACCGTCCCACAGGCCCGTTTTGTCAGCGTGAAGGCTTTTGAAAAGTGGCACGCTAGAATAAAAATTGCCAGTGTATACTCTGTAGCCTTTTTGAAGGAACGGCTGGCTGCATAAGGTCATAGACGATTTTTCCACTGACACCAAGGTTTTGTGGGCATCCTGGCGGATTTATTTCACGGTCTCTGCCCTCATATATATTGAAGCCGCATGTGTAACCGGTCTTACTCTCACATATTTTATTTAGCTTTACGCCATATCTCGCTCTCTTTGATGGTATGTACTGCCTGAAACACAATCTCCCCTTAAAATTTACAAGGGATTCATCCACACAAGTTCACGTCAGGAGTGTAGGGTTTTAGAAATGACTCTTTTAGCGCAGTAATAAAGGGCCTCAGCTTGTGAAGGCGATCGTGCCTGGGATCACTTCTTGGGAGGCTTTCTAAATTATTACTAAAATGCAGGAAACGCAGTAATGCCTCATACCTGCTCCGGGACATTATTGATGAGAAAACTGGGGTTTCATGAATAGGACTTGCTGCCCAGTAAGAACGGGTGGACGTTTTTTTTACAATGCCCATATTCAGAATGAGCCTTAAAAATGATTTCTCTCGCGGACATTGGTAGGAAACCAGACCCTTGCATAACCACATGCAGGCTTTTCTGTCAAAAACTGCCTCGCAAAAAGGTTCGTCTGGTCCACAATTAATTGTAAAAGCTCATCCGTAAAAAAAATATGAAAAAAATTGTGTGGGGCAAAATTCGTGGTGTCAATGTTTATGCCCGGAGTTGACATAAATTGGGGCATCTGAGGGATAAAGTTTGCTGCAGGATCCCAAAAAATTGGCGGTACTATGGGATTACCAGTTGCGCCTGTGGCTTCCGAAACAGCGGCATCTTCCATAATGGGAGTTGTTGCGGAAGCGTCCGAAGCAGTACTTTTAGTTTCATCATAGCATATTTCCGCTTCTGAAGCGGTTCCTGTGTCACTGCCTGAATCAGGGCACAAAATAGCATAAGGTTGCTCTGCGCTGTAAAGTTTGCGCGCCATTCTAATATGTTTCCTCTCCTAATAACAGTTTTT
The DNA here is from genome assembly GCF_050947455.1 of Rhinoderma darwinii. NCBI lineage: Eukaryota > Metazoa > Chordata > Amphibia > Anura > Rhinodermatidae > Rhinoderma > Rhinoderma darwinii. The sequence goes on from NC_134690.1 coordinate 96,991,000, forward strand.
TTGTAACTAATTTATTTTTATTTTTTATAATTATTATTATAATTTTTTTTAAAATGAGATTTACTATAAAAATTGAAATAAACACTAACTAAAAATACAGGGGGGGGGGTTGTTACAATATAATGTAATGTTTTTTTCACTCTAACGATTTGTTTCTATCTATTTCACAGGTCTCTGTCTCTACTCTCACAAAACCACAACTGAGAGGAGAGGCGGAGAGCAGAGGAGAGAGCCCGCCGTGGAATGGCGGCGCTGTAGAATAAAGCCCACTAATGACCGCCGTGAAAAGGCTTATCGACGGTCATTAAGGGGTTAATGACAGCAGTCGCTGCCCAACCCCAGATGCCCCAAATTTTGGCCGGCTCTTCAAAATAAGAACAACCATTGACCGTTATTGTCAAACATTTTGCCAAAATTATACCCCAATACAGAATATTGTGGTGGATGAACCCCTTGTTTGTTTTAAAAGAAGGATCAGGTTTAGGCAGTATCTTCCAAACAAAAGGGCCCAGTAAGGTATTAAATTATATAAAATCTGTGAGAGTGCCACCAGGTATACCCATCACTTCAGAGTTTATGAGGGATAGGACCCTAAAATGTATCCCCCTAAATGCCCCCCATTCCTAGGAGTTATTGGGAAGATTGTGCGGGACATTATGTACCCGCTGCTTGACAAAGGGTACCATTTATACATAGACAATTTCTATAATAGTGTCCCTTTGCTCCAAGGCCTTGCGTCCCGATGCACATTGGCCTGTGGTAAACAACAGAAAGGCCTCCCCAAAACTCTGCTGGGACAGTCGTTAAATGGGTTGTCCACTACTGAACAAATAATGACCTATCCACCAGATGGGTCATTAGCATATCATCGGTGCAGGTCCGACACCCGGACCCTGCACCGTTAAGCTGCTCTGGCTGCCTCTGGGCACCGGATGTTATGGCCCATTATGAGATGTATGGAGCCGGAAGCAGTTGGTTTCTTTACATAGCATTTCGGCCAACTGCTTCCGGCATGTACGTCCGGTACTCGGAGGCTGCCGGATCGGCTTAATGGTGCGGGGTCGGGGTGTCGGACCCCAACAGATCATGTACTGATGACCTATCCGGTGAATAGGTTATCAGTTGTCCAGCTTTGGACAACCCCTTTAAGTGTGGCAGAGAGCAAGGCTGTCTGCAGCTAAGATCTGGTGCTCCTCAGATAGAGACAAAAGAGATGTCCTGATCCTCACCACCATTCATGATGACAGCAGCAGCTTTGTCCCTGTACGCAGGTCCACCACCCAAGCCCTCAAACCCCTGTCCGTACAGGAGTACAATAAATGTATGGGTGGCAATGAACTTTCGGATCAAGTCATCAAGCTATACAGCGCCATGCGCTAAACAAAGGTATGGTATAAAAAGCTGTCTGTCCACCTGACACAAACAGCACTATATAACTCCTTTGTTTTGTACAGATACATTGGCAGTGGGGATACGTTCCCACAATTTCAGGAACGGGTAATCAAATTCCTGTTATTTGCTGACCAGGAAGCGGAGGGCAGTACATCTAGCAGCAATGTCAGCAGAATTGTTCCCGACCAACATTTCATCACAGAAGTCCCCCCACTGAAAAAAATCAGAGGCCCAAAAAAAGATGCCACGTGGGCTCAAAACGAGGCATCAGGAAGGACACAAGATATATGTGCGAAACGTGCCCCACAAACCCCGGATTGTGTCTTCAGTGTTTTAAAATTTACCACACTTCTTTAGATTTTTAATCATGTTTTATTTTTTCAATTCTTCATCCACCCTTCTATCTCGCATATTGGCCATAATTTTTTTTTCAACTGACAAGCCCCTTTGCTCTTTGTAATATTATTGGAACCCCCAAAATCAACAAAAAATTCTCACTATACCGAGTACACTATGCCCTGTAGGCAGCTGGAATAGTAATGGACGGAGTGTCCCTCTCACCCTGGTTGTAAAGCTGGTTAAGATGATAAAATGCAAAGTGGATGTGTTACGTCATCGAAAAAAATTGCAGAGATTTTTAATTTATTTATTTTCTGGGCTGCATTTTAAGGAATAGTGGGTAAATTGGCATTGGGACCTGCCATTCCACCTCCCTCCAGTGTGGGATTTCCAGGCTGCCCACTTCATAACTAATAATTCTCACCATACCCCTAGATGAATACCATGAGAGGATTCCGTCACATACTAACAATTCTCATTATACCCCTAAATTACTTCCTTAAGGAATGTAGTTTCCAAAATTGGGTTAATTCTTTGGGGTTTAGAATATTTTGACACCTCATGTCCTCTGTAATCATGGCACAATGTGATAAATAGGTCTCAAATATTTCATAGTACTCTTTTGTACCAGAGCCCTACAGTGTGCAAAAACACCAATTTAGATCCACATATGGGGTGTTACCGCACTCGGTAGAAATTGTTGCAAACTTTTGGTGTGCTATTTCTCCTATTACGCCTTAGAAAAAAAATTGGGACTAAAACCACATATTATTGTAGAAAATGTGATTTTTCATTTTTCATGGACGATTTCTAACAAACACCTGTGGGGACAAGTTTACTAGGCGACTAGATTATTTCCTTTATGGGTGTAGATTCCAAAATGACATAATTTTTTGGGGTTTCCACTGTATTGATACCTCAGGGGTTCTGCAAATGCAACATGGCGGCCTAAAACCATTCCAGCAAATTCTGTGCTCCAAAAGTCAAAGAGCCTCGTTGTGTGCCAATACAGCAGTTTACGACCACATATGGCATTGACGTGTTCAAGATAAATTGCATAACAAATTGTGGGGGTTTTTATCTCCTAATACTTTTTTAGTGAAAATGTAAAGTATGGGGCAAAAGCGACGTTTTAGTTGAAGAATTGCAATTTCTCATTTTCACAGCCCAATGTTAATATTGTTTTGAACCCACAGGTGTTACATAAAAGTCAACTGTACCCCTAGATAAATTCCTTGAGGGGTGTAGTTTCCAAAATGAGGTAACTTTTTGGGTATTTTCATTGTACTGGTACTTTAGGGGCTCAACGAATGCGACATGGTGCCTGAAAACTATTCCAGCAAAATCTTGCCTCCAAAAGTCAAATAGCGCTCTGTCCCTTCTGAGCCCTGCCGTGTGCCCATACAGCAGTTCATGAACACATATGGGGTATTTCTGTGTTCAGGAGAAATTGCGTAACAAATTGTGGGGTGTTTTCTCTACTATTACTACTTGTGAAAATTTAAAATATGGGGCAAAAGCAATGTTTTAGTTGAAAAATTGCAATTTCTCATTTTCAGGGCCCAGTGTTAACAACTTTTTCATAACACCTGTGGCTTCAAAATGATAACTATAACATTAGATAAATTCCTTGAGGGGGTGTAGTTTCCAAAATGGGATCACATTTTGGTGATTTCCATTGTACTGATTACCATGTGACATGGTGCCTAAAAACATCCTAATAAAATGAAGGCCCTACAATACATAAGGTGCTCCTTCATTTCTGAGGACTGTGTTTGAGTCAACTGGTGCACTACGGCCACATATGGGGTATATCTACAAACCGCAGAATCAGAGTAATAAATATTGAGGTTTGCTTTGTTGTTATCCCTTGCTTTGTTGCACAACAAAATGGATACAAATGGAAAATCTGTAAAACAAAATTTAAAAAAATGTTGCTTTAATTCCTGTGGAACACCTAAAGCTATAACAAAGTTTCTAAATGCAATTTTAAATAATTGTAAATAATTTGAAGGGTGCAGTTTCTAAAATGGGGTCATTTATGGGAGCTTCTATTATATAGGTCCCTGAAAGCCAGTTTAGAACCTAGAAACTTTACCAAAAATTTACCACCATCTCAGAATCATTTGGATAGGGAAATGCATTCTAAAGTTATTATCACATAAAGTTACTGTCAGATTAGAAAAATAGGGCTCCGGCGTTAAAACGGGCAGTGATGGCAAGAGGTTAAATCAATCAGTAGTGCTACAAGAAGTCACATATATGTAATTATAATAATGCAATCGTATTACGAATCATATCGCATCAGTTTATCATTGTTACTGAATCAGTATAACAGATCCGTTATACTAGTGGGCTGTCTTTTAGGGAGATACTTGAACTATATAAGACAGCCCCTTTGAAAAATGGATGCAATAATGATGACATGATTTTTTTCAAACAGTCTCTATAGACTTAATAGGTGTATTATACCTTACAACCGTCCCGGATTCAGCGGGACAGTCCCAGATTTTGGGCAGTGTTCCGCTGTCCCAGATGGCCAGCATCTCAAAGCCCCTAACATCACTGTCTATATATGGACAGTGACCTCAGGGGCTACTCCTGGAAAGGAATCCCCAGCCAGAACGTTGCCGATGCTCTGGCCGGGGTTCCGCTCCTAGAGGGAGCCCCTATGTTCAAACGGGGTGTGGCACAACCTACATGGGCACTGTGGCACTATATACTGCGGACACAGTCGCACTATCTACATGGGCACTGTGTGTGGCACTATCTACATGGGCACTGTGGCACTAGCACTTTATATGTGGGCACTGGCACTAGGGGCAGCTAAGGTGGCATTATACTGTATGGGGGCATCTAAGGTTACATTATACTGTATGGTGGCCGCTAAGGGGGCATTATACTGAATGGGGAAACTATAAGGGCATTATACTGTATGGGGCATCTGTGGGGGTATTATACTGTATAGGGGCAGCTAGGGGGCATTACACAGTATGGGGGCAGCTATGGGGCATTATACTGTATGGGGCAGCTATGGGGGCAATTTACTGTATGGGGAAGCTATGGGGGGCATTATGCTCTATGGGGCAGTAACGGGACATTATACTGTATGGGGCAGCTATGGGGTCATTATACTGTATGGGAGAATTTGTGTGGGCATTATACTGTATGGGGTATCTATGAGGGCATTATACTGTAGAGGGCAGCCATGGGGGCATTATGCTGTATGGGGTATTATAATGTACTGGGGAAATTTGTGTGGGCATTATACTGTATGGGGGCATCTGTGTGGGCATTATACTGTATGGGGCATCTGTGTGGTCATTATACTGTATGGGGGCATTTGTGTAGGCATTAAACTCTATGGGGGCATCTATGGGTGCATTATACTGTATGGGGGCATCTGTGTGGTCATTATACTGTATGGGGCATTTGTGTAGGCATTATACTGGATGGGGGCATCTATAGGTGCATTATACTGTATGGGGGCAGCTATGGGGGCATTATAGTGTGGGGGCAGCTATTTGGCATACTGTGTAGGAGTCACTATAGGGTATTATACTGTGTGTGGAGCAACTATAGGGGAATTATAATGTGTGGGGTTCTATGGGGGCATAATACTGCTCTGAGGCACTATGGGAGCATAATACTAGGTGGGGTTAGAGGCGTGGCTTAAAACGGAAAAAAATCCACACTACGCTTTGCTCCCTCTGTGATTGTTGAAAGTTGGGAGGTATGGTGTATTCCATCCGCAAAAATATACTATTTTATATGCCCATGTGAATTGCCCCATAGACTAACATTAGCTTCATATTATAGACAGAAAAAAAAAAGATGTTAATACTGGTGAAAAATACGCTTGTGTGAAAGCAGCCTGAGTGTTTTCGTATTGGATACATGGGAAGGCTTGCTTCCAGCTGAGCACCACGGTTTTCTGGCAGAGCACAGCAGAATGTGTCTATTCATGTTTTATTACTCAATTATGACGATAATACGGTGGTAATTGTGGAATTTAGCTTGACTGACTCCATAGTGGCTCCAATTTCATTGGAAAGATAACATTTAATTGCTATTGACGATTAATACGTTTTATGATCTGAATACTCCTGCAGGATTTTTATATTCAAATGAGACAATTAATAAAGATTATAATGAGCCGTTGCAGGGTGCAGTGTTATTAACAGTTTAGAAGTTCATGGGCTAAAAATGACTATTGTTAATAATGCAGAGTGGGCCTGGTATTGTTGCGAAACAGGACAACATTTCACATGTGACCTGAATAGACAACCCCTTTTAGTGCCTTAGGGCATATGGATGTTAAGAGGGGGTCCCCCTACTAGGGAAATTTCTGACTGGCACACCTGACTAGACTCTGTCTCCATTTCTACACAACCATATCCCTGCGATTTTTGAACGTTTTTATTCATGCTCTGTATGACTCATCTTTTAATTGTTGTTATATATGTCAATAAAGTTTATATTTTTTCGCTATACCGGTTGTGTTAATTGCACCCCACTCTTTATAGGCTATACACATCTTTCCTTGGAAAAATCCCCTTTTTACTGGGGGTCTCGGGAGCTGGATCCCATAGTAAAGGGGTTGTCTGTGGCGAGACAACCTCTTTTAGGTCCCAGAATGGGTGGTGATTTAACAGGTGATGATGTCACATGTGGGGACGTTGCAGGTGATTACATCACAAGGAGTGATGGCACTATAAGCTGAGCCCTGGGCTTACATTGACTGCACCCTGGTTCAGAAAGTCCAAAGTTATCTACACCGCGTTCCAAATTATTATGCAAATGTTATTTTTCGCTGATTTTCCTAAATAGTCGATGCAAATGACAGTCAGTATAATCTTCAAGCCATCAACCGTTGGAGTATAATGCAAATTTTATTGAACAAATCTCCTAATGATAACAGATTTTTTTTAGTAAAAAACTCAAAATGCACTGTTTCAAATTATTATGCACAACAGAGATCAAAACATTTTAAAGCTTGTAAAGAGAGCTAAAATGGTAATTTGTTGAATTTACAGCATCAGGAGGTCATATTTACAGAAATCAAAAGCTCTTTCAATCAAAAAAAACTTAGAAGGCCAAGTTACATGTTAACATAGGACCCCTTCTTTGATATCCCCTTCACAATTCTTGCATCCATTGAATTTGTGAGTATTTGGACAGTTTCTGCTTAAATATCTTTACAGGATGTCAGAATGACCTCCCAGAGCTTTTGTTTTGATTTTAACTGCCTCCCACCCTCATAGATATTTTGCTCGAGGATGCTCCAAAGGTTCGCAATAGGATTGAGGTCAGGGAAACATGGGGGCCACACCATGAGTTTCTCTCCTTTTATGCCCATAGCAGCCAATAAAGGTATTCTTTGCAGCATGAGATGGTGCATTGTCATACATGAAGATAATTTTGCTACAGAAGACACGGTTCTTCTTTTTGTACCACGGAAGAAAGTGGTCAGTCATAAACTCTACATACTTTGCAGATGTCATTTTCACACCATCACGGGGCCTACCAGCTCTCTCCCCATGATTCAAGCCCAAAACATGACTCCGCCATCTCCTTGCTGACGTCGCAGCCTTGTTGGGACATGGTGGCCATTCACCAACCATCCACTACTCCATCCATCTGGACCATCCAGGCTTGCACGGCACTCATCAGTAAACAACACGGTTTGAAAATTAGTCTTCATGTATTTCTGAGCCCACTGCAACCGTTTTTGCTTGTGAGCATTGTTTAGGGGTGGCCGAATAATAGCTTTATCCACACTTGCAAACCTCTGGAAGATCCTACACCTTGAGGTTCGTGGGACTCCAGAGGCACCAGCGGCTTCAAATACCTGTTTGCTGCTTTGCAATGGCATTTTAACAGCTACTCTCCTAATCCTATTAATTTGTCTGGCAGAAACCTTCCTCATTATGCCTTTATCTGAACTAACCCGTCTGTGCTCTGAATCAGCCACAAATCTTTTCACAGTACGATGATCACGCTTAAGTTTTCTTGAAATTTCCAATGTTTTCATACCTTGTTCAAGGTATTGCATTATTTCACACTTTTCGGCAGCAGAGAGATCCTTTTTCTTTCCCATATTGCTTGAAACCTGTGGCCTGCTTAATAATGTGGAACGTCCTTCTTAAGTAGTTTTCCTTTGATTGGGCACACCTGGCAAACTAATTATCACAGGTGTCTGAGATTGATTACAATGATCCAAAGAGCCCTAAGACACAATACCATCCATGAGTTTCATTGAAAAACTAATAATTATGACACTTAAATCCAATGTGCATAATAATTTGGAACATGGTGTATCTGTCTGTATGCAACACAAGACAAAACTAGTATCAATGTGATGATTTGATATGTTGTATGTTTGAGTCAATTACAACCGATGATGTGTAATGTAGGTGGGCATTATAAAAAGTGAATTTTGAAAACATTCAGAAAATAAATCCACTTATGAATGTACTAGTCGAGTAGATCCTGGCCTGCCTTCTCCTAACATCAGCACACATCCTGAGAACGTGATAAATAGCCCCTCTGAGAACTCTAATTGAATTACACTGAGGGCCAAAACAGTTCTCGGCAGATTGAGCCGCCAAGAAGGATTTTTACACATTACATATTTGTAGCCGCTAACAGAAGACATTAACTCCATCTTACCATGTGTGCTGGCAAGAGCTGTCAATGTATCACAGCACATTTAAAATTTATGTATTAGGAAATTGCTTAAATAGCATTTCCAAAATATAGTTATAATGTTATTATGTGAATCGCTCCCTTTAGCAGCTGGTACATTCAGAATAATATGCAGGGCTGCAGGGTATTAAATATTCACAGATATTGCCAGTTCCGGTACTTACAGTTCATCTATTAAATGGAAACATTTAGAGAATAACTCTATGTTATAAGACTGGTATTTGAGAATCTGTCCTGATGTATTCTCCTAGGTTCACTAATTATATATATATATATATATATATATATATATATATATATATATATATATATATATATATATATATATATATATATATATAGAAAAATATAAATATATATGTATATATATATATATATGTATATATATATATATATATATATATATATATATATACAGTGAAGGAAAAAAGTATTTGATCCCTTGCTGATTTTGTAAGTTTGCCCACTGTCAAAGACATGAACAGTCTAGAATTTTTAGGCTAGGTTAATTTTACCAGTGAGAGATAGATTATATTAAAAAAAAAAAAAAAACTGAAAATCACATAGTCATAATTATATATATTTATTTGCATTGTACACAGAGAAATAAGTATTTGATCCCCTACCAACCATTAAGAGTTTAGCCTCCTCCAGACCAGTTACACGCTCCATATCAACTTGGTGCCTGCATTAAAAACAGCTGTCTTAAATGGTCACCTGTATAAAAGACTCCTGTCCACAGACTGAATTAATCAGTCTGACTCTAACCTCTACAACATGGGCAAGACCAAAGAGCTTTCTAAGGATGTCAGGGACAAGATCATAGACCTGCACAAGGCTGGAATGGGCTACAAAACCATAAGTAAGACGCTGGGTGAGAAGGAGACAACTGTTGGTGCAATAGTAAGAAAATGGAAGACATACAAAATGACTATCAATCGACATCGATCTGGGGCTCCATGCAAAATCTCACCTCGTGGGGTATCCTTGATCCTGAGGAAGGTGAGAGCTCAGCCGAAAACTACACGGGGGGAACTTGTTAATGATCTCAAGGCAGCTGGGACCACAGTCACCAAGAAAACCATTGGTAACACATTACGCCGTAATGGATTAAAATCCTGCAGTGCCCACAAGGTCCCCCTGCTCAAGAAGGCAAATGTACAGGCCCGTCTGAAGTTTGCAAATGAACATCTGGATGATTCTGAGAGTGATTGGGAGAAGGTGCTGTGGTCAGATGAGACAAAAATTGAGCTATTTGGCATTAACTCTACTCGCCGTGTTTGGAGGAAGAGAAATGCTGCCTATGACCCAAAGAACACCGTCCCCACTGTCAAGCATGGAGGTGGAAACATTATGTTTTGGGGGTGTTTCTCTGCTAAGGGCACAGGACTACTTCACCGCATCAATGGGAGAATGGATGGAGCCATGTACCGTCAAATCCTGAGTGACCACCTCCTTCCCTCCACCAGGACATTAGAAATGGCTCGTGGCTGGGTCTTCCAGCACGACAATGACCCGAAACATACAGCCAAGACAACAAAGGAGTGGCTCAAAAAGAAGCACAGTAAGGTCATGGAGTGGCCTAGCCAGTCTCCAGACCTTAATCTCATAGAAAACTTATGGAGGGAGCTGAAGATCCGAGTTGCCAAGCGACAGCCTCGAAATCGTAATGATTTACAGATGATCTGCAAAGAGGAGTGGGCCAAAATTCCATTTAACATGTGTGCGAACCTCATCATCAACTACAAAAAAACATCTGACTGCTGTGCTTGCCAACAAGGGTTTTGCCACCAAGTATTACGTCTTGTTTGCCAAAGGGATCAAATACTTATTTCTCTGTGCAAAATGCAAATAAATATATATAATTTTAACAATGTGATTTTCTGTTTTTTTTTTTATATATAATCTATCTCTCACTGGTAAAATTAACCTAGCCTAAAAATTCTAGACTGTTCATGTCTTTGACAGTGGGCAAACGTACAAAATCAGCAAGGGATCAAATACTTATTTCCTTCACTGTATATATACACACACACACACATACACACACACACGCACACATATATGTATATAGATATATATATGTCGAATATGTTAACCACAACACACTTAGGCTGTGTTCACATACAGTACTGTGCAAACGTTTTAAGCAGTTGTGGAAGAATGCTGAAGAGTGAGAATGCTTTCAAAAATAGAAGTGCTAATTGTTATTATTTTTTTTATCAATTTCCAAAATACAATGTGAATGAACAAAAGAGAAATCTAAATAAAACAATATTTGGTGTGACCACCCTTTGCCTTTAAAACAGCATCAATTATTTTAGGTGCAATTGCAAAAAGTCATGGATTTTGTAGGATTATAGTCAGATGTATGATTAACCAATTATACCAAAAAGGTGATAATAATCATCATTTTAATATGTAGGTTGAAACACAGTCATTAATTGTAAAAGAAACAGCAGTGTAGGAGGCTTACGACTGTGTGAGGGACAGCGAAGCTCTGCCACAAAGCTGAGGTTGTGGAAGACAGTTTCATGTCACAGGTCCACCATGGCAAGACTGAGCACAGAAACAAGACACAAGGTAGTTATACTGCATAAGCAAGGTCTCTCCCAGTAAAAGATTTCAAAGTACACTGGGGTTTCAAGATCTGCTGTTCGAGCTCTTTTGAAGAAACAAAGAAGCGGGCAAAGTTGAGGACTGTAGATGGAGTGGTCGGCCAAGCAAACTTAGTTCAGAAGATCAAAGACACATCATGCTTACTTCCCTTCGAAATCGGAAAATGTCCAGCAGTGCCATCAGCTCAGAACTGGCAGAAACCAGTGGGACCCAGGTACACCCATCTACTGTTCAGAGAAGTCTGGTCAGAAGTGATCTTCATGGAAGAATTATGGCCAAAAAGCCATACCTTTGACAAGCAAACAAGGCCAAGCAACTCAACTATACACGAAAAGATAGGAACTAGGGTGCAGAAAAATGTAATCAGGTGCTCTGGACTGATGAGTCAAAATTTTTAGTCTTTGGCTTTAACAGAAGGCAGTTTGTGCGCCGAAGGGCTGGAGAGCAGGACAATTGTGAGTGACTGCAGGCAACAGTGAAGAATGGTGTAGGTTCCTTGCAAGTTTGGGGCTGCTTTTTAGCAATTGGAGTTAGGGATTTGGTCGGTATTAATGGTGTTCTCAATGCTGAGAAATACAGGCAGATTCTTATCCATCATGCAATACCATCAGGGAGACATCTGATTGGCTCCAAATTTATTCTGCAGCATGACAACGACCCCAAACATACAGCCAATTCCATTAAGAACTATCTTGAGCCTAAAGAAGAACAAGGAGCCCTGGAAGTGATAATATGGCCCCCCACAAAGTCCTGATCTCATCATCAAGTCTGTCTGGGATTATATGAAGAGACAGAAGGATTTGAGGAAGCCTACATCCACAGAAGATCTGTGGTTAGCTCGCCAAAAGGTTTGGAACAACCTGCCTGGCGAGCTCCTTCAAAAACTGTTTGCAAGTCTATCTAGAAGAATTGATACTGTTTTGAATGCAAATGGTGGTCACACCAAATATTGATTTGATTTAGATTCCTCTTCTGTTCATTCACTTTGCATTTTGTTAATTGATTAAAAAAAAACGAATAACACTTCTATGTTTGAAAGCACTCTTAGGCTGGATTCACACGAGGTCATTACGTCCGTAATTGACAGACGTATTTCGGCTGCAAGTCCCGGACCGAACACAGTGCAGGGAGCCGGGCTCCTAGCATCATACTTATGTACGATGCTAGGAGTCCCTGCTTCGCTGCCGGACAACTGTCCCGTACTGAAAACATGATTACAGTACGGGACAGTTGTCCGGCAACGAGGCAGGGACTTGTAGCATCGTACATAACTATGATGCTAGGAGCCCGGCTCCCTGCAGTATGTTCGGTCCGGGACTTGCGGCCGAAATACGTCCGTCAATTACGGACGTAATGACCTCGTGTGAATCCAGCCTTACTTTGCAGCATTTTCCCACAACTGCCCAAAACTTTTGCACAGTACTGTATATCAATAGCGTCCGGCCAGTTGTCTTCACCCTGAGCCACAACTAATGACATTTTTGTGCACTTTATTCCCTGATCCGACGTCCATGGCCGGACTATAGCTGTATAGAAGAACACTGCATGCAAAAGGAGACATCCGGCGTGAAAGCGGATGCAACTGATACCAGAATTGCCCCCATAGGAATGCATTTGATCAGTTCTGCCATCAAATTCCCTCTGGAAATCGCCAAATATATGGGAACCTGGCCTTAGTTATCTACAAATTTCTGGGTAAAGGCTTAATTAAGGTTAAATTCCCACCACATTCGGTCCCGCTGATTACATTTGGCAGGACTGTTTAGAAAAACCCCTGCGAGTGTAAGGGTATGATCACACGCAAACGCAAAATACTTCTGAAATTACAGAGCTGTTTTCAGGCGAAAACAGCTCCTGAATTTCAGACGTTTTTGCAAGTACTTGCGTTTTTCGCGGCGTCCATTACGGACGTAATTGGAGCTGTTTTTCAATGGAGTCAATCAAAAACGTCCAAAGAAGTGACATGCACTTCCTTGACGTGGGCGTCTTTTTATGTGACGTCTTTTGACAGCGACGCATAAAATTACACCTCGTCTGAACAGAACATCGTAAAACCCATTGCAAGCAATGGGCAGATGTTTGCAGGCGTAATGAAGCCGTCTTTTCAGGCGTAATTCGAGGCTTAAAAAGCCCGAATTACGTCTGAAAATAATCTGTGTGAACATACCCTAAGCCCTGGTGTATACAACTATATGATTATGTATTTAGTTGTATTAAAAAAGCCAAGTTGACCATATTTTTAATATAGTTGTGGCCGCAGGAACCCCATACCGGGAAAATGTATGCCAGAGGACATCCTTTTGGCATACGTTTGGCCAGTTTATATGCACATAACCGTTAATTTGGATAGATTTTCCTGAAGTATACGCTGACTGTGGTATTCCCTTACAGAATTATTTCAGGACAGCCCTGGGGCATTTATAGGCCAAGGGCTGTCTCATAAAACCATCAGTCCTAGTGATCGTAAAGGGTGCTGCCATCAAACCATTAAAGGGGTTATCCGGAGAACATAAACATTAGGTTAACAAGTGCATAATTACATATAAATATACTTCTTAATTTACTTGTATTGTCATTTTTGCTCCTAAATGGCAGTCGATACACCGGTCACGTAATCGCTTCTGCCTATAGTTCACGGCTACACGTGACCTCTGACTGCTGCCTACTTTCCTCGGTGTCGGCGCATCATCGAATATGTGATCAAAAGGGGCTGGCGCTGCTACCAATCATTTAGTAAGTCAGTCCCATTTAGGAATGTAGCATTGCGCCTGTGCAGGCTATAATTGCGGATGTGACTTGTCGGCTAGTGTCCTGCACTTTCTGTGCATGCTCCTTAACACATAAACTGCAGCGAAATGCTGAACATAGCATGGAAGATTTATTAGGGGAAGCGATGGTGGAGCCTGTGATGAGGGAAGGTGTAAGCGGACTAGGGCGGAACTATATAGGAGCACGAGCAGAAGGATGTGGTGGGCGGTGATTAGTGTGCAGAGAGGCCAGCAAAGCATGATGGGACATGCAGGAAAAGACCGAAAGAACAGCGTGCAGTCCAGTCTACAACCCAGAAGTCTGACAGAGTTTGTGGAGCGATATGGATGGTATGGTATGGACATATTAATTTATTTTTTAATGTGGAATTAATAGAATTACATTGGGGAGCAAGCTTCTATGTGTTGAATTTTTTTTACATTTTTTTTTATTGGTGCCGTCGCATAACCCCGTTAACGGTGTTAATGGGTTCAGAGATTTCACAAGGCGGTAAATATATGGAACTGGGCTGAGTCTCAGATGCCAGTACTGTATATTTATGGTGCTTGGAAGGAAGGGGTTAAAAAGGTGAAAAGCAGCAAAAACACTGCATAGCATTTTCTTCCTGGACAAAAAACTGTTGTTTTTTTTCTGGGAATGTTGAATAACAGTCAATTTGGCATTTAACACAAATACACCCAACTGTCCTGCATAGCAAATATTCTTATGTGTGGAATGATGCAGATGGGGTTAAATCAGTGTTGTGGTAGCCCTCTACCTTTAGTTGGTGAACCCTTCCACTTTTTTTTTTTAAGGAAAAAAGGACTCTCATTGCTCATGTCTTAGGCCTTATTCTCACGAACGTGTGCGTATTGCGCGCGCAAAAAATGCTGTGTTTTTTGTGCGTTGCAATTCCGTGTGTCATACGTGTTTGCTGCGTGGCTGCGTGATTTTCACGCATATGCAGCCTTATGACATGCGGTTTTGATGTTTAGAAAAATAAATGAAGTGCTTTTATTTTTTCCTTCATTTCTTTATCTACTGTTGCGCGAATCACGCGCGACACACGGAAATGCTTCCGTTTGCCTGCGCAAATTTCACGCACCCATTGACTTCAATGGGTGCGTGATGCGTGAAAAACGGCCAAGTATAGGACATGTCGTGAGTTTTACGCAGCGGACATACGCTGCGTGAAAATCACGGATTGTCTAAACGGCCCCATTGACTAACATAGGTCCGTGCGACGCGCCTGAAAATCACGGACTGTCTGAATGGCCCCATTGAGTTACATAGGTCCGTGCGACGGACGTGAAACACGTTCGTGTGAATAAGGCCTTACAGGGATATTTTTTTAAATATATCATTGACCTGTGGCACTTAATCACAGTACAGAAGAAAACCGGTGCTGATGTGGTTGGACTCTAACAAACACAGAGAGTACCTGGGTCGTGGCAGGTAATTTGGATAAAATGAACACAGTATAAATTTATAAACTGTTTAGATTTATGTTGTTCTTTGATTTTTAAACGGGGGATGATTAAGGCCTTCCCAGGCCCCAGGGGGTTAAGCCCCAAGGGCAATTGCCCCATTTTGTCTCCCTATAATCCAGCCCTGCGGAAACAGGGTATGTATCGCTGCATAACAAGGCAGATTTGCTATTCAGATGTCTGAGAAAGATAGGTGACAAGCCCTACGCAGGCAAAATGGCTTTACATTTGCTAAATATATCGCCAATAGAGCTTTACTTTAACTGTTTTAAAGGAACAGTGTCACCAAATTTTTTTTTTTTATATCAGTTTTATGTTTATATTTATTTGTGTGTTTGTTTGTTACTTTTTTCTATTTTTACACTTTTTCTTCCCTATGGGGGCTGCCATTTTTTTTTCCATTTCTGTATGTGTCGATTAACGACACATACAGACATGGAATACGGCAGCTCAAGTCCCATAGGGACTGCGAACGGGGCCCGTTCCATCCACTATGGTGTACGCCGTGTGTGGGGGAACGGCGCCGTCCAGCGCCATTTTCCTGTGGACCGGAAGTCGCGGCCGGACAGTAAGATTACTACTTCCGGTCGCGGCTTCCGGACTTGTGCACATGGAGCAGCGGCAGCAGACGGAGCGGACGGACCGGAGGGAGCGGCGGCGACTGGAGCAGGTAAGTGATTTCTATGTATATTCGTGTTTCAGTGTGTGTTTACTAGTGTATGTAAACCTTCTACACTGTGTGTTAGCACAAAAAATGGCGACACACAGTGTAGGAGGTTAGACCGTTCAAACCCCTCGTTTCTCCCGGCACTAGCCAGGATAAAGGAGGGGGGGATTCGGAGAGCTCACTAGAGCGAGGGATTTTTTCCCAATTTTGCAGCATAAAGCAATGTGGTTGCTTTACCACATGCAATGCTGCAATTTTGGGAATGGCTCCATCTAGTGACCAGCAATGGGAAATATTATAAATTAGAATTAATTTATAATATTTCCTGACTCGTGAAAAAAATAAAAAAAATTAGAACAATGTTTAATCACCTATACACTAATTGTTTAACTAAAAAAACAAAAACATGTTTTGCTGGCAACACATTCCCTTTAAAGCTTCATTAGATACACATTGCTCTATTGGCCTAATAGCTGCCATTTGTGGGTACATGGGGCATTATGCCAATCAACAAATCGCTCTTATATCGGTGACAATACAAAGACCTGCATTTCATTACCAAATTCGGTCAAATCTCATGCTTTGTTTAGAATACACCATGTCAGAGTAAGTTATTTCAGGCTGTCCCTTTCCAAGTGTTGTGAATTCTTTGCTCAGATTTGGACCAACATGAAAAATCATCCATGAATGTTTTACAAGAGCTTTCAATATCACACATGTCCTTAGTTACCGCCTGAGAACTGTTTTCTCTTTATATCCATAGTAGCTTAGTATGGGCACATTTTGTAGCAGCGGCGGTGCTTCCCAGTCATTTCTGCGTATTAGAAAGGAATAAGGCCGGATTAACGCAGCTGTATTGCGGCCATATTTAAGTGTCCATATTACGGCCACAACACGCGGACATCCCGCGGTTCTCACAATAGAACCTGTAATGTAGATGCTAAAATGTGGCCCCATTGCAGTCGTGTGAAACCTGCAGTAGTCGTCTTTCATTGGTAAAAGGTCTCGTTCGGGTCTTTGCTCTGTAAAGTTCTCTCAATTTCAGTGGTTTTGAAGAGGATGTAAATTTTTATTTTGTAATCATTTTAATCCATCCCATTAGGACCCCATCTGCCCTTTTTATCAACTAGACCCTCAATGCTATAATTTTAATTTAATTAAAAAAGATTCTCAGTGGTTTGGTTGGTGATTTGAAAAGTCACCCCATGTAAAGGTTCCTTTACTTTTGAATGCAGATTTATTGGACAATAGATAAAAAATATTTCCATTTAAAATGGACTTTTAAGGCTATGTGCACCTTCGTATACATTTTTTTTTATTGTTCTGAAGCATCTAAAATTAGAAAATTAAGCAGCTCTGTAAAAAGTCTTCATTTTGTGTCTACAGCTCCTATTCAGACCCATGTGTCTTCATTATTTTTGATAACATACACTTGGTAGATGCGCAGACTTTCGGGGAGAGATAGAAGAGAGTGTGATTACACAGAGTATGCTTGTAGTGTGCTTCTATGGAAACACATGGGTCTGCATAGGAGCAGTAGAAACAAAACTATTGGAAATTTGTAATCAAGTTCTATTACAATATTGCTTCATTTTTATTTTAGATACATTTGGACAATTAAAAAATTTGATTGCCTAGGTGGATGTGCCCTTCAACCGCTTATCATCATAGTCGGCTGGGTGGGGGTAGTATGGAGTAGGCTCACGGGTTGAGCCCGCTGCATATGCCGTGGGTGTCAGCTGTGTATTACAGCTGACACCAACGGTTAGTATCGGAGATAACTCCAATCCCGGCCATTTACCCACTTCAAGCAAACGCGCCATCTAAGCATGTTTGAATCACAACTGGGAGGGGGAGCTAAAAAAAATTATAAAAATAGTAAAGTTTATAGTACTGTACAAAAAAAGTGTTAAAAATCTAAAATTAGCTGTTTTTGGTCAACTTAGTTGCCCAAAAAAATGAAAAAATATGGGTTAAAAAGTCATATGTTCCCAAAAATGGTACAAATAAAGACTTGAAGCTTGCCCCGCAAAAAACAAGCCCTCACACAGATCAATCGACAAAAAGATAAACAAGTAAGGGCCTGTTCACATCACCGTTCGCTTTCCGTTCCGGGGTTCCGTCGGAGGTTTCCGTCGGGTGAACCCCGCAACGGAAAGTGAAAGTGAAAGCACAGCTTCCGTTTCAGTCATCATTGATTACAATGGTGACGGAAACATCGCTAATGGCTTCCGTTTGTCACCATTCCGGCTGGTTTCCGGTTTTCCGACGGAATCAATAGCGGAGTCGACTGCGCTATTGATTCCGTCGGAAAACCGGAAAGCGAACAGGCCCTTATGGGTCTCAGAATATGGCGGCACAAAACAGTTTGTTTTTTAACAAATAGTTTTATTGTAAAAATCCTAAAAAAATTATCACAATCTTAATATTGCCGTAATCGTATTGACCCACAGAATAAAGTTGACATTTAGTTCTGAATGTGCAGCGAATTCCGTAAAACAGAACCAGAAACTACAACTCGTCCTGGAAAACTCAAGCACGCATACAGCTATGTTGATGGAAGAATAAAAAGTTATGGCTTTTGGAAGGCGGGGAGGAAATAATAAAAATGAAAACAAAAATGGCTGCAGTGGCAAGGGGTTAATATTGAAAATAGTCAACTTTTTTTAGGGGGAGGTGACTACTATTTGTTTTCAAAAGATTTCAAAAAGAGATTACATACATTTTGCTTAAATTAGTCAATTGAATTGTACATGTTTTAAAAAACTGAAAAATAAAATCCCCCTTAAAAACATGTTAGAAACTAGGCAATACTGGAGAGATGTCGTCCGCTGTGTGATTTCATATTACATTTAGGTGAGACTGTTTTAATTCTTATAGCAGTTTCCACAAATTCTTGAGATCTGGAATTTATTTACGTCTTTTGTTTTCTATAATATCAATGATCTTGTTCCTCTTTCTAGTTGACATTTTTAGTTTCTATACTTCAAATTGAATGTGACATGTAAACTATGATTTCAGCTATATTTGCCAAAATGAAATTTCTGCAAAGCTCTTTTTCCACATCACGTGAAATAGAATTCTGAGATTTGTTAATCTTTCTGTATAGTCTTACTCTGGCGATTTCATATGAATAGCGGGCCTGCCATCTAGTGGTAAAACTGAAGATTACATGGGAGAATGAAGTACATACAGTCAAAAGCCAGCTCCAGAATTAACTCTCTCTTCTCGCTACTTATACTGTGATGAACAAGAGAGAAAAAAAAAGACCAAAAAATAAAAAATAAAAAAATTGGGAGAATGGGTTAAAAAGGCAAGTATATATATTGTCATTTTTGCAGTAAAAAAAAAAAAGTATTGAAGGTCATAACTGCTGGACAATTCACACCACGTTTTTCCATACAGTTGGCAGTATACAACTGGAATAAAAAGAACCCCGAACAAACGGTATATCAATGGGGCAGATGTATGCCAAAAGTGTCTATTTTTTGCATGTCTGGAAGATTTACATCTGGATATCAAAACAAGAAAACAAAAAGATGGGGGGTTGAGCCTAAAACAAAAAAACATGAATGCATTCATAATACCTCTATAACCACATAGGGACACATGTAGAGTACTGGCCAGTGGATCTAAATGACAAAAATATATTTATATATCTCTCAATTCATAAATATCTAAATTCATAAATTAATACATACATATAAATATAATATAATATAAATAATAATAATGATAATTAATATATTTAAGGTATGAAAATAGATGCATATGGCAATTCATATAGAAAGAATAAATATAGGCGAGACAAAACATGTGTATAACAGGAGATATCGACCAATACCCAGGTTACTCAAATAAGTAAAGGCCCTATTACACTGGGCAATTATCGGGCAGACAAGCGTTCATACAACGCTCGTTAACGATAATTGCCCTGTGCAAACAGGGCAGCGATCAGCAGATGAAGGAGCAAACGCTCAATCATCTGCTGATCGTATAGTTTTAAATACTGAAATATTATCATTGTCGGCAGCACATCTCACAGTGTAAACAGAGAGATGCACTGCCGACATAATAATGTATGAGGACGAGCGATCGGAGTAACGACTGCTCGCCCCATACATAGCTCGTGACTGGAGCAAACGAGCGCCAATCAATAATGTCTCGTTGATCGGCACTCTTTGCACTGGCACAAATTGGCCGGTGAAATAGGGTATTAAGAGGATATAAAACAAGATTTCTTGCAATCCACTGCAGGTACAATTGCTGGAAATAGCAGGTAGATGTCCCAATATTTTGAGAAGGGAGTATAATTTCCAAACAATCAGTAGCCACTGACACGGTCATTCAGCATAGTGAAGTTGATGGTAATTTTGCAATGTCACATGGGCAAGATGAATAGCCCCAGGACGATGAAGAGAAGTGGACAAAAATGGCGGCAGTCTTATGCACAGAACTCTGTGAATGACTCGTGGTTGGAAGTATAGGCCTCTCTCCAAGTTTAGGCCAAATTAGGCCATGTGTATGAGTGGATATATGTATATCCCCTCAGGTGGGAATTTTGTGAATGGCAGTTGCAAATTTTACTCACGGATCCCACGATGAATACACAGGCGACATCACACAGTCTTTTTGACTTCCACTCTCCAAGTAACCGACAGGACGAGGAGAGATAGAGGTGGTTGAATCTTTTTATCCACCACGACTCACTATTCCAATGCTCCACTGTGACCCAGAATCACAGTCTCTTGATAAATTAGTCACATACCTGGCTATCAGTGCCCCAGAAAGTCAAATCTGTGTTAGCTATAAGCTGGCGTATATTTGCACTATAATGTACGCCTGTTTTGAGCGTAAATTCGAAGAAAGTTGTCAGGCCCTGGGGGACCCTGCTTTTTTTTGCTAAGCTCCGCCTACTTTTTAGAAAATTGGCATGAGCAGCGCAAATAGCACAAAAGTCACAATTATTTACACAAATTGCGACTTTTGTGCCATTTGTGCCCTTTCTACGCCAGGAAACTGCACTGAGTAAGTAATACATTTTCCACTATAAGTTTGAATCCGTTTGAAACAAAAAAACAAAAAAACAACAGAGTTCAGTTCCGCTTATAAAAAGAAAAATGCATTCTTTAATGGATGCAACTGAACAACGTTTTTTTTTTTTGGGCAGATCTATTTGATGGCTATGTCAAACAGGTGTTTGACAAAAGTGGTGTGAACCTGGCTTAATTGCCAAATCTATTCCATGGATTCACTTTCTGGCGAATAAACAACCTATTATGGATCATTATTTTCTCCACAGAAGCTAATGAAATCTAAAAATACTTGAGATTGCGGGGGCATGACAGTGGTTATTAGAGTTTGTTAGTTGTAGCCGGGCAACATATTAAACAATGTTCAAAGGCACAATTTTTTACAAAACAGGAGCCCATATAGAGCAGGTGAGAGCTGGGGCAGAGCGTGTGCCCAGTATTACCCATTAGTATTAGTGACCTTTATCACAGACCCCACACAAATGAATTAGAACCCATAATGCCAGAACCCATCTCACTGACTGTACTGATAAAACATGGTAATTAATTACAGTAGCTGCAAATCAGGGGTGTACACAGGAATTATAGGGCCACCACACAGCAAAACTAAGGATGGGCCCCAGCCCCCAATAAATGTTATTTCTTTATGATTAAAATCTATGCCCACCATAATTTCACATAGGGGTCGGAACGTCTATTTCCAAACATAGAGGGGCAGATTTATTATAGACAGATTAAAACTAGACAAAATTGGTTGCATCTGCTGACATATATCTGATGCGTGTTGCCAGCCTCATTCTGCAACCTACTGTATAAGAGTAGTAATAATAATAATAATAATAATAATAGTAATGATCTTTATTTATATAGCACCAACATATTCTGCTGCACTTTACAATTCAGCGGGAACATGTACAGAAAATATCAGACATTACATAATGACAAAACTAAATAACAATTCAAACAAGAGGAGTGAGGACCCATAAGAAATAGACCCTAATGACAAGTTCTTGGCTCCCAAGTCAGCCTCAAATCGGATTGTCTTCTGCTATACCTTTTGGGGCCCATTATTGGGTCAGAGTCTTGTCCCACCGGAGGATCCTCTGGCCCTCTGGGGAGCTTGTCCGACCCGGTGGGCGTGCAAGTGATTGAATATGAGGAGTAAGAGACAGCTGATATCAGATCGGGGGTGATGTCACCGAAATAGGTATATAATTGGGTGTCATCAGCACAGAGATAGTACTAGAAGCCAAATCTGTTGATAGTTCGGTAAAAAGGGGCTGTGCATAGAGAACAGGCGATAGAGGTCCTAGGATTGAACCCAGAGGAAGTGGGTTGACTTTGAGTCCATTATTTGCGTTGGCACCTGACAGCTGTACCACCTGTTCACTGCCCTAATGGCCGCTCTGCCTGGGTATATGATAGAAATGTTAGAAAAAAACCTATTTGACATTATACTATTTTTTGAGTTATAATGGTAGTTATATTCTATACTAGCTGTGCCCGCGACTTCATGCGCGCAGACCACTGAAAAACTGTGCCCGCGATTTCGTACAGACCACTAAAAAACGTACCGATGCCTTGGACCATACTCAAAACAAAGTGAAAAAAAACAAAGACAATAAACAAACTTCAATTAAAAATAGTTTTCTTTCAGTAGTCAGGTTCACTACGACAACGCTTTCCGCTAAACAATGTTAGCAGTAGAACCACCAGGGATGTGTGCATAAAGATTGGTGGAGTTGCTAACACAGGAGAGAGCCACATGGAGCTGGCCGTGCGCAAAGCAGCTGACACTGAGGTCCACACCCGCAACGCGCAGGCCCTGCGCTTTGTTAATGGTCATAGCCAGGGGTGTAACTATCAAAGACTGGGCCCCATAGCAAACTCTTGATCGGGGCCCCCCCGGGTGCCACAAGCAGCCCCTCTTATAAATAGTGCCCACTGTAGAATGTGCCATACAGCCCCCTGTAGACAGTGCTATATAGCCCCACCTATAGACAGTGTCACACCCCATTTGTAGATAGCGCCCCCACCTCTCCCTTGTAGATAGTGCCATACAGCCCCCTTTAGATATCACCATAAAGCCCCCACTGTATATAGCGCTATACAGCTCCCACTGAATATAGTGCCACACAGCCCCCCTCCCTTGTATATAGTGCCACACAGCCCCCCTTAGTAGAAAGTGCAGCACAGCCCCCCTTAGTAGAAAGTGCCACACACTGTCTCCTGTAGATTGTGCCACACTCAGCCCCCTGTAGATAGAGCCACAGGCCCCCTTGTAAATAGTGCCATACAGTTCCCCCATGTGTATAGTGCCACACAGCTCCCCCTTGTGTATAATGCCACACAGCTCCCCCTGGTGTATCGTGCCACACAGCTTCCCCTTGTTTATAGTGCCACACAGCTCTCCCTTGTGTATAGTGCCACACAGCCCCCCTTTGTGTATAGTGCCACACAGCCCCCCTTGTGTATAGTGCCACACAGCCCTCACCTTGTGTTCAGTGCCATACAGCCCCCCCTTGTGTATAGTGCCACAAGGCAATGGCGAATCCGAGAAAGATGTATCAGTCAGGGAGATGTCACTCAAACATGGAAAGGTGGGTTTGGAGGCAGGACTATCTGACACGTCAGCATAGCGGCACCACCCCATGACCCTCTAATAAGTAATTAGCATATTGTGTGCGCCGTTTTAAAAGTGGATTTTAAGGATTTTGCTGCATCTGAAAAAAACATACAAGGGAATGTTTGGAAATATTGTCAATTCATGTATGGAAGAGGTTCAAGGGGTTATACCTGACAGATTCCCATTAAATATACAATGAATTGAGAACAATTCCATCTGCTGTAAAGGATTTTCCAGACACAGCTTCTGTGTCGACGCCCGTGGGCAATCAGTCTGCACCTGCTTCTATGTCTGTGAGACTAGCTCCATCTTCCACCACTCAGGATGGCAGGCTTAGGAGTGGGAGAGCCTATCACAGCCTGGCCAGACGGAGCTAGTTCCCGCCCACTGTCTATTTATACCTGCCTTTCCTGTTCCTCCTTTGCCTGTGATTCTTCTATGCTTGTTCCCTGGCTTGCTGCTGCTGCTTGTACTCTCATCCTCTGCTTGTTATTGACCTTGGCTTTCTGACCACTCTCCTGCTCAGCGTTTTGTACCTCGCTCTCTCCTGGTTCACTACTCTTGTTGCTCACGGTGTCTCCGTGGGCAGCTGCCCCGTTTCCCTAGCTTCTGTGTACCCTTGTATGTTTTGTCTGTCTTGCACTTACTGAGCGTAGGGACCGTCGCCCAGTTGTACCCCGTCGCTTAGGACGGGTTGTTGCAAGTAGGCAGGGACTGAGTGGCGGGTAGATTAGGGCTCACCTGTCTGTCTCCCTACCCTGTCATTACATAATCACAGGCCCATATACCTAGTCTACCCTGGTCCCTGACACATCTATGGACCCCCTTGAGACCCTGGCTCAGCAGATGCAGGACCTCTCCCTACAGGTCCAGGCCCTGGCTCAGAGGGACAATCTGCGTGATGCTTCCCTGGTAGTGCCCCCGACCTCACCTCTTGAACCCCACCTCAAGTTGCCTGACCGGTTCTCAGGGGACCGGAAGACTTTTTTTTCCTTTCGGGAGAGTTGTAGGCTCTATTTTCGCTTAAAGCCCCACTCCTCAGGTTCTGAGAGCCAGCGGGTGGGTATAATTATGACCCGGCTCCAGGACGGGCCCCAAGAATGGGCCTTCTCCTTGGCTCCTGACGCCCCTGAACTTTCCTCCGTTGATCTTTTCTTTTCTGCTCTCGGGCTCATTTATGACGAGACTGACAAGACTGCCTTTGCCGAGAGTCAGCTGGTGACCTCACGTCAGGGTAAGAGACCTGTAGAGGAGTATTGTTCTGACTTTAGGAAGTGGTGTGTAGCTTCTCGGTGGAATGACCCTGCCTTGAGGTGCCAGTTTAGATTGGGTCTGTCGAACGCCCTGAGAGACCTGCTAGTTAGCTATCCCTCTGCTGACTCCTTAGATCAGGTTATGGCTTTAGCGGTACGACTTGACCGACGTCTCAGGGAACGACGACTTGAACGTTTTTGTGCCTTCTCCTCTAACTCCCCCATGATGGCTCCCGAGGTTCCGTTGCTTCATTCTTCCAAGGAAAACTCGGCTGAACCTATGCAACTCGGGGCCTCCGTGTCCCCCCAACAACGTAGAGAGTTCCGCAGGAAGAATGGTCTCTGCTTCTACTGTGGGGATGACAAGCATCAAGTGAACAACTGTCCAGGGCGTAAGAATAAGCAGCCGGAAGAATTTCCGTGCCTAAGTGATCATCGGGGAGGTCACTTGGGCGCACAGGTATTTCCCGTAAAGATGAAACCTAATAAAATCTTGCTTCCCTTTCAGGTCTCTTTTGGTGGTAGGTCTGCTACCGGCAGTGCCTTCGTGCATTCAGGGTCTTCTGCTAATATTATGTCTGTGGAATTTGCTATGTCTCTAGCTATGCCATTGATTGATTTAACTAAACCTGTCCCGGTAGTGGGTATCGACTCCACTCCTCTTGCTAATGGTTATTTTACACAGCATACCCCTGTTTTTGAACTCCTTGTTGGCTCCATGCATTTGGAGCAGTGCTCTGTACTGGTGATGCAGGGATTATCGTCCGATTTGGTTTTAGGCATTCCCTGGTTGCAGTTGCATAGTCCCACGTTTAACTGGAATACTGGGGATCTTACCAAATGGGGTAATGAATGCATGACGTCATGTTTTTCTGTTAATTCTATTTCTCTCCCTGAGGAGGTGAACACTCTACCTGAGTTTGTTCAGGACTTCGCTGATGTTTTCTCTAAAGAGGCCTCCGAAGTGTTACCTCCTCATAGAGAATACGATTGCACAATCGATTTGGTACCAGGAGCTAAGCTCCCTAAGGGTAGGATATTCAATCTCTCTTGTCCCGAACGTGAAGCCATGAGAGAGTATATCCAGGAATGCCTGGCCAAGGGTTACATTCGCCCCTCTACTTCTCCGGTAGGTGCTGGCTTCTTCTTCGTAGGGAAGAAGGATGGTGGTCTTAGGCCGTGCATCGACTACCGGAACTTGAATAAGGTCACTGTAAGGAACCAGTACCCCCTTCCTTTGATTCCTGATCTCTTCAATCAGGTTCAGGGGGCCCAATGGTTCTCTAAGTTTGATCTACGGGGGGCTTATAACCTTATCAGCATCAAAGAAGGGGATGAGTGGAAGACTGCGTTTAACACGCCCGAAGGTAATTTCGAACACCTCGTCATGCCCTTTGGGTTGTGTAATGCTCCCGCGGTCTTCCAGAATTTCATAAATGAGATTTTAAGAGACTATCTGGGGGTATTTCTTGTAGTGTACCTTGATGACATACTTGTGTTTTCCAAGGACTGGTCCTCCCACATTGAGCATGTCAGGAAGGTGCTCCAGGTCCTTCGGGAAAACAAACAGTTTGCTAAGACCGAAAAATGTGTGTTTGGGGTGCAAGAGATACCATTTTTGGGTCAAATCCTCACTCCTCATAAATTCCGCATGGACCCCGCCAAGGTCCAGGCTGTGGCGGAATGGATCCAACCTGCCTCCCTGAAGGCGTTACAGTGCTTCCTGGGATTCGATAATAATTACAGGAGATTTATCGCTAACTTCTCGGTCATCGCTAAGCCTCTTACGGATCTCACTCGCAAAGGTGCTGATCTCCTCCACTGGCCTCCTGAGGCTGTACAGGCTTTTGAGGTCCTTAAGAAGTGCTTTATCTCGGCCCCGGTGCTGGTTCAGCCCAACCAAATGGAGCCATTTATCGTGGAGGTTGACGCATCCGAGGTGGGAGTGGGGGCTGTCTTGTCCCAGGGTACCAGGTCCCTCACCCATCTCCGTCCCTGTGCCTACTTCTCCAGGAAGTTTTCGCCCATGGAGAGTAACTATGATATTGGCAAATGCGAACTCTTAGCCATTAAATGGGCATTTGAAGAGTGGCGCCACTTCCTGGAGGGGGCTAGGCATCAGGTAACGGTCCTTACCGACCACAAGAATCTGGTTTTCCTAGAATCTGCCCGGAGGCTAAATCCGAGACAAGCTCGATGGGCGCTATTTTTTACCAGATTCAACTTTTTGGTTACCTATAGGGCTGGGTCTAAAAATATTAAGGCTGATGCACTGTCGCGTAGCTTCATGGCCAGCCCTCCTTCGGAGGAAGATCCTGCTTGTATTTTGCTTCCAGGTATAATAATTTCTTCTATTGATTCTGATTTAGTCTCTGAAATTGCGGCTGATCAAGGTTCAGCTCCCGGGAACCTTCCTGAGAACAAGCTGTTTGTTCCCCTGCAATTCCGGCTAAGGGTACTTAGGGAAAATCATGACTCTGCACTATCTGGTCATCCAGGCATCCTGGGTACCAAGCACCTCATTGCCAGAAACTATTGGTGGCCTGGGTTGCCTAAAGACGTTAAGGCCTACGTCGCCGCTTGTGAGGTTTGTGCTAGCTCCAAGTCTCCCAGGTCCCGACCAGCGGGCTTACTACGTTCTTTGCCCATTCCCCAGAGACCTTGGACCCATATCTCCATGGATTTTATCACCGATTTGCCTCCATCTCAAGGCAAGTCGGTGGTGTGCGTTGTAGTAGACCGCTTCAGTAAGATGTGCCACTTTGTGCCCCTCAAGAAACTACCCAATGCTAAGACGTTAGCTACCTTGTTTGTCAAACACATCCTGCGTCTCCATGGGGTTCCTGTCAATATTGTTTCTGACAGAGGGGTACAATTTGTTTCATTGTTTTGGAGAGCCTTCTGTAAAAAGTTGGAGATTGATCTGTCCTTCTCCTCTGCCTTCCATCCTGAAACTAATGGCCAAACCGAGAGGACTAATCAGTCTCTAGAACAATATTTAAGGTGTTTTATCTCTGACTGTCAATATGATTGGGTCTCATTCATTCCCCTCGCCGAATTTTCCCTTAATAACCGGGTCAGTAACTCGTCAGGGGTCTCCCCCTTTTTCTGTAATTTTGGGTTTAATCCACGGTTCTCCTGCGTTTGACCTGGTAGTTCCAACAATCCCGAGGTAGAGGTCGTTCATCGGGAACTGTGCACAGTCTGGGCCCAGGTTCAGAAGAACCTAGAGGCGTCCCAGAGCGTACAAAAAACTCAGGCTGATAGAAAACGTTCTTCTAACCCCTTGTTTATGGTCGGGGATCTGGTGTGGTTATCATCTAGGAACTTGCGTCTTAAGGTCCCGTCCAAGAAGTTTGCTCCCCGGTTTATTGGGCCGTATAAGGTCATTGAAGTCCTCAATCCTGTCTCCTTGCGGCTGGAGTTACCCCCATCTTTTCGTATACACGACGTGTTTCATGCCTCCCTCCTTAAATGCTGCTCCCCGTCCTTGGCTCCCTCGAGGAAACCTCCTGTTCCCGTTCTCACCCCTGAGGGGGTGGAATTCGAGGTGGCCAAGATTGTGGACAGCAAGATGGTCCAAGGCTCCCTCCAGTACCTGGTCCATTGGAGAGGATACTGGTCCTGAGGAGAGGACTTGGGTACCCGCCCGGGATGTTCACGCTGGGGTATTGGTCAGGAAGTTCCACCTTCGTTTCCCCAATAAACCAGGTCCGCTTAGAAAGGGTCCGGTGGCCCCTCATAAAGGGGGGGTACTGTAAAGGATCTGCCAGGCACAGCTTCAGGGTTAACTTCCTTAGGTAATCAGTCTTCACCTGAGTCTATCTCTCTGAGACTGACTCCAGCTTCCACCACTCAGGCTGGCAGACTTAGGAGTGGGAGAGCCTATCGCAGCCTGGCCAGACTCAGCTAGCTCCCGCCCTCTGTCTATTTATACCTACCTTTCCTTTTCCTCCTTGCTTGTGATTCTTTCCGTGTGGTTTCCTGGCCCAGCTACAGCTCCTAACAATTTGATCCTGCTCCATTCTGACCCTGGCTTTCTGACTACTCTTCTGCTCTGCGTTTGGTACCTCGTGCTCTTCTGGTTTGACTTGGCTCGTTCACCACTCTGTTGCTCACGGTGTTGCCGTGGGCAACTGCCCCTTTCCCTTTGCTTTATATTCCCTTGTATGTTTTGTCTCGTGCACTTACTGAGCGTAGGGACCGCCGCCCAGTTGTACCCCGTCGCCTAGGGCGGGTCGTTGCAAGTAGGCAGGGACAGAGTGGCGGGTAGATTAGGGCTCACTTGTCCGTTTCCCTACCCCTATCATTACACCCTGCTTCATTCTGACCCTGGCTTACTGACTACTCTCCTGCTCTGCGTTTGGTACCTCGTACACTCCTGGTTTGACTCAGCTTGTTCACTACTCTCCTGCTCAGCGTTTGGTACCTCGTACACTCCTGGTTTGACTCGGCTCGTTCACCACTCTTGTTGCTCACGGTGTTGCCGTGGGCAACTGCCCCATTTCCCTTAGCTTTGTGTACCCTTGTCTGTTTGTCTGTCGTGCACTTACTGAGCGTAGGGACCGTCGCCCAGTTGTACCCCGTCGCCTAGGGCGGGTCGTTGCAAGTAGGCAGGGACTGAGTGGCGGGTAGATTAGGGCTCACTTGTCTGTTTCCCTACCCCCATCATTACACAATTGTTAGAAGAATTTATGTACTTATCAAAGAGATTCAAGGAGTCACCTGAATAGAGAATGCGCATCTTTTATTCTTATCGATAAGGAGACAATATGGTAAAATGTCTGCTGCTAGCTTGAGTATCATGGCTTTTATACATGGGATAAACCTAGTTCAAACTAGTCCTTACACAGCTTTGTTATCTCTTTTCTCGACCACGATACTTATGTAAATACTTCACTTCTCTCTCTAAAGAAATTCAACTGCCCACCCCCGTCTACTTGATAATATATGAAACACTTTGTCAGCAAAAAAACCTTTGCAGAGAAACTTGTATAGCTTAATACACACTTTAGTTTCCGATACATAAATTCAAAATAAAACTTTCCTAACACTGCCCCACAGTATAATGCCCACACAGTATAATGCCCCCTCATAGCTGCCCCACAATATAATGCCCCCCATACAGGGGCGTAGCTAAAGGCTCATGGGCCCCGATGCAAAAATTCTTACTGGGCCCCCCCCCCCCCCCGCAAACTTCTCATGGCCGACGGTCCGCAGCTTTCAGCTGCATCGCTGGGTCTCCTAAGTGACCCAACAATGCAGTACTAGCAGCCGCGGCGTCACTAAGGCTGGGTTCACACACCCTATTTACGGACGTAATTCGGGCATTTTAGCATTGAATTACGTCCGAAAATGCGGCTCAAAAGCGTTGGCAAACATCTGCACATTCATTTGAATGGCTCTTACGATGTTCTGTGCCGACGGTCATTTTTTTTTACGCGCCGCTGTCAAAAGGTGGCGCGTAAAAAAGACGCCCACGTCAAAGAAGTGCCTGTCACTTCTTCAGACGTGAATGGAGCCGTTTTCCATGGACTCCATAGAAAAACAGCTCCAATTACGTCCGTAATGGACGCAGCGAAAGACGCCTGCACATGCCATTACGGCTGAAATTACGCTGCTGTTTTCTCCTGAAAACAGCAACGTAATTTCAGCCGTAACGGACGCTGCCGTGTGAACATACCCTCAGGGCTTAAAATGTCAGGGGAAATAGCCCCAATACATATGTGTCCGCCCAAAAAAAAGTGTGTATATGAGACAGCATAGCATATCTATAGCACTACGACCCTATAAACTATGGATAGGATTTGATACAGTGGCTCAGCAGACAGTATCACACATGATAGGATTAGATACAGTGGCTCAGAAGGCAGTATCACACATGATAGGATTAGATACAGTGGCCCAGCAGACAGTATCACACATGATAGGATTAGATACAGTGGCTCAGCAGACAGTACCACACATGATAGGATTAGATACAGTGGCTCAGCAGACAGTACCACACATGATAGGATTAGATACAGTGGCTCAGAAGGCAATATCACACATGATAGGATTAGATACAGTGGCTCAGCAGACAGTATCACACATGATCGGATTAGATATAGGGCCCAGCAGACAGTATCACACAAGATACGATTAGATACAGGGCCCAGCAGACAGTATCACACATGATTGGATTAGATACAGGGCCCAGCTCGCTGACATTGCGTCTCTAGCGCTGGACCCAGGATAGGTAAGAATAATAATTTTGCTTCTTTATGTGTTACTGATTATTTTTGTGTGTGTGTGTGTTTTTTTTACAGGTTCGGTTGTTGGACTTCGGATTCGAAGACTTCAATGACGGCGTTTTTTTATTCTCAATAAAATGGTTAATGAGGGTTGTTTTTTTATTTCAATAAAATATTTTTTCTATGTGCTTGTATCTTTTTAAACTTTATTATCACCGCCTTAGTAATGGCCGCCGGCTGATTGACAACCTCCATTTCTAAGGCGAGGCTTAATGTTAGCCGGTGCAGAGGCTACACTAACCCCCATTATTACCCCGCTACCCACCGCCACCAGGAGTACTGGGAAGAGACGGGTACGAACCAGTACCCGACCATCTGTAGTGACGGGCAGGCACCGGGGTGGCTGCAGGCTGGTAGTATTAGGCTGGGGAAGGCCAAAAACAGTGGCCCTTCCCACCCTTGTAATGCTGCTTGCTGCTGCTGTGTTGTATCTGGCTGGTTATGAAAATTGGGGGGGACCCCACATCGTTCTTTCCAATTATTATTTTTTTTTTTTAAATGACGTGGGGTCCCCCCCATTTTTCATAACCAGCCAGATACAATAAAGCAGCAGCAGCCTAGTATTACCAGGATGGGAAAGGCCACTGTATCTGGCCTTTCCCCTCCTGATAATACCAGCCTGCGGCCACCCCAGTGGCCGACCATCACTACAGATGGTCAGGTACTGGATCGTACCCGGCTCTTCCCAGCACCCCTGGTGGCGGTGGGTACCGGGGTAATAAAGGGGGTTAGTGTTAGCCTCTGCATCGGCTAACACTAATCCCCACCTTAGCAATGGATGCTGTCAATCAGCCGGCGGCCATTACTAAGGCGGTAGTAATATAGTTTTAAAAAAAAAACACAAAGACATAGAAAAATATATTTTATTGAAATAGAAAAAAACCCACACAGCCCTCATTAACCATTTTATTGATAATAAAAAAAAAGCCGTCATCGAAGTAGTCCTGGAATCCGACGTAGTCCAACGACCGAACCTGTAAGAAAACACACAAAAAATGATTAGTAACACGTGTGTTAGGCTTAGATACAGGGCCCATGTGTGATACTGTCTGTGGGACCCTGTATCTAAGCCTACCACAACGTAGGCTTAGATACAGGGTCCAGCAGACAGTAATCTTATACAGTATAAGATTACTGTGTGCTGGGGCCCTGTATCTAAACCTACAGTGTGGTAGGCTTATATACAGGGCCCATCAGACAGGATCACACATGGGCCATGTATCTAAGCCTACCATGTGATTGGCTTAGATACAGGGCCCAGCAGACAGGATCACACAATCTGTGATCCTGTCTCATGGGCCCCCTAAGCCTGCTACATCGTAGGCTTAGGGGTTGTACAGTCCCTAAACATTGATGGCCTATCCTCAGGATAGGCCATCAATAGCTGATGTGTCTCTCGGGACCCGCAAATCAGCTGTTTTGAAGGGGCCGCAGCACTCGTACGAGAGCTGCTTCCCCTTCATTTCACTACTCGCTCACACTGTGAATCGCCGACACGGATTCACAGTGTGCCGGAATGAAGTGACAGGAATGAAGGGGAGCAGCTCTCGTACGAGTGCTGCGGCCCCTTCAAAACAGCTGATTGGCGGGTCCCGGGAGTCGGACCCCGCCAGTCAGGGCTAACCTTACCTTCCTCTTTGGCCGCGGTGCGAGTTCTGTCGTCTCGATGCTGTGCGCGGCGCATAGCGCTGTGACGTCATGCGCTGCGCACAGCGCTTGACGTCAGGACCTCCGCTGCCATCCGGAACCAGGAAGGTAAGTAAAGTATGTTACTATAGTAACAGGGGCCTGCGGCCCGAGTTACTATAGTAACTTTTTATTGATGTGGTGCGGGGGGCCGTGGGCCCCCCTGGCTTCGGGGCCCGGTCGCAATTGCGACCGCTGCGACCCCTATAGCTACGCCAGTGCACCCATAGCTGCGCCCACAGTATAATGCCACCCATAGCTGTCCCCACAGTATGATGCCCCCATAGATGCCCCCACACAGTATAATGCCCCCATAGCTGCCCCCACAATATAATGTCCCCCATAGCTGCCCCAAAGTATAATGCCATCCATAATTGTCCCCACAGTATAATGCCGCCCATACAATATAAAGCCCCTCATACAGTAAAATGCTCCTATAGCTGCCCACATATCAGCCCCACTTCCCTACCCAGTATAATGCCCCATAGTGCCTAATAGAAAAATAACATAATTACTTACCTATCCCCGTTCCCACAACAAGTGGAGGATCCTTCTCCTCTGGTCTGTGCTGTGAGTGACTCGGCGCAGACAGGCGATGACGTCACTACATCACGCCTGCCTGCGCTGAGCCGCTCATGGCAGAGTGAATGCTGGAGCACGGAGCCATCAGCTCCTTGCTCCAGCATTCTGGAAGCGGGACCCGCAATTGCGGCTGTTGCGACCCCTAGAGCTTTGCCAATATTACAGTAGCCCTGCTCTGTCATAGTGTTCAACAGCATCTGCGTCGCTACCTCTGTAGCAGCCATAGCAGCTGCTAGTGGTGCCTCCGGGCATGGGGGGGGGTGCCGTTCTGACTTGCGGGCCCCCTCATGCCGCATTCCCCATAGCAGCCACTATGGCTGCTACAGTGGTAGTTACGCCACTGGAGGCACGATGGAATTTCATGCCCTTTATAAAAGAACCTACACCTTATTTAGATGGCTACAGCACTCCTCAGTGATTCCTAAAATTCTTACGATTTATAGTACAATGTATACTATTAGGGTATATTCACACGGCTTATTTTCAGACTTATTTTGGAGCGTAAAAGCTTGGTATTACGCTAAAAAACACACTTGAAATAAGCCTTCAAACAGTTTCCCATTGATTTCAACTGGAAATACACTGTGCTGTTCACATGAGGCGTATTTTTACACTGCTGAATTAAAAAAACGCCTCGTAAAAAGAAGGCTTGTAAAATTAAGTAGCATGTCACTTCTTGAGGCGTTTTTGGAGCTGATTTTTTATTGACACTATGAAAAACGTCTCAAAAAATGGCTCAAAATAAGCTTCAAATTAAAAAAGCTTCATTGTCAGCTTCAGGGTATGCTCACACGGAGTGTTTTCAGACGTTTTTCTGGCCATAAACGTCCCAAAAACGGCTTTAAAATTGGAAGCAGAACGCCTCCAAACATCTTCCCATTGATTTCAATGGGAAACATTGCGTTCTGCTCCGACGGGCGGTTTTTTGGCGGCCGTTTTTCAAAATGGCCTAGTAAAAAAACTGCCGCGAAAAAGAAGTGCATGTCACTTCTTCAGCCGTTTTTGGAGCCATTTTTTATAGACTCTATAGAAAAACAGCTCCAAAAACGGCCGTCAAAAACGCAGCGAAAAACACGAGTGGCTTAAAAAAACTTCTGAAAATCAGGAGCGGTTTTCCCTTGAAAACAGCTCCATATTTTCAGGCGTTTTTGAGATTGTGTGTGCACATACCCTCAATGACACCTTGAAATCAGAGGCTGTTTTCTTTTGAAAACAGCCTCATAATTTTCAGCCACTTCTTTTTGTACGTGTGAACATAAAATAACCCTAAAATAACAACGAAACAGTTTAAATGGAAGTTATCTCCTGCCACCTTGTGGTTCGCATTGATATTGCAGGGCAGGCCGCCTGCAAGTATTTCACAGACTTCTCCTTTCTTATTTTTGCAGGTTGGAAGGGGTTTTCTGGCCCAGCAACTGCCCCCTATATTTTTATTTAGGTAACTTTTACAGAACTCCAAATCCCGTTTTCCTTAACAGACTCTTAATAAATGATACAATTCTGTCTGCCGGCAACCATTACTAGGGAGAACGTACTAGATATTAATTTATGCAGGCCCCTCCTGACTATTTGGCCTGTACAGAGCACTGACCTCAAACCTATTGAATACTTTTGGGATAAATTTCTAACGCCATATGTGAGCAAGACCTACTCGTTTAACATCAGTGCCTGACCTCAAAAATGCTCTTTTTAGGGAACGAGTACAAATTCCCACACTTCTAAAACTTGTGGAAAGCCTTCCCAGAAGAGTGGAGGCTGTTATAGCCGCAAAAAGGGCACCCAACTCCATTTTTAACAATCATATAGGTGTAATAACTCTGCACACGGGTGTTTCCAAGCAGGGCCAGAGGGCATTAGTGAGAGGGGGAGACTTGGCGCCATTGGGGTGGGATAGACCACCTGTCGTGCTGTTGGACCTTGTATTTGCGCAAAGCTTGTTGTTGGATACTGTACCTGGAGACCATGGAGCTACTATGTGTGCAGTTTGGCCATGACTTTGGAAATCATGAGGCTGGCAGTGAGCTAGAATTTGTAGCAGATAAAAGCAGGAAGGAGAGGTGCAAATTGGATCAGAGGAGCCTTCATAAGTCTGTTGGCAATACTGCAATGTTCTGCACAGCTCTGTGGGTGCTGTACCTGAGAGCACATGTTTGTCACTGGGAGAAGAGCTGTTAATGATGAGAGACAACCTGCTAGGATTGGGAGCCATTGCTGGGTCCATGTGGGATGTGAGAAGTTAGCCCCTGAGAGGACGTTAGTAACCAGTGCTTATTTGGAGGTGGCTGCCCCTGAGGAATAGTGTGTGCCCTGTAAAGAAAGTGGACTGAGGCCTGTATAAGTATGTCTCCTGTAAAGTACGTGGACTGAGGCCCATGCTAGTGTGTATCCTTTAAAGTAAGTGCGGGTGCCATCCGACCACTAAACCAACCGGCCCAGCCAGTATCCACATCAGGAAGCCAGAGGCGGAAAACGGCAGATAATGTTATAAAATAAAAACAGGATTACTCACCTTTTAAATCCCCCTGCCTCCAGCGGCGACGTTCTGGTGGTCCACACCTCTGCAGCCAATGATAGCCTGTGATTGGCTGCAGCTGTCTCGTGAATGATGTACATGATATCATCGCTGCAGGACTGATCAGGGGTCTGGAGTCACACGGGACACTGTGTAACATTATCTACAGATAGCACTGTGTGTCACTATTTACAGGGGCACTGTGTGACACTATCTACAGGGGGCACTGTCTGGGACTCTTTCTACAGGGAGCACTGTGTGTAGCAATTTGTACAGGGGGCACTGTGTGGCACTATCTACAGGGAGCACTTAGTGGCACTATGTAAATGGGGCACTATGTGGCATATCAACCAGGGGCCCCTTGTGGCACTATCTACAGGGGGACTGTGTGTTTCACTTTCTACAGGGGGCATTGTGTGTGTGTCCCTATTTCAAGGACGCACTGTGTGTAGCACCATCTAAAGAAGGCAGTGTGTGTGGCACTATCTACATGGAGCTCTGTGTGTGTCACTTTCTACAGGGGGCACTGTATGTGTCACTTTCTACATGGGACATTCTGTGTCACTATTATTTGTATGGGGCACAGCCTATGGCACTATTTTCAGTACACACAGCAAATAGTGCTATTTTGATAGGGCGGTGTGTGTGTGTGTGTGTGTGTGTGTGTGTGTGTGTGAGTGTGTGTGTTTGTGTGTGTGACACGATTGTATTCAGGGGACACAGTGTGATATTAATTTTATTTAGGGGCACAGTGTGTGGGAGATCTGCATAGGGAACCAAAATACCTTGTGCCGTCCCCGAGTGCAAGTTCTAAATTGAAAGTAAGATGTTAGCAATTATAGCTTATAATAGAGAAAAGCAATGGGGACATCCGGAAAGTGGAAGCTGAAGCGACTGATATTCCTCTAACATGTATGGCCACCTTTACCAAAAATGCATTGAAACCCCGCGTGTGAAATTACCCTCCGTGTGAAGTCACGCCCCTAAACCCAGACCCACTTTTTATGCGTTTTAATCTAGCCGGTATTTTTGGGTGGGAACAGGTGGCAGCCCTCAAAGTAAGCGTTCTGAGGTCTTCGATAGTAAAAGTGTCCTGTGAAATAAGTGTGCCGAGACCTGTGCAAAGAAGAGAGTCCTGTAAAAAGAAACAGAACAGAAAGTGCCAACAGACAAGACAAGTGGTAAAGAGAAACTCCTCTTCCTGCAACTAAAGAGTTAACTATTTAATATTATATTCTATAAGTAAGTTATCGTGTTGATACTACTGTTACTATTTCTGCTGTGTCATCATTGCTAGTAAAGCTAAGTGATTCCCTTTTCTAACAAAAGAACTAATAATAATGGACTGCATATATGCTTCCTAGTGTTCTGGAACCATACACTGTAACAGTCTTATTGTGCTGAGTGTTGTGTGTCATGTACATTGCATGTTCACACCCCTCGGTGGTTCGGCCATTCTGTGAAATGTAGAGGCTTAGCAACCACATACTTGCAAACAGTCCCTTATTTATATACCGACTTTATTTACAAAGAATTACCACCCGCTCCTACTTAAGGTATCAAAACTAGCGAATAGCTTCTCCACACCAACGATATCTTGGGCCGGAAAAATTGCTATTGTTAAAATGATGATCTTGCCAATAATACTATATGTATTCTGTACAGTGACTATTCCACTTCCTATCATTTATCTCTCGAAACTTCAAAAGTTACTTACGGATTTCATATGGGCTGGTAAAAAACCTAGGATTCGATTTTCCACCATGTCTTGTTCTTGGTCTTTAGGGGGGATGGGGGTACCAGATATTAGGCGATATTTTCACTCTACGGTTCTTAGCCAGATTTATCATTGGTGGGGTAGACATAACGAACTTATATGGGTGGAA
Organism: Rhinoderma darwinii; assembly: GCF_050947455.1. Lineage (NCBI taxonomy): Eukaryota > Metazoa > Chordata > Amphibia > Anura > Rhinodermatidae > Rhinoderma > Rhinoderma darwinii. The sequence goes on from NC_134690.1 coordinate 97,028,831, forward strand.
ATTGAGAGGGCTACAGCGGGGGCTCACTTAATTTCTTTTTTGCCACTAAATCATTCTAATCGCCCGTATAGGAACATGAACATGCTTTCTATTGTTGCCTCTATAGCTTCTTGGCAATATTTGATTTCACATACGCCTAAGTCTGAATGTTACCCCCTTCGGTTACTTCTTCTTTGGTATCTTTCCTCCTTTACACCGGAATTAAATGTACTAAAATGGGAGGCAGCTGGGGTTGAAACGATCGGTTCCCTCTACGATTCAAAGGGAATGCTGCCTTTTAATAAATTGGTTGAAATATATGGTATATCCACTCATGATTTGTACAAATATTTTCAGATCCGTCACATCCTAAACAGTAGAAATTTAGATGGGCTACTATTCCCAAGAAGCGCTTTTGTGGCTTTCAACTCGGCTGCGCCTAAAATGAAGTGCATCTCGTGGTTTTATTCTACAATTTCTAATGTTCAGAGATTAGCTAAACCAGGGTATTTGCTTAAATGGGAGGCAGAACTGAATATGGTTATTACCTTAGCAGAGTGGCACCAGGCGATAAATTGGGTCCCCAAAATCTCAAAGGGAGAAAGTCACAGAGAAATAGCACATAAAATATTGCTTAGATGGTATAGAACCCCAACACTGTTGAAGAAATTTAACCCTTCCTACTCTCCTCTTTGTTGGAGGAATTGTGGCATCCTAGGCGATTACATGCATGTGTGGTGGTACTGTCCTTTAGTCTTTAACTTTTGGGAAATTACTTTTGTTTTTTTGTCCAGCATTGCTCCTGCATTGGCTTTGTGTTTTGTTGGTCTTGTTGACATTCCTAGAGACTTAAGGTGTATAACAGGACATGTCATTCTGGCAGCCAGACTGTTGATAGCCAGGTCTTGGAAATCTTCAGACCCCATTACGATCACTGAACTAACTAATCTCATTCAATTTGATTATACTATGGAAAAAATGGTAGCGGTTCGTTCTAATTCATACGGAAAATTTCTAAATGATTGGACGTTATGGTCAGTCTATAATGCCTCAAGAGCATTTCCTTTCTAGACTATAAATATTGGAAGTGTATCTAAGTGACTGGCGTAAAGATATCAGGATATAGTTGTAAGGTCCTAACAAGTCTAGGCAACTGATCTATAGTAGATTATATAGATAAAGTCTTGCATTGCCAATTATATGTATATAATTAGCGGAGCTGTACCTGGGGAAAGAATCGCAATTGCCTTGTGTATGTATGTGTATATATATATATATATATATATATATATATGTATATATATATGTATATATATATATATATATATATGTTGTAATCTTGCCTCTCTTCTTTTTCCTTCCCCCCTTTTTTTTTTTTTCTCTTTCTCCTAAATGTTTTTATTTATATTGTCGACTAATGAAAGGATATTTGAAATACATGTTGTATTTATTGTAAGATGTGAATATGTTTGAGAAAAAATTAACCTGTTTTCTTTTTTTGTTGTTTATGTTATGTTGAAAAATAATAATAAAGAAATAAAATTAAAAAAAAATATAGACCGTCCCGGCAAATTACTGTCCCGGCAACTGCTACATTCAATTGTATCTCCGTCCTCAGGACGCAGATAAAATTGAATACTATGGAAGAGCAGGAAACTATCCGCTTCTTGCTCTGCCATTCACTCCCCCTAGAGTTTCGGAATCCCCAGCCAAAGCATTGCCGATGCCCTGGCCGGGGATTCCGCTCATAGACGGAGCTCCTGACTTCCCTGTCTATATAAGGGAAGTGATGTCAGGGGCACCTCCTGCAGCGAAATTCCTGGCCAGAGCATTGCTGATGCTCTGGCCTAGGATTCCGCTCATAGAGGGAGCCACTGACGATGTCACTGTCCATATATAAACAATGATGTCAGGGGCTCCCCCTGGGAATTGCAGCATGACTAGATTCAAAGTGAATGGGACCGGCTGCAGTTTCCTGCACAGCTGGGAGTCTAAGAGTGACTTTGTGCAGAGAAAACATAGAAGGAGATGCAGCACCAAATCTGCACTGTGGCTTCTTTATTCTCAGGATCGGTGGGGATCCAAGAGATCAGGCCCCCACTGGTCATAAAGTGATGGCATATCCTAGTTATATGCCATCACTTTATAAGATTGGAGTAACCCTTTAATAATTTTTTAGCCTCTCCTTAAAAATGTGCCTATGCCTATTAAAAAGCACATCCATAATATTAAACATTTCCCAAGCTACTATAGCCACGAACTTACTCAAATTATCCACACCCAATATTTGACCCTCATTAAAAGCGGCTCTGAATGTTTGGAATTGCATGTATACTAAAAAAAAGTTCTTATTAAGCTTCCGCTCTCTCGCATCCCCATACAAATAATGTCATACTACTGTCGTGAAATCTCTTATGAGAACTGGTTAACATGTGGCATTACACATTTTGGAGATGTCACTAATTCCACGGGTCTATTGACCTTCACTCAATTGATGGATAGAATTACTATACCAAGATTTGATCTTCACAAATATTTACAATTACGCAGCTTTATTAACACTATTAACATCCCTCATTGTGATTCACCACCATTCTTAACTAATCCCTTATTAAATTCTTCTATCCAGAGGAAAGTAATTTCCTTATGTTACCATGCAATGGTAGAAGCATTAATTATTGACCCCCTCCCGTTTATACATAAATGGGAAACAAATTTTAACGCTTCTGTATCTGCTGAGAAGTGGAATAAAGCATTCAGTTTACCATCCAAACTATCTAAATGCATTAATCATATGGAGAACTCTAGAAAAATTCTCTATAGATGGTACTACACCCTCCAAATTAACGAAACGATACCAGGGAACGGAGGGTAAATGTTGGAGATTCTAGAGAGCTGGAGCGGATATGAAACATATATGGTTGGAATGTACGGTTGTGAACGAACTGTGGAAAGCTGTTGGACATTTATTATCAGTTATCTGTGAAATTAATATTACCTTATCCCCTTTACAATGTTTACTGTCTATTGACATTGAATTATTTCCTAATAACCTTAGAACAGTCATTTTCGATATATTAGTAGCAACTAGACTAAAAATGTCGAAATTTTGGAAAAACTCAGACATTTTGTTGGCAAAAATCATCAGCTTGATAAATGACAATCGCACGTCTGAAAAAACAATTGCTCTAAGTCTAGGAGGGTTTCCACGGTTCCTTCAAAATTGGGATATTTGGCTACATTCTAAGGCTATGTTCACACGACAGTGAAAAAAAAATGTCCATTAAAAACTGATCAACTGTCAGTTTTTCATGCCCATTTTGCATGAGTGTGTCTCCAAATTCTCATCCATTTCCAGTCCATCTGTCCGTTTTTTAATGGCTGTTTGACATCCGTTTTGTATCAGTTTTTCATGGCCGTTAAAAAAACTGATGAATTTCATTGGTCAGGCTTTTTTTCTCCCAACCCCCTGAAAACTCCAAAAGGAAGGTCACATGTTCACCTAGACACTATTTACAGCCTCCCTGTATATGATGCCACACACCTCCCTCTATATAATGCCACACATCTCCCTGTATATGATGCCACACCCCCCCTGTATATGATGTCACACCCTCCCTGTATATGATGCCACACACCTCCTGTATATGATGCCACACAACTCCCTGTAGATGACACACAGCCCCGATGCATATGATGCCACACGCCTCCCTTTAGCTGATTCCACACAGCCCGACATGAATACCCTACATACTCACTGATGCAGCACTGTCTTCTTCAAGTAAGGTCTCTCGTCTTCACTGGATCTGCGAAGGTGACGCATGACACTCACCGTTGCAGCTTGTCTTCACGTGTGGTCTCTCGTCTGCACGGAATCTGCGAAGGCGGCGCGATGACGTCATCACGTCGCCTTTGCAGAACCCGTGAAGACGAGAGTCCACACGTGAAGAGGTCAGCACTGCATTGGTAAGTGTGTGTCATTGAGCCGCCGATAGCCAGCAAGGGAACTAATTTTGCCATGTCACAGATCCGTTTTTAACATGTATTTACATGTATTGACGGCTGTTAAAAACGGATCCATTGAATTCTATGGGGGTCGTCAGGCCGTTAAAACCACCAAAAATAGAACATGTCCTATTTTTTGATGGCCATTATTCACGGGCCGTTTAAAAAACGGCCATGTGAATACACCTATAGAACATCATTGTTCTGAAAACGGCTGTGTGATGGCCGTTAAAAGAATGGCTGTAACACGGCCGTTTTTCACTGTCGTGTGAATAAGGCCTTAATATAATAAAGTTTCTATTTAGAACTATTGTTAGTATAAATACCATGCATATTATTGTACATTTCGGTGATATTGCTACTCTCTCCAACATTGGTCTTATATAATTGCTTATGCCTATGCACCATACTTCTTGTATGCATTTGAAATTTTTCTCACTACGTCACCATAGTTTGTTAATTTATACGTTTTTTATTGTTACTTTTGTTTTATGTAATCCCCTTGTAATGGGTCAATGTAACACTGCAACTATCTTATTGCTGACTGTATGCATTACTATTTGAATCCCATAAAAATATGCTGTGCACCTTGTAAATAATGAGAGATAGAGCCACAGACTGGACTGTTACTGTAACTGAGAGGATTTTCTCTGCCTAAATACCCAAGTAGTAATAGCTATTTTTTCAGCAATTTCCCTATAATTAAAGTTGAAATAATTAAAACGCTTACTTATGTGTATCGCAAAATGTCACCTAAAATGCTTCCACTTCTTTTGCACCTCGTACAGCTATCTCATTGTAAAATAAGAAAAAGCTATGGCTGTTGGAATGTGGAAAGATAAAAACAAAAAAAATATTCTGGTAACCTGAATATACACAGCAACTAAATTTCTGCCATTAAAAAAGTTAAATGAAAAACTCTTACACTGGACATAAATATTACATAATTTTCAGAAGATTTCACTGATGTCCACATGATCTCACAACAATTTGAAGTGTATGAGGGCAACCCCAACATCTCCCGATGCCTGCTGCTGTGGTAGACAAGGTTTTTCAAAATTGGATATTAACATGTCTGATCCTTTGTTCAGCCAGGAGATAAGCGTTGTCAGGTGGACGTGGCAGCTGTTCATCTCTCCCGCCTTATGGTAATAAACATGCATGCCCGACCATCAGATTTCTAGTAGTTTGCAGTGGAGGCTGGAAAATGAATTTCTGTCCCTTAGTAATAAATATTAGTAACAGCAACACAATCCCTTCTTGTGTCACATATTAAAATGTTTTATTGTTGGAGGTACTGTGCGCGATAAGGCCCCATGCACAAGACCGTGCCCGTAATCACTGTCTGTGGACGGCCGTGGACAGTCGTCTGCATTTGCGGACAGTGCTACCATTGTAAAGTATGGGAGAACGGTCCATAAAGCGCAAAAGATAGGACATGTCCTATCTTTTGGGGAAGGTTTCTACGGCACAGAGGACAATAGAAGTAAATGGATCCGTAATTGCAGACCGTAATTACAATTTTTACAGTCGTGTGCATGGGGCCTCAATCTTTCCAAACTCCTATAGTTTGCTGCTGGGAGTGTCTGGGATAGACAGGATGGAACAAGGTGGTAAAGCCCCTTGTATATTTCTGCTTTCATAGCAAATTTTCAAAGCAGATTCCAAACGGAAAATCTGCAACAAAGTACAGTTTAATCATACCTCACAACTTTTAACAATTGTATAGATGGACAAATTATGTGACAATTTTTTCAATGTCAAGCCACGCCTCTAATCCCGCCCAATCCTTGTCCATACACGCACAGTTCCTTTTGTGCCCCGACACAGTAATAGCGCCCTCCTTTCGGTAGCAAACAGAAATTGTGTCCCCACACAGTGATGATATCTCTTTAGTGCCCCCTTACAGTAATAATTCCCCCCTAGGTCCCCCACACAGCATCAGTGCCTCCACACATTATCATGCCCCTATAGTGCCCCAAACAGTAACATGCCTTAGTAGTGACTCCCACACATTATCATGTCCCCATACTGCCCCAACAGTGCATCACACCCCCAGAGTGCACCCACACAGTATCATGGCCCCAGAGTGCCCCCACACAGTATCATGCCCAGTAATGCACCCCCCAGTATCACGCCCTTTTAGTGACCACACACAGTATTATCTGTCCATAGTGCTCCCACACAATATCCTGCCTTCTTAGTGCTCCCACGTAATATCATGCCCCATAGCACCCCAACATAGTATGAAGCTCTTACAGTGCCACCATACAGTATGATGCTCCGTAGTGCCCCAGTACAGTATAAGGCACTATGGGGCATTATACTGTATCCACCACTCCATTTACACTGGGGTTCTTAGTGAGGTACCCCAGTGATCAGACATAAATCACTTATCCTATGGATAGTTGATAAATGTTGTTTCTGGGAAACCCCATTTAAGGTGGGAGTGGAATTACACATTTAGGCCAGGATCACACACACAGTTTTGATGCAGTTGATGGTGGCTCAGTTTTTCAAGCTAAACACAGGAGTGGACACAAAAAAGGATATGCGTCAGTGTAATGTCCGTGGTCGCTGACCACAAACTCCTCCCATCCTGTCGACGCCCTTCACTCCAGAGATGTCTGCACGTGCGGCCGTTCTGTTCTGCAGTGACCACTAGGGTGCGCTCGCGAGCTCAGTCCAGCCTTAAGGAACCAGAGCGCACACATGTGTGAGATTGAGTTGATTGCTCCCAGATCAGCCTGGACTTTAAGAATGCTCTGCCCCTTCCTGCATTGCCTGAGCATTGTTGTCGTTAACTATGTTCTTCTCTGCAAATGGTCCCCTAAGTGTCTCCAGTTCCCAGTGTTCCCCATTCCTGCTACCTGTAACCTGTTTCCTGTGTTATCCTGGTCCAAGTGCCATATTCAGTTGGAGTCGTGCTGCGATGAGTACCTCGCCTGTCTTGCTTCACCACGTCTGATGCCTGCTTGCTGCCTAGTCCCATCCGAGCCTGTCTTGCTACTGTCTGAAGCTACCACAGGTACACCTATACGAACTATTGACTTTGACCTGTGTCCTGTTGGCCAGCTGCCATAACGTAAAGGCGGTACGGTCCAGTGGGTCCGCACACACTTCGTGACCATACGCTCAGGCCATGGACCCCGCTGGTCAATCCAAGCCCATGATGATGTCACAATTGATGCGGCCGGATATGCTATACCTCCGGTCTTGACAGGACCATCTCCTCCAGGCATTGAACATTATTGCACATCGGCTGGATGTGCAAACTGTCGTTCCTCCTACTACACCTCCTGGCAGTACAGACCCTCCGACTACTACTCCTGGCAGTGCTGATCCCCGATTTTCTTTGCCGCTACCTCATCGCTATGATGTAGACGCGAAGACCTGCAGGGGATTTTTTAACCAGTGCCAGATCCACTTTAGCCTGTATAAAAGGGCATTTTCTACTGATGGCGCAGGAGTCGCTTTCATCGTCTCTCTCTTCACTGGCAGGGCCCTAGAATGGGCGAACCCTATCTGGGAGAGACAAGGACCAGAGACCCGTGACTTCCAGGGGTTCCTACAGACATTTCGCACAGTGTTTGAGGAGCCTGGACGAGTCTCGTCGGCATCTGCCTCCTTGCTGAACCTACGCCAGGGAGACACTTCCATTGGCGAGTACACCATCCACTTCCGCACCCTGGCGGGAGAATTGTTGTAGAACAATGAGGCCTTGGTGGCTACATTCTGGCAGGAACTATCCCCCGAGGTTAAGGACGAGCTTGCCGCCTGAGATCTGCCATCTACCCTGGATGACCTCATCCTTCTGGCTGCCCGGATTGACATAAGGATCCGAGAACGGCTCCAAGAGGCTCGCAGGGAGGGAGGACTCCCTAGCCCGGTTCCTACTTTGCAGTAACCCCTGCTGTCCTCATCAGCTGTTCCTCCAAAGGAGTCTTTGAAGATGGACCATCTTAAGCTGTCTACCCTGGAGAGACAACACAGATGCACTTCGGGACTCTGTCTATATTGCGGCCTCGGAGGCGATCTTGTGCGACTGTGCCCACAAAAGCCCCAGAGCCTAGGGTTGGTTGGAGAGACAACCTTGGGTGAAGAGGGTCTTTCTTCTAAATGATCCATCCCCGTGACCATAGTGTCCGGCGAAAAGACGCATCGGGTCTCTGCCTATCTGGACTCAGGCTCCGCAGCTAACTTCATTCGGAGAGACCTGGTGGATCTTCTCCAGTTACCCACAACACCTCAAGGCTTGAGGTCCTTACAGTGTTTCCTGGGATTCACTAATTTCTACAGACAGTTCATTCCAAACTTCTCCTCACTGACATCTCCTATCTCTATTCTCACCAAGAAAGGCATGAACGCCAAGGTGTGGACTCCAGAAGCGGAATCCGCATTTAACAGCCTGAAGAGTGCCTTCACGTCAGCCTCTTTCCTCCATCATCCAGATGTATCTCGACAGTTTTCATTGGAGGTGGACGCCTCCTCTGTTGGTGCTGGTGCACTCCTGTTCCAGAGAGGTTCCAAGGGCAAGACAATGGTATGTTGCTATTACTTAAAAACTCTTCCCTTCCGCAGAACGCAACTACTGGATTCGGGATCGGGAGTTACTGGTCATCAAATTGTCCTTGGAGGAGTGGAGACATCTGCTAGAGGGTGCAGTTCATCCTATCTTGATATTCACTGACCAAAAGAACCTCACTGATCTCTAGACGGCCCAACGGCTGAACCCTCGTCAGGCCAGGTGGTCGCTCTTATCTGCCCGGTTCCAGTTTGAGCTCCACTACCGTCCGACCAAAAAGAATGTGAGGGCCGATGCCTTGTCCAGGTCGTTCGAGACAGAGGACACCATGGAGTCTCCACAAAGTATTATTGACCCTTCTTGCATTGTCTTGGTCAACCCTCCTCAATTTCTCCCAGGCACCGAGGTCTGGCTGTCCTCCAGGAATATCCGACTGAGAGTGCCATCATACAAGTTTGCTCCCAGGTTCCTCGGACCCTTCGAGATCCTACAGCAGATCAATCCTGTCTCCTACAAGCTTCGGCTGCCTCCTACCCTCAAGATCCCTAACTCCTTCCATGTCTCCTTCCTGAAGCCGGTGGTTCTGAACTGCTATACCAAGATTCCTAGCCCTGCAGTTGCGTCCAGCGGTTCTTCTGATACCTTTGAGGTTAAGGAGATCTTGGACACCAAGAGAGTAGGAGGAAGAACTTTTTAATTGGTGGAGTGGAGGGGGTTTGGTCCTGAAGAGAGGTCCTGGGAGCCAGAAGAAAACCTCAATGCTCCTACCCTCCTGAAGAAGTTTCTCTCTCGCTTAGGTCCCAAGAGGAGGGGGCGTAAGAGGGGGGATACTGTAATGTCCATGGTTGCTGACCACGAACTCCTCCCATCCTGTCGATGCCCTTCTCTCCAGAGATGTCTGCACATGCGGCCGTTCTGTTCCGCAGTGACAACTAGGATGCGCTCGAGAGAGCGCACACATGTGTGAGATTGAGCTGATTGCTCCCAGATCACCCTGGACTATAAGAAGGGCTCTGCCCCTTCCTGCATTGCCTGAGCATTGTTGTCATTACCTATGTTTGCAAATGGTCCCATAAGTGTCTCCAGTACCCAGTGTTCCCCGTTCCTGCTACCTGTAACCTGTATCCCGTGTTATCCTGGTCCAAGTGCCATATTCAGTTGGAGTCGTGCTACGCTGAGTACCTCACCTGTCCTGCTTCACCACGCCTGGTGCCTGCCTGCTGCCTAGTCCCATCCGAGCCTGTCTTGCTACTGTCTGAAGCTACCACAGGTACACCTATTCAAACTATAGACTTTGACCTGTGTCCTATTGGCCAGTGGGTCCACGCACCCTTCGTGATAGTCAGTCTTTTCTTTATACCTTTCCTTTCTTTTGGATCCACTTCAGGCTTTGGCAAATAAATACTGAACCAAAAACTGCACCAAAATCTGCATCAACACTGCATGTGTGATCTTCGTCTAAAGCTAGACTTCACAAATGCTCAGAGTTAGGGCTCATATACACAGGTGTATTATGGCTCTATACAGCCGCCATGTTGTATGGAGCCATATTACCTCACGCATAGCAGCCTATGGGGGCCTACTATCAGCCATATGCCTCTGATTTCATACAAAGGCATTTTCTGTTGGTTCCCATATGATTTACCTTGCTGTAAGGAGGCACCATGCAGCGGCTCATATAGCGCCTACAACACTGCACTACAGAATTATAGGGACTCCCCGTGCCGCCAGACAGCCTCCATGCACACGGCTCTTCTCTATGCATGGAGCCTTAGTTTCAAGAGCATTGAAGTGAATTTCTTTGCTGTGCAGAAAATAATTTTTTAGAACTGGCAGTAATATTTTCTGCTGTGTAAGTGATTTCACGTAGGGCTCTTCCAGCATTCAGATTTTTTTTAGGGGAGATGAATAATAAGGTGATGCATTCAGTCTTCCTTTTCTCCTGTGGTTTGTCATATCAATGGCTTTGTACAAAGACCAGAGCTTCTTCTTTTGTGGATAGTCAATTATTCTCAATTCAGTTTAGCTAAAGTGCTCTCTTTGCTTCTTTGATAGCACACAACAAAAGCAAAAATGCCGCTCATAATCAGGAAAATACAGGCCTTGTCTGAGCTCTATTAGATGTTCTTTAATGTAACCAGACGTCTGCAACATTACAACAAATAAGCCACTGTTCGACCGTTATTAAACATTGAACCTTAAATGAACCATGTGCCAGGGATAAGACTGCCTGCTCATTTCTCACAAACATCATGGTAAGCTGCACTTTCTATTTATGTGGGCTCAGAATGGTCCAAGCTGGATTTATCGAGTTCTTGGCCCTCAAAGGAAAACAATCATTTTCTTTAGCATCAATATCTGATATATTAGCTGTAAAAAATAATTTTAAAGATGTTTCACCCATGAAGAGCTGTCTCATGCATACCTATGCAACTTTACCGGAATTTCTGCGAGACTCCCGAAAAGCAGGGAGTTGTTCTAGACTCCTGGCAGAGTAGGAAAATCTCCCCGTTTGCTCCACGTTCTGACGAAACAATAATTTCTCCCTTTTCCTGCATTCCTCTTTACTCCCAAGCAGTACTGCAGACCAGGTCCTGATGATGAGTAATACATGGAGCTCCATCCTCCTGTCAAACCACTTAAATGCTGTGGTAAATATTGGCCGCAGCATTTAGGGGTTAAACAGCCAGAATCTGAGTTATTTCCGATCCCGGCCACTGCAGCGGGACCTTGACTGTCAGTCAATGCCCCCACGGTGATCATGTTGCCACAACTTTTGTCCCTGCGCAATCACCATGGCTGTATGTCATGGTGGCTTAATGGAAGCCAATACACAATTTACAAATACGTCATGGTGGCTTAACACATTAAATAAAAAATTCTGAGATATGCCATTTCTTTCTGTGACAAAGTAAGTGGCTTTAATAGTTGGTATTGCCCCATTTGGCAGAAACAACCTCCAGCAAGCAAATATTCACCATATGGAATGACGTAGGCACCGCAATGACATCACAGAGAAGGCTACTAATGGAGGAGCAAACTCCATTGCAACCGACATCCAATTGAAATAGAAATGAAGTCATTCTAAAGATTGAGCATTTTTATGGTAGCCTGGAGTTGCATACTAATAATAACACTAGTAATAAAACTAACAATAATAATAATAATACTAACACTACTATTACTAATAATATAATACATTTAATAATAGCAGTAATGTAAACAGGTAACAGTTGTGAATCTGATATTACTGCACAGCTATGGTTATACACACTGTGCAAGCCCAAAAGATTGCATAATATCCACCATGGGCTGTTCAGATAATATGATGTATGTTATATTATTATACAATATTTTATATGTAAGCATTTGTTACTAGAGAGGTTACCAGTCTCATGAATAGTTCAATTCTTCAGCATTGGCCTCTCCAGTCATGCACATAATGTTGTTCATAAACTGTTGTCCTCAAATATAGCGTAAAAGACTCTTTATAGGTCGAGCCTACTTATAATGGTTTTGAAATTTATCAGTGATGTGAAGATCTGTATGGACAGCCGGGCAGATACTCTCTTTTTGGCTGGTATTTAGCTCTTCTCCATTAGGGCAGGTCTATGATCAGTAACTGCAAGTTTAGCTACAGTGCTCTATGTAGTCACAAATCTACCTCCTGTCTTCTTTTTTTATAATATCAAAGGTCCTGTTCCTGACCCATGCTTTACACTGCAGCTCTGTTCATAATAGTACGTTGGCTCCGATTTTATTGTTTGTAGTATGTGTTCCTAATTGAGCTATTCTTATGTCTTTTTGATCACTTTTCTCCCACTGAAATTTGGACCAGATGAAAAAAATCTGAATTATGATGTGATTGTGGTTTATTGGGAGGATGTAATTGAACAAAAGTGACTGTTATTATGTATATGGATGAGAATGGAGACACATATTGGGGTGTTCCATTACAGATTGTTCTATGGTAACTTAATTTTAAAAAATCCTTTAAAAAAATAAATAAAAATCCCTTAATTACCTGGTGGATACAAAGTTATTCGATCCTACTCCTCTGGATAAGGCTTAAAAGGCCTCTAGACAACATATAATATTAAGTAGCAAGGGTAATAAGACCCTGAGGACCCTGTGAACCCTGTGTATGTGGAGAGGTTTCTGTATTTCGATGCCCTGGTTCGCGGTACGCCTGTGGTTGTTAACCATCCCCTGTTTATAGAATGATGGGAGTGACCATCTGTTGGCAAATATCAGAGGAAGTGTTGAATGTAACTCGTGCTAATACAGTATAAGGCAATAATACTATCTACCATTGATGCCTCACCCACGCTGGTTATTTATACAATGGTGGTGGAGATGATGTTGCTGATGGTTTATCAATTGTAAAGTTACAACCGTTATTTGGACGACACTCTCCATCTGTTTTTCATGCTAATGACATACGTTATGCAAAAGTTGTCGACAGCACACAAAACTCCATTACTTTATTCATTTGCTGTGGTAATTTCGTGTGCTGTCGACAACTTTTGCATGAGGTGTATTGATAGTGAGGGCCAGACGGACCTATCCCTCCAGGTGACAAGCACTCATTACTTAGCATAGGAAGTGCTGCTGAAACAAACCGTTATTTCTGTAAGGCTGGGTTCACACAACCTATTTTCAAACGTAATCGAGGCGTATTATGCCTCGTTTTACGTCTGAAAATAGGGCTGCAATACGTCGGCAAACATCTGCCCATTCATTTGAATGGGTTTGCCGACGTATTGTGCAGACGACCTGTAATTTACGCGTCGTCGTTTGACAGCTGTCAAACGACGACGCGTAAATGGACTGCCTCGGCAAAGAAGTGCAGGGCACTTCTTTGCCACGTAATTTGAGCTGTTCTTCATTGAACTCAATGAAGCACAGCTCAAGATATACGAGCGTCTCAGACGGCTCGCAAAATGCGAGGAGGAGCATTTACGTGTGAAACGAGGCAGCTGTTAACAGTCTGTCTTTTCACACGTGAACATACCCTTAGTCTAAGGGTATGTGCACACGTAGTGACCAAAAACGTCTGAAAATACGGAGCTGTTTTCAAGGGAAAACAGCCCCTGATTTTCAGACGTTTTTTGAGCAACTCACGTTTTTCGCGACGTTTTTCGTGTTGTTTTCGCGGCGTTTTCGCAGCGTTTTTTATGTCAGTTTTTGGAGCTGTTTTCATTGGAGTCTATGAGAAAACGGCTCCAAAAACGTCCAAAGAAGTGCCCTTTTGCCGAGGCTGTATTTTTACGAGTCGTCGTTTGACAGCTGTCAAACGACGACGCGTAAATTACAGGTCGTCGGCACAGTACGTCGGCAAACCCATTCAAATGAATGGGCAGATGTTTGCCGACGTATTGTAGCCTTATTTTCAGACGTAAAACGAGGCATAATACGCCTCGTTTACGTCTGAAAATAGGTCGTGTGAACCCAGCAACAGAATCAAGCTCAGTACATAACTACTATGCCAGAACAAAGCTCAGTACATATATACAGCACCAGAACAAAGCTCAGTACATAAATACAACACCAGAACCAAGCTCAGTACATATATGCAGCATCAGAAGCAAACTCATTGCATAAATACAGCACCAAAACTAAGCTCCGTACATATATACAGCACCAGAACAAAGCTCATTACATAGGTACAGCACCAAAACCAAGCACAGTACATACAAAAAGAATCGAAGATAGGAGCAGCACTGTGGTTCCACGCCTGGTAAGGCCGGTGCTATGCTTCAAACAGAGGAGTGACCTCTCCTTGTATAGTACACGTCAAAAAAGAGAGCGAAGCAGCACTCAAGAAAAATTGGGTTTATTCATCCAACATCCAGAACAACGTTTCACCTTCTCTATGAGGGCATTTTCAAGCTCAGAACATATATACAGCACCAGAACAAAACTCATTACATAAATACAGCACCAAAACTAAGCTCAGTACATATATGCAGCACCAGAACAAAGCTCATTACATAAAAACAGTACCAAAACTAAGCTCAGTACATATATACAGCACCAGAACAAAGCTCAATACATAAATACAGCACCAAAACAAAGCTCAGTACATATATACATCACCAGAACAAAACTCATTACATAAATACAGCACCAAAACTAAGCTCAGTACATATATACAGCACCAAAACAAATCTCATTACATAAATACTGCACCAAAACTAAGCTCAGGACTAGAGATGAGCGAACCGGGACAACCGAACCCGGTTTCGGTCCGAACATCGGGAAAAGTTTGGTTCAAAGCAAATCCGAACTTCACCGGGTTCGGCCGAACCCGTTTTGACCGAACCTGGCTACATTTTGGCGCCTGCCACATGTTAGATGTAAAATGGAGGATTTCACAATATCACCTGACATCAGGCTACCCCATAATGCCTTGCAAACGGCTCTCCCAGCCAATTGGGAGGCAGCATAGGGGCGGGCTCAAGCCTGCAATAAAAGTCTATGCACGGAGCTCAGCGGCCATTTTAGAGACAGGAGCTGTAGGGATAGCATCTCTGTGCAGTAAGGGAAAGCTTTAGGAATCTAAAAGGCAGGAATCCAGCAATCGAAGGGGCTCATCCACTACTCACTACTCAGCCAGTGTGTGAATACGCTTTTATAAGGGGCTCATCCCCGTTGCATCCAACTTGCAATACAGGCAGCCTTTGTAGTACTACAACGCCCAGCATTCCCTGAGTCAGTGCACAGTGGCTGATAGAAATTCTCATTCATTGCCATTTGCCAAGCCAGTGTGTGAATACGCTTTTAGAAGGGGCTCATCCCCCGGCCGTTAACATAACAAACAAATAACAATCCAACTTGCAATACAGGCAGCCTTTGTAGTAGACGTAGTACTACAACGCCCAGCATTCCCTGAGTGCACCGCGGTGTGGCTGATAGAAATTCTCATTCATTGCCATTTGCCAAGCCAATGTGTGAATACGCTTTTAGAAGGGGCTCATCCCCCGGCCGTTAACATAACAAACAAATAACAATCCAACTTGCAATACAGGCAGCCTTTGTAGTAGACGTAGTACTGCAATGCCCAGCATTCCCTGAGTGCACCGCGGCGTGGCTGATAGAAATTCTCCTTCATTGCCATTTGCCAAGCCAGTGTGTGAATACGCTTTTAGAAGGGGCTCATCCCTCGGCCGTTAACATAACAAACAAATAACAATCCAACTTGCAATACAGGCAGCCTTTGTAGTAGACGTAGTACTACAACGCCCAGCATTCCCTGAGTGCACCGCGGCGTGGCTGATATAAATTCTCATTCATTGCCATTTGCCAAGCCAGTGTCAGTGTGTGAATACGCTTTTAGAAGGGGCTCATCCCCGGCCGTTAACATAACAAACAAATAACAATCCAACTTGCAATACAGGCAGCCTTTGTAGTAGACGTAGTACTACAACGCCCAGCATTCCCTGAGTGCACCGCGGTGTGGCTGATAGAAATTCTCATTCATTGCCATTTGCCAAGCCAGTGTGTGAATACGCTTTTAGAAGGGGCTTATCCCCCGGGTTTTGATTCAACTTGCTGCACTCCAGCAGTGAAATGTCTGGTAAAAAAAAGGTTGTGAAAGGACGGGGTAGAGGAAAAAACACCCATGCCAAGTCCTCTTCCAGTCCAGTTATCCATTACGGAATCTTTGTCCAATAAGCAACAATATATACCCAGTCATCCACTTGTCGTGCGGCTTAATTCACACCTGGCTAAGTTGTTGGTGGTGCAGTCGCTGCCGTACCACCTGGTCGACTCCGCCGGCTTTAAGCAATTGATGGCGTGCGCTCAGCCTAGGTGGCGAATACCTAGCCGACATTACTTCTCCAAAACAGCTGTCCCTGCCTTGCACAAGCACGTGGAGGAAAAGGTGTGCCAGTCCTTGCAATTATCCGTGTGCAGCAGGGTACATGCCACCGTCGACACGTGGAGCAGCAACTATGGGCAGGGACAGTACATGTCTTTCACGGCCCACTGGGTCAATATTTTGCAGTCCGATGCACCACCGCAGCAATGCCAGGCATTACCACCTCCACGCTTGTATCTTTCTGGTTCAACTCCGGACACCAGGCGCCTACAATCCTCCTCCTCCTACTCCTCCTACTCCTTGCCCTCCTCAATGGAGGTCTTCCCGTCCCCGACAGGACACAGCGTATCTTCCACTCCTCCTCCCTCCTCTTTTCATAGGTGCAAGGTGAAGCGCCACAACGCTGTCTTACACCTGCTGAGCCTGGGCGAGAAAAGCCACACAGGGCAGGAGCTGCTGCTGTGCATCAAGGAGGAAATCGCACGCTGGCTGTCTCCTCTGAAACTCACACTGGGCAATGTTGTCTCTGATAACGGGAAGAACGTTGTGGCTGCACTGTGTCTAGGTCACCTGACACACGCTCCTTGCATGGCATATGAGATCAATCTGGTCATAACACACTTCTTAAAGTCATATGTTGGTTTGAAGGGTGTGCTGGCCATGTCCAGGAGGGTTTGCGTTCGCTTTAGACGTTTGTATGCATTTAAGCACGCCCTCCTGGACTTGCAGCATCAAAACAATCTCCCAGAACACAGCCTGATTTGCGACGTTCCAACATGCTGGAATTCAACCCTGCACATGTTGGACCGTCTGTACGAACAGCGGAAAGCCGTGAATGATTTCCTGATGCAGCAGACGGGCAGCGTTTGTAGCCAGTGTAATTTCGAGCTCAGGCACTGGCAGCTGGTTAGAGACGCATGTCGCGTTTTGAGGCCCTTTGAAGAGGCCACACGATTTGTGAGCCGTGACGCTAGCGGAATGAACGATGTTATGCCACTGATATTCATTATGGAGCAAACGCTCACAGCAATGATTCAGCAAAGGATGGAGGAAGGATCACATCTGGCTATGGATGTTGAGGAGGAGGAGGAGGATGAGGATGAGGAAACAGGACCTGAAGAGGAGCTGGATTTGTCGATGGAATCACAGGAAGGGATAGGGGACGAGGCAGCCGCACAACATGACAGTGATGGTGATGACGAGTCTGACGACGACCTTGATGATGGACAACCATGGCAGTATGGGGCGGAGATGGAACCAACCGGGCCCTCTGAAACGCTGGCCAGGATGGCGAGCTGTATGCTTCGTTACTTGCGCGCTGACTGTCGTATTGTTAGCATGAAGCAAAGAGATGAGTACTGGATAGCCACACTTTTAGACCCTCGGTATAAAGACAGAATGGGGGAGTTTTTTGCGCCTTCCGAGAGGGAGGCAAAATTGGCTTATTATCGAGAGAAGCTATGCAGCCAGCTTGTCACGGCTTTCAAACGGCAAACACCTGCTGCAAGCATGTCTGACCGGGGGGCCACTCTCCGCTCCCCACTGTCTCATCGTTCCACCGCCTCTGGCAGAGCTACCTCTGCAATAGGCGGCGGCAGCAGCAGCAGCAGCCAATTCAGTTTGGAAAATATGATGACAACATTTTTACATCCAATACCCCGACCTGACACACATCGTAGTCACCAAAGGGATGTTCACCATCACCAGGTGCAGCACCTAAACAACCAGGTTCACTCGTACCTGAACTGTGCCCTTTCTCCGTCAGAAATGCTGATCCCAGACCCCATGGACTTTTGGGTCAGCAGATTGGATCATTGGCAAGAACTGGCCCAGTTTGCCATGGGTGTACTGTCTTGTCCACCCTCCAGTGTAGCGTCAGAGAGGGTATTTAGCGCGGCAGGGGGCTTCGTCACCCCTAAGCGAACAAGATTGTCCGCCAACAGCTTGGAAAATCTCACGTTTCTGAAAATGAATCAAGCGTGGATCGGTGAGGATTTTAAAACCCCTGTGCCTGATGCCACTGATTAGATCTGACATTGCTGCTGCTGCTGCCGCTGCCGCCTGCTACTGCCGCCTGCTACTATGGGATTCTGTCCTGTCCACTCTTTTTTTAATGGGCCGCTGTTGGTGCTGCTACTACTTCTACCACCAATCCACCCCCAGTGCCGTCTGCTACAAGCAGGCCTGCCCCACCACAGGGCTTTGTCCTATGACTGTCCAGTCTCTTTTAATGTGCTGCTACTACTACTACCACCCTTGCTGTCCGTTGGCTACCTCTACTACCACCAATACAACTCCACTGCCATCTGCTACAAGCAGGCCTGAGGCCTGCCCCACCACAGGGCTTTGTCCTGTGACTGTCCAGTCTCTTTTAATGTGCTGCTACTACTACTGCTACTACTACCACCCTTGCTGTCCGTTGGCTACCTCAACTACCACCAATACACCTCCACTGCCGTCTGCTACAAGCAGGCCTGAGGCCTGCCCCACCACAGGGCTTTGTCCTGTGACTGTCCAGTCTCTTTTAATGTGCTGCTACTACTACTACTACCACCCTTGCTGTCCGTTGGCTACCTCTATTACCACCAATACACCTCCACTGCCGTCTGCTACAAGCAGGCCTGAGGCCTGCCCCACCCACAGGGCTTTGTCCTGTGACTGTCCAGTCTCTTTAATGTGCTGCTACTACTACTACCTCCCTTGCTGTCCGTTGGCTACCTCTACTACCACCAATACACCTCCACTGCCGTCTGCTACAAGCAGGCCTGAGGCCTGCCCCACCACAGGGCTTTGTCCTGTGACTGTCCAGTCTCTTTTAATGTGCTGCTACTACTACTACCACCCTTGCTGTCCGTTGGCTACCTCTACTACCACCAATACACCTCCACTGCCGTCTGCTACAAGCAGGCCTGAGGCTTGCCCCACCACAGGCCTTTGTCCTGTGACTGTCCAGTCTCTTTTAATGTGCTGCTACTACTACTACTACTACCACCCTTGCTGTCCGTTGGCTACCTCTACTACCACCAATACACCTCCACTGCCGTCTGCTACAAGCAGGCCTGCCCCACCACAGGGCTTTGTCCTGTGACTGTCCAGTCTCTTTTAATGTGCTGCGACTACTACTACCACCCTTGCTGTCCGTTGGCTACCTCTACTACCACCAATACACCTCCACTGCCGTCTGCTACAAGCAGGCCTGAGGCCTGCCCCACCACAGGGCTTTGTCCTGTGACTGTCCAGTCTCTTTTAATGTGCTGCTACTACTACTACTACTACCACACTTGCTGTTCGTTGGCTACCTCTACTACCACCAAAACACCTCCACTGCCGTCTGCTACAAGCAGGCTTGAGGCTTGCCCCACCACAGGCCTTTGTCCTGTGACTGTCCAGTCTCTTTTAATGTGCTGCTACTACTACTACTACTACCACCCTTGCTGTCCGTTGGCTACCTCTACTACCACCAATACACCTCCACTGCCGTCTGCTACAAGCAGGCCTGCCCCACCACAGGGCTTTGTCCTGTGACTGTCCAGTCTCTTTTAATGTGCTGCGACTACTACTACCACCCTTGCTGTCCGTTGGCTACCTCTACTACCACCAATACACCTCCACTGCCGTCTGCTACAAGCAGGCCTGAGGCCTGCCCCACCACAGGGCTTTGTCCTGTGACTGTCCAGTCTCTTTTAATGTGCTGCTACTACTACTACTACGACCACACTTGCTGTTCGTTGGCTACCTCTACTACCACCAAAACACCTCCACTGCCGTCTGCTACAAGCAGGCTTGAGGCTTGCCCCACCACAGGGCTTTGTCCTGTGACTGTCCAGTCTCTTTTAATGTGCTGCTACTACTACTACTACCACCACCCTTGCTGTCCGTTTGCTACCTGGACTACCACCAATACACCTCCACTGCCGTCTGCTACAAGCAGGCCTGCCCCACCACAGGGCTTTGTCCTGTGACTGTCCAGTCTCTTTTAATGTGCTGCTACTACTACTACCACCTTTGCTGTCCGTATGCTACCTTTACTACCACCAATACACCTCCACTGCCGTCTGCTACAAGCAGGCCTGAGGCTTGCACCACCACAGGGCTTTGTCCTGTGACTGTCCAGTCTCTTTTAATGTGCTGCTACTACTACTACTACTACTACTACCACACTTGCTGTCCGTTGGCTACCTCTACTACCACCAATACACCTCCACTGCCGTCTGCTACAAGCAGGCTTGAGGCTTGCCCCACCACAGGGCTTTGTCCTGTGACTGTCCAGTCTCTTTTAATGTGCTGCTATTACTACTACTACCACCACCCTTGCTGTCCGTTGGCTACCTGTACTACCACCAATACACCTCCACTGCCGTCTGCTACAAGCAGGCCTGCCCCACCACAGGGCTTTGTCCTGTGACTGTCCAGTCTCTTTTAATGTGCTGCTACTACTACTACCACCCTTGCTGTCCGTTGGCTACCTTTACTACAACCAATACACCTCCACTGCCGTCTGCTACAAGAAGGCCTGAGGCTTGCCCCACCACAGGGCTTTGTCCTGTGACTGTCCAGTCTCTTTTAATGTGCTGCTATACTACTATTGCTACTACCACCCTTGCTGTCCGTTGGCTACCTGTACTACCACCAATACACCTCCACTGCCGTCTGCTACAAGCAGGCCTGCCCCACCACAGGGCTTTGTCCTGTGACTGTCCAGTCTCTTTTAATGTGCTGCTACTACTACTACCACCCTTGCTGTCTGTTGGCTACCTCTACTACCACCAATACACCTCCACTGTCGTCTGCTACAAGCAGGCCTGAGGCCTGCCCCACCACAGGGTTTTGTCCTGTGACTGTCCAGTTTCTTTTAATGTGCTGCTACTACTACTACTACTACCACCCTTGCTGTCCGTTGGCTACCTCTACTACCACCAATACATCTCCACTGCCGTCTGCTACAAGCAGGCCTGAGGCCTGCCCCACCACAGGGCTTTGTCCTGTGACTGTCCAGTCTCTTTAATGTGCTGCTACTACTTCTACCACCCTTGCTGTCCGTTGGCTACCTCTACTACCACCAATACACCTCCACTGCCGTCTGCTACAAGCAGGCCTGAGGCCTGCCCCACCACAGGGCTTTGTCCTGTGACTGTCCAGTCTCTTTTAATGTTCTGCTACTACTACTACCACCCTTGCTGTCCGTTGGCTACCTCTACTACCACCAATACACCTCCACTGCCGTCTGCTACAAGCAGGCCTGAGG